>NC_046621.1:19087226-19394341 GCF_900324465.2 Anabas testudineus
AACAGTTGACCACGTACAGCTTGAAAACTCCAGTGGGCACGAGTGCTCATCCATTGGAAAGTTATGCAGCTTAAGGTAGCACTCCGCATTAATAGTCAACCTGACAAAAACAGAATTGTGACACAGAAAAAGCAAATCTCAGCATTGTGTTTCCCTAAGTGTGATTGAACATAATAACATTAATTTATGTCGTCTCTATAATTACACCATCAATGCAGAAAAAAATATTGCGCTTTGAGAAACTGGGGTTAACCTAAAAAAGAATTACATGATATAAATACAGATGTAAACACTAAAGCTTCACAAACAACAAAAATGTTTCAAGAGCTGATGCAACACTAAAATGACTGTTAAAGGGATAGAAAACTGCTTATAACAGTCCTGAGGACATACCTTAGTGTGTACATGACTCTCCCATTACTCCACAGCCTCAGGAGACGGTTGGGCGTGGTGATCCAGTGGGCATCTGATTTACGGGAATTTCTAAAGAATGTGTCAGGAATCCAGATTTTGCCTACCATGTTACTGTTGAGCATGAGGAGCTTCATTGAGCTATTGAACTTCAGTCGGCTATCATACCATGTCTGGGCAAAGAAGATGTCAATGGTGTATTCCTGCAACAAATTCAGGAAATCCATGCAAATACAGCCAATGTAAGGAAGTAATGAAAAGAATAAACTTTTCCACTGGATGATTAGATGAACTGACTTTGTAATTTGTGATGGTAGTTCATTTCTACCAAAGGAGGATTACAAACTTCAATCAATTTTCCATTATATCAGCACAAAATAAGCAAAGGTAAAGAAGAAGAAGCAGCTCTCACCATGTTGATGGGGTCTACTGGTCCAATGCTGTTGACATACACAGCTGTTTCAATTACTGTTGGTCTCACTAAAACAAAACAGAAGACATACAGCATCCACTTGTATTATACATACATGTCAGTTGACATCTAAAAAGATCTATTATGTGTGATTGTGTTATTTGTATTAAATATATTTGATATATGTATTTGTGTCAAAAACTTTAAAAACTGAAATCTCCGGTACAGGAAGATAGAGGAATTGAGACAAGATGAAAAGTCCATCAAAAGAAAACCTGCACTTTCTTCAGGTGAAATGGTTCAGGGCAAGTGCCTGACTGTTCATGAGTGGCCCAGCCAAAGCCCAGATTTAAACCCTATTAAACATCGATATCTACATTTAGTCACGTGAATTACGCTTTTATCCAAAATGATGTATGTAAGTAGGTGAGGTAACAACCTAACAAAAAAGCTAAGTCAAAGTACTAAAATACATTCAAAGCTAAGTGGGTTGTGGACTTAACTGAAGGTGTTCAGATTCTAAGGTACTGTTGAGTTGATAACTCTGATCGAAAATTAATATGGGTGCTGCTGCATTTTTGATCATCTGGTTTAAATTGTGCTTAATTGTAGCTCTGTTAATAGGAAAAAGTAGTATTTGAAACATGATGATGAGTGCCAGCATGAGGAGCTGGCTAGTATATTCAGAAAGTTAGGGGTTGAATCTTCCTGATGTTTTAGGGGGCAAATCTGCATGCCATGAGATGAAAGAGTTGTTGTCAGTAAAGCTTTGTTGGTAATCAGTGATGATCCCAGCTAGTTAGAAGTTGAGACAGCCAAGAACTGTAAAAAAGATCCCTAATTTACATAGTGCAGCTACATGTAGGAGGACCTGATGATTTTCAGCATCAAAAGCTGCAGACATTTCAAGTAAGTTTAAGACAGGCGACTGGGACACAGCTTTGCATTCAAGAGGGACTCCATGACCATCAGGAGGGCAGTTTCTGTAAAATGACGCCTGAAGTGAAACCGATTGACATCAAGGAAGTTTTTTGAGATTTGGTTGAAAACTTTTTTTTTTGTTTTTTATTTTATTTATTTATTCAATTTTAATATACATTTACAACACTGTAAAATGTGCGAAAAGTAACGGAGTGGGAGGAGTTTTTACACAGCTCCCTAACTTTTTTGTAATTTGAGTTGTAGTACTTACTACACTTGTTAAGTCAACTTATTTATAGTGCTGTGAAAAAATTATTTGTCCTGATCTTGTTTTTGTCTGCATATTTGTTACATGAGAATAATTCCGCTCATCAAACTAATTTTATTATTGCACAAAAATTACTCAGGTAAATACAAAAAATGTTTTTAAATGAAGAGATCATCTATCAAGTGTGTATATGCAGTATGTGTTGTGGTACCGTATCAGAGTTAAAAGAAAGCACATTTGCAAACAATCAGCTTAACTTGCCTCCAATGTCAGGTCGCAGTTTGTTGTCATAACCCTGCAGCAGTTTATTTAGGATCAAAGTCACATCACTCTCATAAACCTTTGGTGATAAGACCCATGTCTTATTAATGGGCACATCTTCATAGTCTTCTTCTTCCTGTTTACTTGGCCCAAATGCTGCACTGTGGAGTAGAAAAAAACAACCATTATGTTAAACAAAGATATGGTGAATGTCAAGAGTCACCATCTACACTCCCCTCCAAAAGTATTGGAGCAGTGAGGCCTGTAGAAAAGTTTGGTGATGTCAACAGGTCACAGACTTGAAGCAGTTATTGCAAGCAAATGATTTGCAACTAAATATCATATAATTATTCACTTTATTTCTACATGTTTCAATGCTTTTGCTCACATTAAATATGGGTGTGTTGAAACAAAAGGTGCTATCTTTTAAATAATGTATCGGATACAGACGTAAACTCCTAGAAATGAAAGCTGAAATGTTGATCTTTTATTTCATGTTCATCCTTTGATGTTAAACCTAAATGTTTTCAAGGAACTGGCCTTACTGTTCCAAAATTTCTGGAGTGGAGTGGAGTTTATTTAGGTGGCCATATTCTATGCCTTCAATAAACCAAAAGGCGCACTCCACCACCAGACATAACAGGGAACATGATTTTGTTAGATTGTGCCCTAACACAGTGCTTGAAATGAGTAATTAATCCATTCATATCTCCCATATGGACATATTCCACAATGCAGTGCTTCTCAAAACAGCTGGTTTACTTTGTTTTTTCTAAAAGAAAATACTAAAATCTTGATTCAGTCCCCTGTCTCTACAACAGGTTTGCTGGTTTGCCCACACTAAATTTCTACTCATTCATCAACTTTCCACCACTTATTTAGGTGTAAACAAGCTAGGACCTGTACATGTACATTTTCCCTTACCCAAACTCACATCCTCAGATTGTAAGGTTTAGATGGCATATTATTCTTTTGTAGCTGAAACCCAGGATTTTGGTGCACTCTATTTCGGCAAAAGGAACAGGGATATTGAAGTGAATTCAGAGAAAGATGCATGCAGCCAAAATATAGTATATATAGTTATATATATATATTTCTATCTATAATGTTTACATACAAAACAATGCTCATTTAAATAATATCCCCATAATGGCAATCATACTCAAAAATGACTTCATTTTCCATAGTTTTGTTTCCATGCATTTAGAATAATTAATGGATTTGGAAATGGTTGGTAAGGACAAACTGTCAATCCAAACTAAGGTAGAACACCTAGTTATGATATTAGACAAGACTGACATGAAATATAGATATTAATGGAACCCATATGATTGCATACATAGATGTCTGGAAAGAAAATTAAGCTTGGTGTGGGATTGAGTTTTTTGCATTTGGGTTTATCATGTGGTACCACTGCTTGCAGTTTAATTATGGTACTCTACAAATATGTTAAGGAGTGGTTGGGATACCTATGATAGACTGGTGACCAGGTTGTGCACACACACACACACACTCACACACACACACACACACACACACACACACACACACACACACACACACACACACACACACACACACACACACACACACACACACACACTAGTTATGCATAGATGCACAAAACACATGGAATTGCAGATGAGCCATAATAAATATAAAATATCCAGTACATGCAAAAATCAATGAAATTACAGCCTTTCTAATAGCAGATCTACTATCCACAAAATTATTTCCCAAAAAACATTTTAAACACTTAAAGTTTCTCAAAGACCACCCTGACACTCCACAGTACTACTGGGAAAATTAAACTGGGCGGCACAGCGGTGAAGTCGTTTCACAAAAAAGGACTGGGGTCGCTCTCTCTGTGCAAAGCCTGCATGTTCTCCTACCAATGAAAGCTGGTTTAAAGCAACAACAACAATGACAAATCATAATTGCTGACTTTTTCCTAACCGGCTAATTCTCATAGCCCCAGTAAAAAGGAGACAGTTGAATGAGGAGCAAAATTAGAACACATAATTAAAAGGAACAGAGCCCAGACCTTAACCCAACACAGTGTTTAAGATGTTCTTTTTGAGCCCCCTGGAAAAACTGTTGTTTGTTAGACAGCACTACTACAGGGTTTCAGTGTCCTGTCTAAGTGAACCTTAGGTGTCTTGTTATATCTGTGACCAATTTATGCAGAAAACCAGGTAATTGCAAATAGTTCACTTTACTGTATTGGTGTCACTTAATTGCCCCAGTTATTGATCATAACCACCTACCTACTCTCTAATTAATCAATTCTACAAGAACACAGAAAGCACAATTACAATAGTAAAGTAGGCCATAGTTGAAAAAGAAACTGTGATGATTGCTTACAACCAGTTGTTCTTTTCAAAGTTTAATGGGAATATACTTGAAGAAGTAATTTTAAGTAATAACATTGTCCGTTATTCCTGCCTACACAGGTCACTATTTGATCCTGTATGTCAGCTTTATTTGATTGTAGAGCAGTGGAGGTACAAAACACTGAGTTAGTCATGGTCTTCCTTACAGTCATAGATATAAAGAGAGTGGGGGCCAATAAAAAACAAACAACAAAAAAAAAAACAACTATAAATATATCAGACTAGGATACTGCCTTCAGAACTGAGACTGTTGCTGTTTCAGTTCAGTTGAAGTTTGAAATCACACAGTTGAAGCTGGTGATGCAGAGTTCCATTGAATCATCTTCCTCTGCTTCTGAGCATTGAACTGGGGCCTAGAGAATTTTTCAGTTCAGTCTGTCTCAGCACATTCTTGAGTAGGTCTTTTCCACTGTCATCTGTTGTAGTGGTTGCTTGGGAAGCTAATGTAGAACCAACAAAATCTATGCGGAAGTTAAAGAACAAAATTTATCCTCAGTTACAGCGTCTTTCCAGTTTTTACAGCAATTAATCATCATTTCAGCAAATTAATGAGAAAACAAATTAATTTAAATGAATGCCTTGCATTAGGAGTTTTTATGAAGTTGTTTTGATAGAAGCTAGCTTTTCCAAAATAATGTAAGTTAAGAGGATAACTGTCACAGTAAAGTTATCAGATTACACATTTCTGTCAGAAAGTCTAATTTACAATTAAGAGCATGGAGTTTGAAAGGCATTTGCAATAACTGACAAGAGGTGGCATATAAAAGAATGTGAAGCATGAAGGAAATGTAACATTTTAAACCACCGTAACGTTTTTTTTTTTACTTTGAAATTTGGAAAAATTCACATGTTTCAGGCTGCAATTCTTAATAAGAATCTGTTGTAGGTGTAATATGCAGAATTATTTGTGCTGTTTCCACAGCAGATAAGCAGCTTCAACAGTTTTACTTGTGAGGACAGAAGGCATGTCCTCACCAGGACACAATTCCTACATCTGTGGCCATGATAGTTTTCCTTTGGTGCTGAGGTAGGAGTAGATCAATGTCTGCCAAGTAACAAAATCATCCATCATCCACCCATCTACAGCATACATGACACTCACTGCTGCACTATGACAGATAAGGGCTTCAATGGCAGAGCCTCTGAAACTACATCACAGATGCAGATGTAATAAAACCCCTCTTTTTTACGCTCAGAATACACCTGGTAAATAATCGGGTTTCCGCACAAATGCAGATGCATAGTTTGAAGCTGCTTTTAATTCCAAGAACGAATTCTCAGCGATTAATGCTTCTTCAGATATTTTTTCTGAAAGGCCTCAGCTCAAACGATGATCACAACAATCAATGATAGCATAGAGCACCTTGACCAGCTATTTCTGGATGAAGCCAGAGAGAGACACATCTGCAGCCATTTACCTTCTCAAACCTCTTCTCTCAGTCTTCTCTCATCACCATGGAGACAATAACACCGATACACACTTACCAAAGTCCGAGCAGGGCGAAGAGCAGCCAGGGGTTCATTGCTTTATGCTGCACAAGTCTGACAAAAAGGCGCTTCATTATTTCCTCCACAGCTGGGACTCAACCTTAACAGTGCCCACAGGTCCACGGTGGAAGTCGTATCTTTGTGTCGTCGGGTCGCGTCTAAATGCAGCCGATCAGGGTTAGATGCAGCGACGGAAGGATATGGGAGATGCCTCCGTGGTCTTCGTGTGTGTGTGAGGGTGTGGGGGGGATGTGGCAGAGTAAGTGAAGCTGTTGCCGGGGAGCTGACTCTGCTTTAGTCTATCTGCAGTGCCGCTAACAGACCACTGTGACAGACGCTGCTCTCACACTGGCGTCGCTTCGAAATCTAGAATTTCTGTTACTGTAGATTATCACCGTTGATTAATATTCACACTGATGCTTCTGTGTGCAAGGAATACTGTCTGAGACAGCACAATTCACCATCACACCAGCTGCTGTGTTTAGTCAGCGCAGTAGCTGATGTAGACCCACATCACTGGTGCGCTGGTGACCGCTGGAAACTGTCTACGCAGGACCAACCACACATTCTGAGCAGCTCAGGATTGTATTCAGTGACTCTCCTGAACTCTGGTTTCATCTAAGCTCTAATAATAAAAATAAAAATAATAATACTGCATAGCCAATGAGGAGATGACATTATCCTCATATGGTCTACGGTGAGATCTGACTTACTGTCATAAATATCTAATACTAATCTCCTTTGGTCTAATATGAACCAGTAAGAGAATGTGTTTGTATTTCTTTATAAAGTAAAGTGTAGGCTGGACTCAGTCCCTTTTTGCTGACTCTGAGTGCAGATAGTCCTGAGGTGAGATAAGAGAGAAGAGTGGTAGATCATTAACAATAATAAATCCACTATGAACAGTCGTGTTGATCCCATGGGCAAAAGCTTGAGTTATAATTATATTTCAGATCAGAAATTGTGTATTGATGTATGGACATCATCATTACAAGGCTGCTAGGTGGCATTTTATTTTACACCAATTGTGACAAAGGTACAGGGTATGATATAAACTATTAGTGCTGATTACTTTTCTGAGTGGTAAACAAAAGCCATGTAGGGCCATGAATGGCTACGTAATCCATAGATGGTGTATGTAGTAAAAAAGGTACATCTGACCATTTTAAAGGAAAGCTAAGATAAACTTTGTTAATTGAGTAACAAGGTAAGTTCAACAACTGCCAGTTGTTTTTATCTACAGTATGTACTAAGCCTACTCTGGACTCAGGGGTTTTAGTGAATTATAGATCAATATCCAATGAGTATATCCAATATCCTGCCCTTTATCTCTAAAATTCTTGAAAAAATAGTTTCTAAGCAATTATATGACAGGATTTAGAGTACATCATAGCACAGAAACAGCACTGGTAAAGGTCACTAATGATCTTCTATTAGCATCAGACAATGGACTACTCTCTATACTCGTCTCGTTAGATCTTAGTGCTGCATTCGACACTATAGATCACAAAATTTAATTACACAGACTGGACAGATCAGAAAGATTCCAGTTTGTACATGTTAATGATGAGTCTTCCATGCACAGCAAAGTTAGCTACGGAGTTCCACAGGGTTCTGTGCTTGGACCGACTGTCCCAAAGTGCTGAAAAACTAGTCCATGCATTTGTTACTTCCAGACTGGACTATTGTAATTCATTATTAATAGGATGCCCCAATAACTCCTTAAAGGCTCCATCTTATGTCAAAGACCTCATAGCTCCAAACAGAACTCGCTGTTCTCAGACTGCCGGTTTAAATGGTAAATGGTCTGCACTTATTATTATTATTAGTGCTTTTTTACCTAGCTGGTACTTTACACTGCGTCTCATTCACCCATTCACACACCGATGGCAGAGCTGACCTGACTCACCTGGGGCAACTAGGGGTTCAGTATCTTGCTCAAGGACACTGTGGACACTTTGGCCTGACCTGACTCACCTGGGGCAACTAGGGGTTCAGTATCTTGCTCAAGGACACTTTAGCATGTGACAGGGCTGGGAATTGAACCACCAATCCTGTGATTGACAGTCAACTGCTCTACCTATTGAGCCACAGCCACCCCTTGGATATACTCATTGGATATTGATCTATAATTCACTAAAACCCCTGAGTCCAGAGTAGACTTTTTGAGTAGCCTACTCAAGTAGTTTACTTGTGGTTCCTAGAGTTTCCAAATGTAGAATGGGAGGCAGAGCCTTCAGCTATCAAGCCCCTCTCCTGTGGAACCAGCTCCAAGTTCAGGTTCGGGAGGCAAACATACTCTCTACATTTAAGACTAGACTTAAAACGTTCCTTTTTTTATAAAGCTTATAGTTAGAGAATTATCTCTTAGTTAGGCTGATATAGATTAGTCTGTTGGGGGACCTCTACTGATACACTGAGCTTCTCTCTCCTTTCTCCTATATCAATGCAAATGCCACCATTGCATGTCATTAAATTTGTGTCTTCTCTCTCCTGTAGTTGTGTTTCCTCCTCTCTGTCTCCCTCTTCCTGTACTTTTCTGCGGGTATCCTCGGCCTGGAGCTGTACATCCCCAGAATCCAGTTGACCTGCCCAATGTTCTTGCTGCTTGTTGTTGTCTTTGTTGCCTGCTGTTCTTTCCTCTCTCCTCTTTCCACCCCTACCGGTCAAGGCAGATGGCCGCCCACCATGAGCCTGGTTCTGCTGGAGGTTTCTTCCTCTAAAGGACGGTTTTCCTCTCCATTGTTGCCTAATGCTTGCTCATATGGGATTGTTGGGGTTTCTGTATCATTTTTTGTATAATTGTACTCTGTAAGGTCTTAAACCTTGCACTGTAAAGTGCCTTGAGATGACTTTTGTTGTGAATTGGCGCTATACAATAATATATTTTTTATATTTTTATTCAACTGAATTGAATTAAATCATCTATATTTATCCATAGAAATATTATTTTTAAATTTATACAGTTCATTATGAGTTCAGCATATTTAATCATAATTAATTAAATACATTTTGATTATTTTTGGGTCTATAGCCTGCACTGTTGTTAAACTGTATATATAGAGATATAAATGTACGTATAAAGAGATATTTTTGTTATTTCACTCCATATCACTTATATAAAGGAGATTAAGAAAATAATATAAACACTTGTCAGTGTAATGCAATACAAAACTATTGTCTGTAACTGCATTCACTTTAGCTTAGAGTGCCTTATAATTTGCCATCTGAGTGTGCCCTTCCATTTAATTTGTGTGACTAACTTATTGTGTAGTCCTGCTGATGTGTTGTCAGCAGAAGGCCAAAGCAGCAGCTGTAGATTCAAAGGTGGTATGGTGAATGTGGTGTAAATCTGCGGTAAATACTGAGATGAGTGTAACCTAAGGACAGATGTGTGTGTGTATACAGTATGTGTTGTTATATGATTTGCATCATACTGAAAGCTGAAGTAATGTAACATGATTTGTGCATGTGAGCAAGAGGGTTTATTTTAGAAAAAAACAGACAAGTTTTGCAAATACAAACCACACTTGCTAGTATTTTCTCTAAAACTCCTGTTTTACTGTGTAGAAGGATTATGTTCAATTGTGTTTTGGTCTTGGTCTGTTGAGGTTTTTGTCTATAGGTTGTGTGGTTTGAGTTTCAGTGTAAACATGCAGATAACAACCAATGAAAAAGTGGCGAGCAGCAAAGCCAAGGTGATGCTAGTGCAGATCAAAGGCGGGTGGAAGGTAAAGAGTGCAGACATGACTGTAAATGTGCTGATGTGCTGTGGGTGCTGTGTTGGGCCTTATTATCGCCTACTCAGCAACACTCACTATTCAGCAGGGCTTCACACTCAGCAAGGCTGTCGTTCTTTAACACAATTAGAACTTGGATGCCTCATGGTCTGTTGAGTTGTGGATAAGTTTGTGTGTGTGTGTATTAAGAATATCTAGACACTTACACTTCCCTCCAAAAGTATTGGAACAGTGAGGCCAATTACTATTTTTGCTGTAGACTGACAACATTTGGGTTTGACATCAAAAGATAAATATGAGACCCAAGATAAACATTTCAGCTTTATTTCCAGGTGTTTACGTCTAGTTGCAAATCCTGTGCTTGCAATAACCGCATCAAGCAGTCACCGTGTTCGGCAGTGCCCGTTGAAGTCCAGTGCTCGTCAGTCAGTGAGGGAGGCGCTGATGAGCTTCACCTCATGTACGTCCTCTCATCCAGTCCTGCGCGGGGAGCTGTTTGGCACAAAGTCCTCAGTCAAGCTCGATGTGTTCATTGATTCTGGTTCAGAGGGTAGTTTCATTGATGATTCCCTAGTTTAGAGTCTCAACATTAGGACTGTCAAGCTGAGGGATCCCATCGAGATCAGAGCTTTGGACAATGGGATAGGCTTGACAGAGGTTTGACTCTTTATTAGCCTTGCTACAGTGTTGAAAAGAAACCTGATGTTGTTATTTGCCTCTCTTACTTAGGAATAACATGTTTCTAGTTTTGCAGAGGTCTTTTAGTGTATAGAAAACACCAGCTAGAGAACAGAGGACTTGAATGCAGAACATGCAATCACAAAGACAGGCAGATGGCTGTAGCAAGGATCATCTTAATAAAAAATAAGTGACTTCAACAGAATCGAAGGGAATGCAGATAATGTAGTTGCCAATTATAGTTTTCATAAACTTTTGTTTGAATTTCAACAAAAAAGTCTGGGAACAAACCACTAAGAGTTAATCATCATCCTCAAGTCATTTTTTATTTTAATGTTTCGGCTGTGTTTCCCACAGATCGAAAATATACTTACTGTAGTAGCAACTGTTTTGGTGTATGTAGTAGACTACATACACCAAACTACAAAAACATGTGAATTTCTTATAATATATGTAACAATCCCAACCCTGCCTTTTATCCACCCATATTGGGGGAATGACATGATGTAAAAAAAATTAATAATTTAATAAGCTTTAAAGTGTAGTAGCTTAAAACTGTGCTAGCTTGTGCTAATATTCAGAACTATGCTTTGACAAAAAACAAAACAATTGGGCAAATGTCTGTAACATAAACTAATATACATACATGCATACATAAACATAATTTATAGTGTGTAGAGTTTGAGACAATGAAATATTGCTAACAAGACTGTTTTCTGTTCTGAAGGAAAAGGGCTGAGGGGAGCTGATAAACAAGAGGGTGAACACAGGTAGAACTGATGAGTAGTGCGGAGGTAATGGAAGAGTCAGTCCATATATGGGCATAGCAGGAAGTGGCTAGGGAGCAGAGCAGCAGGAGTGGGACCAGGTGAAAGAGAAACGTCACTTTGTTTTTATTTCTAATCCAGTTTCCGGCCGTGTTCTTTTGACACCTCTCTCAGTTAGTTTCCCATTGTGTCAGTTTTTTGATTGTGTGGCAATAAATCCCCTTCTGTGTATCCTTTTTGTCTCGTGATTTAATTTTCCATGACAATGTGAACACTCTGAGACAATTTTTTCAAATTAGGTACAGCTGAATTCCCTGAATTGAAGTATATAAACTGATTAGTTTTTGGTGGCCAAAGGTTAGGGTCACAGTCACCATTCAAGTGAATGTGATGTCTCAGAAACTTCTTGAGGGAACTGCTTTAAATTTGACACACATAGTCACTTTGTGTTTTCTAGAGAAAGCTGAATTCTTACATGTCATGTAAACCATAAACCTAGTTACCATAATCGAGGTGGGGAATTTGCGAAAACTGATTTCCCAAGGTAGATTCCTCCCAGACAACTTTGATTACTATGCCATGTGAATGTGTAACCAGGTTCCTATTTGCATTTTACAAAAGCGCAAGTGCATAATCAAGACTGCTGGCACCTATCACTCTATTGCTATCAGCTGAGAAGTGCAGCTGGATTTATCTCTTTAACTCAGACAGTTCAGGCTGTAAGAAGCAGCGCTCTGTCACCTGCTCCGACAAGTAGCAGTTAATGAGTATCATCTGGGGCAAAATCTTTATTTAAATGCACAGCATTTTTTAAACTACATAACCAAATATGTAAATCCAGCTGGCTTACATTGTCTGTGTCTTTGTTTTTCTCTGCACCGTCACCATGCCTGTCCATGGATATGACTGTTCCCTCCGCTCTGTAAGAGACTTTATTCATGCATTTTTTTAAAATGACTTTTTGTTTAAAGAGTTTTCTGAGGAAGACTTCAGTTCTCTAGTGAAGAGGGTTTGGACTATTCTTTCTTGACAGCAAGGTCAAAAAAGTATTTGTTTAGAGAGTGTTCATATGTTTACATGAATATTTAGTCATTTGGCAGACGCTTTTATCCAAAGCGACTTACAAGGGTAGGCAGGGTAAGCATAAGTAGGTCTTGCCTTAGGGGAGACTGAGGATATTTGGGCAGACTGGGGGTCAAAGCGTCTGCCAAATGACTAAATGTAAATGTACACTGCGTCCACTGCTCTGTTTCTCCTTGACTTCGATTTTTGCTTGCCTTGTTCCTCACTTGTAAGTTGCTTTGGATAAAAGCATCTGCCAAATGACTAAATGGTGGCAGCATGGAGCTTCAGCAGGATCCTCAGCCTCCACACTTGGCTTCAATCTGCCTGCAGGGTGCACAACCTTACTTTAATTGACAATTTCAATCTGCTCTGGAAATGTGTTTTTCTCAAAATACAAATAAATTTACAGATAGGCAAAACTGAATTGTAGACATCTTAAACTAGTTTGCCTATTCAATTCAATGAGCCACTAGTCAAAATAGAATAACAGATATCTTTAATTGGAATTGTGACTAGTCAAAATGTAGTTGTGGATTTCTTCAGTTACAGTTTTGACTAGTCAGATATAAATTGTTGATATCTAATAATGCAAAATCTGCGCAATACATTGCAAGTATCTAATAAATGCTAAACCGGCGCAATGACAAAAGTACATACAGCGATAAATTACTACTACTATTACTACGTTTGCATTCCCTCGCAATATTTCTTGAGCTACTTCACTGTATTTTTGCGTTATCTCTGATCTATAGCAATCTATTCTGATACTATAGCCCGTGTCATGCAGTAGATCCTGCTGGCTGTGGCCACAGAGAGTGGTCCCACCCTCAGCTGTGGCGGCTGAGTATCACTGTAACTCAGAGAGATGGGGACAGTTAATGGAGCTAACCAGCTCTCAACACGATGTTATTAGCATGTGACTGGCAGTAGCTGGGATAGAGCTGGTGATTGTGAAGTCGTTTCTGTGCTCCTGTTGTTATGATTCTGATTGTTCACATAGCTCATTATGGTTGTAACCTATATGAATTACTCTGTAGACATATAGTCAGAAAGGAGGTGAACAGACAGCTGGGATTGGCTCCAGCATTCCGGTGACCGACAGTTCACTGTAGCCGCAGGTGATCTGCAACTCTGGCTAAATACCCAGCAATTCATGTATATAAATATATAAATGTAACTTTACAGGACAAGTAACATTAGAGATTCTTCCTGGGCAAAACAGCATTAACTGGCCAAGCAAGGGGATGCTATAACAGCACTTACGTTATTTAGTGACCAAGTCGTGATATCACTGCATTCCTAACTAAGCAGGCCATGCAGGAGGATGCTTCAACAGCTAACCTTTGGTGGCAGGTGGTTCTGGTGAGTTCCCTGATGGTAAATGGTCTGCACTTATATAGCGCTTTACACCTAACTGGTACTCAAAGTGCTTTACACTGTATCTCATTCACCCATTCACACACACACACTCACACACCAATGGCAGCTGTGCTGACTCCCCGGGGGTTCAGTATCATGCCCAAGGACACTTTGGCAGCCAGCCAGACAACTGCGCTACCCTGATAGTGAGTTGGCTGACCAGAGGTCTCATTCCTTCTGCAGATGCCAAACAAGATAATCAGTTATCATCAACAAGATATGCTTGGGCTAAATATATCATTGTATCATTGATTAACAATAACATTGTGTATCCCTCAGTGTCTATCAAAACACGACCAAAATCTTTCAGGAGATACAGAGGTTTTTCGATGTTGTACAGCCAATCAGATGTGAGGATAAAGTATAAAAGGAATAAATGCCAAAATTAGGCAATTACAAAGCTGTTATAAAACTGTTTGCTTGAGTTTGGTTCTAGTTCTGTTCTGTGGATTTATTTGCAGTTTTGTTGTTAATTTGTGCAATAAAATTTTTGATTAAAATATTAAACAAAATAATTATTTTGTAACAGAATAAATGCACATAATTAGGCAATTATAAGGCTTCTCATAAAAACACTGCACATGAAAAGGTTTTCAGCACACAAACCATTAATTTTTGCAAAGTTATGGTAAAATAAAGGCCTACAAAAATCCTAAATTAAGAGCCGTTCAGGAGTCGAAAGACGGCTTTTCTCTGAAAAGAGCCGAACCTCCCATCACTAGCCCTCACCCCTCAGGCCATGTGTCCTTATTGTACAAGTCTACCTCTGGAGGAGAAGCAGCAGTGAGTGGATGCCTTTGCGGTGCTCTAGGAGGATGACGAGGCTGTGGCTGATCTTTCCCGCCAGTCAGAAACCTGGGAAGCTAAAGGCTCCAGTCACTCGTTACGACCCTAGGTTACCCGACCTAGTGATGGGACATATTGTGCCAATGCTTCGAAGCATGTGTAGAGAAATCCAGGAAGGTTTTAGTGTTGCGTTTATCGAGGCTCCTATGGTTTAAGGTGAATGACGTCATTGATGACATCTGAAGCATTGCTGCAGATGTTCAGGAAGTGTTTCGAACTTGTCTTGACAGATATAAAGCCCAGGGAATTGACACACAATTCGTGGGTAGTGTTGGAGTTTTGACAATTCAGGAGTGACGCATTTGTTGTTGAACATTATTGGTGCTTATTTAAATGGAGCCGACAAGGAAAAGGATGTTTTAACCAGTATGGGACCACTTTGATTTGATCTCTTCCAGTAAGGTAAGTACACATAGTAATATTCTAATATGTACAGTATTACAATGTACTTAATTTTTCACAGGTGAAATATTTGTTGTGTGCTAAAGAGTTGGGCCACAACAACAACAATGCATCGATGCTGAGGCATTTTCGTGCACTGCATGAAAAATAATGAGGGAAACTAGGGTGGTAGGGGGGTAATTAAAACTTGACTTTTTTACCATATTTGTTAAAAACTATAATATAACTATAATGATGACATAACATCAATGTTATGTCAAAAGTCAAAGTTTATGTATAGATTTCAGGCACTATGTCATTCATATACACATGGAAAGTGCACATATGAAATTCTGATGCAGAGTGGGTCATAGAAGTAAAACATATTGCACAATTTAAAAACACACTTTAAAACCAGTAAAACAGTAATAAATTGTTATATAGAATATATAGACACGTATACACGCTTAAAAAAAATAATGAGGCTTTGGTCTCCATGATTGTAAGAGACACACAGCTGTTCAGTATTGTGGAAGAACCAGTATTTAGGGAGTTGTGGCTAAATTAGATCTAATCTATGTTCAAGGAAGTTGCGTTTAAATGGGTTATTGTCATGCTATCGCTAAAGAAATATAAATATTTAAGTAGTTAATTACAGTCTTTAAACAGCAGGGGTGTTTGTCTGTACAAGAAGCCTTGTGAAATGAATCCTTTTGCAAACCAATTGGCTGGAAGGCTTCAAATCTTCATGAAGCTTCACCTCACTGTCACTAGAACTGACTATCATCACAATCATTATTTATGTTATGTTATGTTATGTTATGTTATGTTATGTTATGTTATGTTATGTTATGTTATGTTATGTATGTTGTTGTCATTCCACCCTGGACTCTTATTATTGACTTATTTTCATCCATCTTTAAATATTCTGTGTATATATTGTGTTTTTTGTATTGATGCTATTTCTATACATTATACAACATTTCACTTTATTACTTAAAGGACATCAAGTTGAATTGGATAAGGCCTTAGTGGAAATAGTTTTGTTAGATGCCCAGCCTTTTTCTATACGAATAGCAGATACGTGGACATCCATGACTATTGATGCATATCTTGGTGTGACATGAGGAATTTAAACTGTTTTTAGTCCATTTAGAGGTTACCAAATTCCTTTTCTCCCATATTGCAGAAAATTTGAAGAATGTAAAAGAAGAGCTCATGAATGAATGAGGCCTTACACACAAAGTTCCCTGTTTATTATAGCCAATGCAATCAAACATTGCAGCTTGTGTGAAGTTACTCAGGGTAAGCAATGTACCTTGTTTTGCTCACAGTTTAAATCTGTTACTGGCACTAAAGGCAACCCTAGAGCTTGCTAATATTAGCAGATATCTGCAACAGCAAAAAAAGTTGTTACATTTTTCAAGACTAGTACAAGAGCAAAGGAGAGACTCTCTGAACTTCATGAGCAGATAGGCAGAGCTCAGCAGAAACCAATTCAGGAGGTGGACACATGCTCGAACTCCACATTCTATATGTTGCAGTAGCTTCATGGGCAGCGTGAGCCAGTAGGAGCACACAACAGCACTAACAACAGATGTGTTGCCACTGAGCTACACTGATTATGAGGTCATCACAGAGTGCCTGGAAGTTCTTAGACCCTTCTCTTTGGCGACAACTGAGGTGTAAACTTGCTTTAAAGTGCTCCAGCTTAACACATCCCACTGCTATCCTACTAAGCCAAAACCTACAACATTACTTAGTGACAAGGTGCAGTGTGGAAATCATATGAGTCCTGGCTCTGGCCACAGTCCCTGACCCCTGGTTTAAAACATTGGCTTTTGGTAATCAAACATATGCTCAAGAAGCAGTTGCAAGAGTTACTAAAGAATGTGCAGGAATAATAAGAGATCAACAAGAGACTTTATCAAAATCACAGGCAGACTTCAGTTTATCATTAGTATTATATATGTACGGTATAGGTTATATGAAAACTTATATTACATTTTGTGCAGGCAGCTTCATCAGAAGATGCACGAGTACCTTCCAGAAAAGCTTTGGTCTCTTCATGTATAGATCTTCTGTTTTGGTCGCAAGGTGCAACCTAGATAATTCAAAGTGCCACAGCTGTAGCAACAGTGGATGTCCAGCATCATTTGGCAGAGCCCCACCTCTCCAGAGGACAAGTTCCATTAAAATACAAGTCTACGAAAGCAGCTGTGTAGCCGAGTCATTTTCAGCTTTCCAAATGCCAGCAATGTGTCATGTCAGGTCTTCTCTAAAGCTGGAGAGGTAGTGAGCAAGAAGTGAAGCAGACTAAAAAACAAATACAGTCAAAATGACCTGTTTTTAAATAAAAATATTTATTAGCTCCATTGATCACTGACCTCCCAGTCCATTCTTTACCCTACTTTACCAAGTTTCTCACAAGCACAAAATCCATGTTAACATACACACTGTTACAAAAGTTACAAAAGCACATCTGTCAGACAATTATTCTCCATCTCTCCCACCTAAGAAACAATCCAGGGTAAAAAACATGAGGTAACATTAGTTCCAATAAAACAAGCAAACAGGTCATGGTTTCAGAAAGAGTACCTTACAGGTTTGATATGGGTTACACAAAAAGGTCCATCTCCAAATTTAGAGTCACAGGGTCTACTCACAAGAAACAACGTTGAAGCACAGCTTCACATAAAGCAGCACAATCTGGAAAAACTGGAGGGCTGCTGAGCTGCTTATAAAGGAAAGGCACAGGCACAACTGATCATGATGATAGTGGAGGGAAAACCAGGAAGGTGAGTGTGGTTCTATGCAAACGGCAACAGAGAGAGAAAATAACTGGAGCAGGACCAGGCAGGCATCATGACAAGTTTATGAATTGTTAACATTGTCATGCTATCACCATAGTCAACTAATATGTATCAACAACTTCTCTCTTTTTTCATGTGAGTTCTTGAAAGTTTCAGGATTTTGAGGTGAACAAATTTAAAAGTTTGTTTCTTTTGGGTGGTCTAATGTAAATGTGTATACAGAATGACACTGTTACATTTTGACAAATTCCATGTTGTTTCATGCAAGTATTTGATGTTTTGACTATTTCAGGGGAAACTATTGAGATATTTCTCAGCAAACAGAACAGAATTTCAGCAATCACAGCGAATTTTCCTCTGAAAATGTACTTCCTAGTTACCCATCTTATCTCAGTATTACTGAGAAGAAGAATATTTTATATGAACCATCTGTCTGACATGTTATATTGTATATTATCATATATTATGTGGTTCGAATTCCCCTCTTGCAATGTCCAGAATCACTTATTATTATATTTACTACTGCTCACGTGGTCCATACCCCAGAAAATGTGTATACGTAAAATAAAAAAACAGTTAGTCACACATTAAACCTCGAACCAGCATTGCTACTGCCTGGTTTGAGGGTCTCTGGGTAATGACACTGCCCTGCATGTACATGCATTGTAGACATACACTGTATACATACCTGATTCTGATACTAAGGTTATAAAAGGTCAAATGCAAAATAATTTTCCTGTATTTGTCAGGTCCTGTAGTAAGGATCAGAAGCCATTTCAGTTCCAGTTCAGGGTATCTTATCTTCTTTTTTATCAGTCACTTGCGAGTTGCGGTTTTAAAGCGTTTTTTTTGGGATTCTCTACTATTGGATTAAGTTAGTGTGCATCCCGCAATGCCCGGTGAAGAAGAGCCGCTGTCTGGCTCAGTGCCAAAACTGCGCAGCTTCCGCCTCAGCTGCTGCTCGTATTACCCGTCTTCAACTTGAACAGCAGCAGGAAGCTTGACGTAGATGAGCTCTCCGGACTCTGGTGTGTTTTCTGGAATAAGCTCAAAGAGATGCTGCAGGGGGAGGGGGGGAGGTCTGTGAAGTGACATGAGACAGTATCTATGTCGCTTCATGCGCCAGCCTCCGCGCTTCAGGTGAAGCCTCGTAGCCCATAGGTTTTTTTGCTTTGCGGCTACATTTGCATTTCTTGTTTTTTTTTCTCACTTCGCCACTGACTTTGATATTGGTAAAACGAGGCGCATGTCCTTGGAATCGTTTTACAGCCTAAGTTGAATACCTGCAATCTTGTGTCAAAGTCGTTGCCAGGATCAGAGTTCCTAGTGATGTGGACTACTCTGGACCGCGGATGCTGGGGGTTCTGTAGCTTGTCTCTGCTTGTGACGATAGTCTGCGGGGCGCAAAGGTAAGATCTCATGATAACATCATGTGTCATATCTTATTTCATACAGCACCTTTAAAATGTCCTCATTTCTGAACTGAAACGTGTTATCTGTCCTCAGCGCCAATGAACCTAGCAACATGTCATACGTAAAAGCCACCGTAGACAAGCTGCTGAAAGGCTATGATATACGCCTGCGGCCTGATTTTGGAGGTAAAAGCCACCAGTGTCCGCTGTGTTCATGGAACCGACATGTGAAACAGCGAACTTCTGTAATGCTTAGTAATGCTGTGCTGTGCTATTTTCCATAGGCTCCCCTGTAGATGTTGGGATGAGCATAGACATCGCCAGTATTGACATGGTGTCTGAAGTCAACATGGTAAGTTCAGATGCTCGGTGTGAAACACATATTGGTTCCACGTGATACTTTTTGTGCTTGTTTTTGTCATTTTTAGCGTACTCCATACAAACAGATGGAGAGGTTAGAGACTATTTGGTGCCGCTCCTGTACTGAAAGAAACTAATCAGACTCCCCCCAGCGCACCATAGAGAGATCCGCAATGTGTCAACACCAGTACATATGCATCACGTGCTAACTGTCGACAAATAAAATACTCAGAGAGAAACACAGAGAATAGAGAAAAGGAGAATGAGGGAAAGATAAGAAGAAGAGGAGGAGGAGAGATACGCTATTAAGTGATTCCACACGCATCTGAGGTCCCAGGATGCGCAGAGAGTCCAGTGTTAGAGAAGCTTTAGCTGGGGGAGAAGAGGGAGGTAAGGGAGAAAGACAAAAGAGTAAGTGGTCTGTCTGTATGTGTGCTTGTTTTGTCAGATTTTTTGCCTCATTGCAGTAATTACATAATGGCTGTTAGTGAGTCAAGGAGGCCCAGAAAAGCAGTGTGTATGCAGAATATGATTTGACCACTTCATACAGAATATTTATGCAGCGCTGCCAAAGTGCCCAGGGAGATCACTGGAATTTCATAGTTTTCTGCATTAATTTGTTTTGAAATATGATCTGATCTTAATCTAAGTCAAGAGTATTAACAAACATAATTTGCCAAAACTGGATCTGACCTGCAGGTTGTTAAGGAGGAATTTTAACCCATTCTTCCAGGCAAAACTACTTTTGCTCTGTCATTTTCTTTGGACCTCTCATGTGTGTGGCTCTCTTAAATTCGTTCCATAGCATCTCTTTTGGGTTGAGGTCTGGGCTCTGACGGGACTCCAAAAGGCGGTTTTGTTTTTCTGAGCCATTCTGCTTTTATATTTATCATGAAATGTGAGTTAATAGACTTACTCATCAGTTTCCCATTAGAATACTTTTGTCACTAATACAAACAGAATATGTTATGTGTTATTGACTGTAAGTTGACTTGAAGGACTAATGGACTTATCTATCAAACACCCAGAAGTAGTACACCCAGCAACAACAACACATACACAAACAAGAGGAAATAATATAATACATTAATTAAAAAGGAAAAAAAATCAATAAGTAAAAAAATATAATAATTCAATACACAGTCATTATAACATAAACAGCCAATAATAACATCAATATTGATATTAACTGTAGCAAGAACGATAATGACAACAGAAATAATATTAATAGAAAGCAGAACACAGTGCAAACATACAATGTATACCAACCAGTTTATGCACAAGAAAATGCCACATCAGGTGCAGAGGCAGAACAGCAGTCACCACCAGGGTTTTTCATGCTTGTGTTGCGTGCATGCAGATGCGCAAGCATGACAGTGCCAACACCAAGTGATTCCTCATGTCATGGGACAAGGGTGGGACATGGTAAACATCCTTTACCAGAGCACTCCACTGCTCCCAGGCCAGGCACCCCTGGAATGCCATCCTGACACAGATGAAGCACTGCCCACCCCAACAGCATGGCCACATAGCCCCAGGGACCACCACATTGGGCAGGCGGGTGACCAGCAGGAGGCAGCGGGGGAGGCCATCCAGGGAGCAGGAAGAGAGCACGCTCGAAACATGGACCATCTACCAGTGCACCACACAGACAAACACGCATGCACTCCCACAGACTCCTGCCCATCCATACCTACAAACACACATATATGTACACACTACACTCATCCTTGAGGAGAGCAAGCTGCCAACTGGAAGCCAAATGTTTATGTTAGGCTGGGTAGGTTTCAGTGGGAGTATGTGTGGATGTAGGTTGGTGAGTGTGTGTAGGTGGGTAGGCATGTGCACTTGGGAAAGGTTAGTGTGTGGGCACTCATGTCTAGGCAGGCCTTGTTTGGCTCGGGGCATACTTTCCTCCTGCTCCCTGGGTGATCTCTTCCTCTGCCTCCTGATGGTCCGGAGTCATTGGCAGCACTCAGTGCTGCATGGATTGCATTGTGGTGGCTGCTGTTGGCTGCTGTTGTGTTGCTGCGCCACAAACGTATAGTGGGATGTGTTGTATTTGGTTCTGTGGCAATGGCCCTGTGATTATCTTATTATTACTGTTATAATTATTATTGTTGCTTTTGTTAATATTATCATTAATAATTATATTTTTGACTGTTTTTGTAATTATAATTATGTATTAAATTATTTATTTATTTATTTTGTTTTTTGGCTGGCAAAACGGCATATGGCCGATGCTGAGAGTCCTCCTAAAAAGAGAAGGTCTATAAAGATAAGCACAGCCAAAGAGTAGCGTAGTCAAGACTTTTAAGCAAGGTTCTGGTGGCTGGCTTATGTGTTTTTACTTTTATTGGGATTTGGTTTACTTCTACTTGAGAGAGCAAGAGGATGACACATTTGACATCTCCAGAACACTAACCATAAGTGTTACTGCTTAAGAGTGTTCCTTTTTCAGAAATGTCATCTGAAAGGACATGGATGCATCAAATGATTTGTAATGTGATTGTTTTTTTGTTTTTTTTTTATAATGACAGAATGTCATTGTTCAAATTTAATACTAGATCAGGTATTAAATTACCATACATACAGGTAGATGTAACATGTAATTTGATATTTGGAAAATTAATATTTATCTTTTGGTACAAAAATGTATTTTATAGAATATTAATTATAATTCCAAGATGTTGGAGGTCATTAACCTTTTCATTCTAAATTTCCTTTTGATAATCAAGAAAGTCAAGCAATTGATGATGTCTACTAAAACTTCTGTAGTAGTCAGACTAAAAATATCATTGTTCACAATTTTATGACAATAAATTGTCAGGTCCCCCACCTCTTACAGAGAGGGGAGGAACTGTAAAGATTGATGGCCATGGGTAGAAAGGATCTCTTGTGGTGTTCTGTGGAGCACTTGACGTTGATCAGTCTGTGAAGTGGTTTGGAGGTATTGTCCAAGATTGATAGGAGTTTGGACAGTTTGGAGTTTGGGAGGAGTAGAGGATCCACCTCCACCCCCAGGGCCAGCCCTCCTGATCAGTTTGTTCAGCCTGTTAGTGTCTGTGTTGTGATGGAGCAGATGTATGTTGGCATCATCCACTCCAAGTTGGTGTTGAACTGGGGGGGTGTCAAGTGAGGGTTTGACCAGAGGTCGGAGGGACTCCAGGATCAGCCTCTCAAAAGCTTTCATAATATGTAATATTTCAGTCCAATGCCATCTACTGTGTATCTATGAAAAATTGCTTGCTATGGGAAGTCATAACACCTGTGAACTGGTACTCATATGGGCAACATAGGGATGACTTTATATCAAGATTTTATAATGGTCACCCAAGGACCTTCTGTGTTAAGTGTATGTTCTACCTTTGCCTGCATAGGTTTCCTCTGGGTACTCCACCTTTCTCGCATCTAATTCCAAGTTGTCCATAGGTGTTGGTTTTCTATGATTTTCTATCTCTTACGCACCCACTCTATAAGTAATAATATAAGTTGGTATATATCAAGGACACAAAATGTTGGAACCATTCTTTTGATGGTATCCTATGTAGTCATCAAGTTATGATTTCATCCATCAATAATCCTGAGATCAGAGTTGGATACAGAGGTGGCCGGGAATTTAGGCATATTTCACAAAGTCGTTTTTTACATTTCAAATCTTCTGAAGGAGGAAAGTTTCTTTGTGTTCCCCCCCAGAAAAGTAAATATATGAGCAGACAAATTTGTGCTCTATGGTTCATTATGCAACTTGAACAAAGAAACAGTAAAAGTCCCTAACACACATCTACTGGGAATATTGTCTTGAATGATGCAGGACACTTCTTGTTTAATAGAAACATATTTAATAGTGTGATTGACAAGTTTCATTAAAGATAATGTAATAAGTCAACTTTTTGTCTCTAGAGTTAAGTTTAAGCTAAAGCCATAAACATCTTTCATAAGCTTGTGACAATACTGAAGTTTTCAGTATTGTTAGGCAAATACTGAGGAGCCCACACTGTACAAATTTTTAAATTTGATTTTCTTTTAACACCTTTTACAACCGTTTACCTTTCTTCTTCTCGTGAGACTGCATAACTTGAAGTGACTTGTGAAGTGTGCCTTTGTCTTTGTGAGATAGTGCACCTGAATTCTCATTCTTGGGGGGTGGCTGTGGCTCAATAGGTAGAGCAGTTGACTGCCACTCACAGGATTGGTGATTCAATTCCCAGCTGTCACGTGACATGCCAAAAAAAAAACATATTATTACTAAAGCCTAGCCTAGCTTAACCTAGAATAAAAACATAAACAGACAACTTTCATGATTGTTTTTAATGATTTTTGACAAAATCATTAAAAACAGTGAAAAACCAAAACAGTGATGCAGGCAGATGTCACAGATGTTATGCATAAATGAGAAGGAATCAAACATGTAGATACAAAGATATGTTTTATTAAAAGATCATTCATTTTGACTTTTCATTGTTTAACAGATGAAACAAAACATGTCATTATGTTATTTTATTTACAATATATTGCAGTCTTTTTTCATTAATTCATTCATTTTCCACCGCTTATCCGGGCCGGGTCGCGGGGGGAGCAGTTTAAGCAGAGATGCCCAGACTTCCCTCTCCCTAGACACCTCCTCCAGCTCTTCCGGGGTAACACCGAGGCGTTCCCAGGCCAGCCGAGAGACATAGTCTCTCCAACGTGTCCTGGGTCTTCCCCGGGGCCTCTGCCCAGTGGGACAAGACCGGAAAACCTCCCCTGCGAGGCGTCCCGGGGGCATCCGAAACAGATGCCCAAGCCACTTCAACTGGCCCCTCTCGATGCAGAGGAGCAGCGGCTCTACTCCGAGCTCCTCCTGGGTGACTGAGCTCCTCACCCTATCACTAAGGGTGCGCCCAGCCACTCTGCGGAGTGGCTGGGCTCATTTCGGCCGCTTGTATCTGCGACCTTGTCCTTTCGGTCATGACCCAAAGCTCATGGCCATAGGTGAGGGTAGGAACGTAAACTGACTGGTAAATCGAGAGCTTTGCCTTTCGGCTCAGCTCCTTTTTCACCACGACGGACCGGTACACTGACCGCATTACTGCTGCCGATGCACCAATCCATCTGTCAATCTCACGCTCCCTTTTTCCCTCACTCGTGAACAAGACCCCAAGATAATTAAACTCCTCCACTTGAGGGAGGATCTCCCCCCTAACCTGGAGGGTGCAAGCCACCTTTTTCCGGTTGAGGACCATGGCCTCGGACTTGGAGGTGCTGATTCTCATCCCAGCCCTTTCACACTCGGCTGCAGACCGCCCCAGTGCCTGCTGGAGGTCCCGGTCTGATGAGGCCAACAGGACACCATCATCTGCTAAAGGCAGAGATGAGATCCTGTGGTCCCCAAACTGGATTCCCTCCGGCCCGTGGCTGCGCCTAGAAATCCATAGAAATAAAAGTAATGAACAGGATCGGTGACAAAGGGCAGCCCTGTCGGAGTCCAACATACACCGGGAACAAGTCTGACTTACTGCCAGCAATGCAGAACGAACGAAGCAAGCTCCTACTCCGGTCATACATGGACCGAACGGCCCTTAACAAAGGGCCCCAAATCCCGTATTCCCGAAGTACCCCCCACAGGATGCCACGAGGGACACGGTCAAACGCCTTCTCCAAGTCCACAAAACACATGTAGACTGGATGGGCGAACTCCCATGAACCCTTGAGCACCCTGGCAAGAGTATGGAGCTGGTCCAGTGTTCCACGGCCAGGACGAAAACCGCATTGTTCCTCCTGGATCCGAGGTTCGACTAGCAGCCTAATTCTCCTCTCCAGCACTCTGGCATAGACTTTTAGATTTCCCAGGGAGGCTGAGGAGTGTGATCCCCCTATAGTTGGAACACAACCTCCGGTCCCCCTTTTTAAAAAGAGGAACCACCACCCCGGTCTGCCAGACCAGAGGTACTGTCCCTAATCTCCACGCGATGCTGCAAAGGCGTGTCAACCAAGACAGCCCTACAACATCCAGAGACTTAAGGTACTCAGGGCGAATTTCATCCACCACTGGTGCCTTGCCACTGAGGAGCTTACTGACTACCTCAGTGACTTCGACCAGGGAAATGGACGAGTCAGCCTCTGAGTCCCCAGCCTCTGCTTCCTCAGCAGAAGGCATATCGACGGGGTTGAGGAGATCCTCAAGTATTCCTTCCACCGTCCTATAATGTCCCCAGTCGAAGTCAGCAACTCCCCAGCTCCACTGTAAACAGTGTTGGCAGGAAACTGCTTTCCCCTTAAGATGGGGCCGGACGTTTTGCCAGAATTTCCTCGAGGCAGACCAATAGTGCTCCTCCATGGCCTCGCCGAACTTCTCCCAGGCCTGAGTTTTTGTCTCTGTGACCGCGCGGGCTGCGGCACGTTTGGCCTGCCGATACCCATCAGCTGCGTCAGTAGTCCCACAGGCCAATCAGGCCTGATAAGACTCCTTCTTCAGCTTGACGGCTTCCCTTACTTCCGGTGTCCACCACCGAGTTCGGGGATTGCTGCTGCGACAGGCACCAGAGACCCTACGGCCACAGCTCCAAACAGCCGCATTGACAATGGAGGTGGAAAACATGGTCCACTCGGACCCAATGTCTCCAGGCTCCCTCGGGACCTGATTGTAGCTCTCCCGGAGGTGGGAGTTGAAGACCTCTCTGACAGAGGGTTCCACCAGACGTTCCCAACAGACCCTCACAATACGTTTGGGTCTGCCAAGTCAATCCAGCTTCCTCCTCCGCCACCGGATCCAACTCACCACCAGGTGGTGATCAGTTGACAGCTCAGCCCCTCTCTTCACCCGAGTGCCCAAAACATATGGTCGGAGGTCAGATGACACAACCACAAAGTCGATCATAGACCCTCAACCTAGGGTGTCCTGGTGCCACGTGCACTGATGGACACTCTTATGCTTGAACATGGTGTTTGTTATGGACAAACTGTGACTAGCACAGAAGTCCAATAACAAAACACCACTCGGGTTCAGATCCAGGAGGCCGTTCCTCCCAATCACGCCCCTCCAGGTATTACTGTCATTGGCGGGTGGTGGCAGTCCCACGTCGCTCCTTCGGGCTGAGCCCGGCCGGGGCCCATGGGAAAGATCCCAGCCAGGATCATCATAAGTGGTTTATGAACTGCTCTTAGTCTGGCCCGTCGCCTAGGACCTGTTTGCCTTGGGAGACCCTACCAGGGGCTTAAGCCCCCGGCAACATAGCTCCTAGGGTCATTCAGGCACGCAAACCCCTCCACCACAGTAAGTTGGCGGTTCAAGGAGCGGCTTTTTTTTTTTTATTTAGGTATTTCATGTTAAATGAGTCAAGGGCTAGGGATTATTTGTGTATTCACAGCACAAGTGACCAATAAGTCAGCATTGGCAACAGAAAGTGATACAATGCGCCTACCGTGCAGCAAGGAACTTGCAGAGGCAAGGGCTTGCCTTGCAGCCTCTGATTCAGATTGTATTGTATTTCAGCCCATTTACATGAAGAGAAGAATTCATTGTGCTAATGTCATTGTATGCATCACATTGATTACAGACAAGAGGAAGAAAAAGAGTTGTCTGACAAGATAAGGAAGAAACAGTTCCCATGTGTAGTCAAGGTAAAGGCTTCAGTTTTACAGTTTTGCATCAGTGGTTGAAATATTCTGCAGAAGTACTGCACTGCTACTCCAGCACCTTCCTCACTGCATTTATTCTGATGTGTTCCAGGCTGCACCCAGAGATGACTATGCATAGTGAAGAATTAGGTCAGGCAGCATCATACTGCAATAGGGTTAGCAGGGCATAGTTGTCTGCGTTCTGCCGCATTGCTTGTTTGCTTGCTGTAGTAAAATAGGGATACAAAGATAGATTTACATAGTTCATAGACACAAAGAAAAAAGAAAGAACATGGACACAGACTACCGGAGGGGAGAAAAAACCAACTGCTGCAGTATTGTAGTGCAGATTGTATGTATAACTGTATTCAGCTCACGTTGAGGATATTGCTGTACCACGGAAATACTGAGGTGCCATGGTGATGATGACAAAAGCTGAGGGAAACAGTTGTTTCTAATAATAGTCTCTTAGAAAGTCATCATCCTAAAAGTAATTCTGTCTGTAACTTGTACCCACACACACACACACACACACACACACACACACACACACACACACAGGCCTCCTTAAACTGTTGCCTCACAAAGCACAGAATCTCAGTACTGGCTCATGAGAGGTTCTTCAGCTAATTATTCGTGTGAATTGTTTATCCCATGTAAATATGTTACAAATCATTTGTAGATTTTGTAATTTTCAAATGTTTTTATTCATTTCTTTCCTGGCGATCAGTTCTCTTAGCTTTCGGAATGTGTTTTTGAACTGCTCACATGTCCCACAGAGGGTCCTGCCTACATGCCTACACAAGTACATTTTAAAATCTCAAATGGAATATACTTATCAGAGCTTTAAGTTTTTGGTTGAGAAACAAGAGCATTTCCTCTTTGAATGTGATGGAATGAAATTAAAGATGGTAATTTCATAGATGTTGATTTATTTTTTTTCCATGTAGTTCACGATGGTATACTTTTAGGCAACAAAAACATGGAATATTGAGTTAATAATATCATTATAATATCAAAAGACTCATGCAAGTGTCAAGTGATTTATTGTATTGTTTAATGTTTATGCTTAACTTTTTTTTTTTACGTTTATGTACATCTACATGTATTGCTAAGCTCAAAAAATGACATTGCAATACCTGTTGTTTGAGGAAGTGTTTGTTCAATATTGTTCTGTTATTGAAGAAATAGTAAAAATCAGATCCAACAACTCAAATGTACCCACAGCCGCACTCACGTTATAGAAAAAGGACCCTACTGTAACAGAGAAGGAGAAAACGCTGGAAACAGCAAAGGTAAGGGTTCTTGTTTGTAAAATATAAATTGTATGGATTTGTTTGTTATGTACTGTATGGAATATTTAAAGCTAGTTTAGCAATTTTGTTAACAAGTTAACCAAATGCTAACATAAGCTAGCTAGCTAGGTTAACTGCTGACAGTGTTTGTAAACAAGCGACGAGATCTCCACCAGAAACAGGGCACCAGGACGAGTCAGACAGGTCCAGAGGTCAGAGGGTGGAATGACGTGTAGCTCGACAGAGACACAGGAAAAAGAGAGAGGGAGAGGGAAAGAGAGAGAAGAGGTGAGGGGTGAGCAGAAGAGGAGAGATAACAGTTAGGTGTGATCACACTCAGATAATGTATGAGGTGAATGTATATTTAGTGGAGAGTGCAGCAGGGACTCTGGCAGGACTAACTATGACAGCTTAAAAAGGAGAGCCAGAAGGAAACAAAGACAGTAGGGCTCCCTGGGATGTAAAGCAACCAATCACTTCACCATCAACAAATCTGAGTGATCAATGAGAGTTGGGAAGACAGCATGTAAACATACCAGTTCACCATAATGCTCTACGTCCGTGAGTCTTTCTAAGGCAAATCTATTTACAAAAATGCTGCTAAATAAATAGGTTTTTAGCCTGGACTTAAACATTTAGACTGTATCTGAGTCCAGAACATTGTTTGGAAGGCTATTCCATAAGTTTGGGGCTTTGTAAAAAAAAGCTCTGCCCCCAGCTGTAGTAAGCTGGTGGATCATAAGACACCAGCAGTTCACTCATATACTGCGGCAGGAGACCATTTAATGCTTTATGTATCAAAAGTAGTATTTTAACATCAATGCAAAATTTGACAGGGAGCCAGTGAAGTGTAGATAAGGTGCTCGTATTTACTGTTTTTACCATTTGTTTGTCGTCTTTACACTGATATATAAGACTTTGCTGCCTGACCTAATTGTTCAGAATTTTGTTCCATTACTGTTTGTGCTGCATCTACAGTTACACCAGTCATATACAATCTTTTCTCGCATAAGGGCTTCTCTGAACTATTTACACTGCTGTTATTTTTTGTCTCTTTCTTCTTCATTAACCATCATCAGGTTCTTTTTGGAGTGTGCCTCATGCTTTATTTTCACTGCTGTGTCGCAGTCTTAGTGGTGACTTAAAGTTCTGTAGGTTTATGATCAGCTGATAAAAGGCGCTACATTTTAAAAATCAAGCAGCTCATTCCACTGGTGTTTTATTTGAACCAGTTAGCCTGAAACATGTCTTTGGACTGTTTCTTCATTTTTGTAACGTAATTGTACCTGTCTGAGGATCTTAAAGGATGAATACAGTTTTCAGGCTAATTACATTATAAATCAGTTATGGTCAATAAAAACTTTGACACACTAATTTCACTAATTAATTAATTCCCTCATTTCACAGTGGGAATAGTGTGTTTGTGGTGATATGCAGTGTTTGCTATACGCCAAACATAGTGTCTTGTCTAATGGCCAAAAAGCACCCTTTTGGTCTCATCAGATCAAAGAACCCTCTTCCACTGGATCTTGGAGTCTTTCACATGCCTATTTCCGAACTCAATTCGTGATTTAACATGAGTTTTCTTTAACAGTGGCTCTTTCCTTGCCACTCTTCCCTAAAACTTTGACTGGTGAAGAACGTTGTTTACGTATTGTAACCCCAGCATCTATGAGTATAGGCGTAGCCCTCTAAGAGCTATTGGGTTTATCCCCGTGCGCATGCACAGTCGTGAAGAATTCTTTCGCACCCTGTGCCAGCACAGGGCTACCTCACTCAGGTCCCCCCACAGAGTATAAAAGCCCTGCGTGACCTGTACCTGAAACCCAATAGCGACAGCTCTTAGAGGGCGAAGCCTATGCGAAATAGAACCCGGGCAACAGTTGTTATATGTACAGTCTCTCCTATCTGAGTTGCTCAAGCTTGTAACTCCCTCAGAGTAGTCATTGGTGTGTTAGTGGCTTCTCTCACTAGTCTGCTTCTTGTACGGTCAGTTTGTCCTTACATCTTTCACCTTACATATTTTTATTTAATTAACATTACTTTGTAGAAACTTGTTTTTACTTACATAAATAAGGTATTTTTCAGAATTTTTTTTCTCAAAGTTGCCAACTTTTATTGACCATGACTGATCTATAATTACCTGGATGTCTCAAGACCATGTAGATCACCTCCACTAGCCTGTCTGCAAATATGTGATTCAAGCCCTCTGTCAGACCAAGCTGTTTTTGGGGTGTGTTACTTAATATACAAATTAGATGTGGTTCCCACTCCTCTTTATGGAAGAACGGAGGCTGACCTCCAAACCAGTAACAAAAAACCTAATAACACAGACCAGAGGTTCTCATACCTGGTCCTTAAGGACCTCCTGCCCTGCTTTTTTCCGATGTATCCCTGTCCTACCTACTACTTATATCAGGTATTTTCTTACAGCGTTTGATTAACTGAACATGCCTGATCCAGGAAGACAGCTGTGAGGAAGGCAGAGATTTTAAGAAAACTAGCAGGGCAGGGCAGCAGCGTTTGAAAACCCTAGACATGAACTGTGCATAAATTACTAATTGCTACAAAACATTTAGAACTGATAACTCAAGTATACACTGAACCGATAATAGTAAAAAGCTGGAGACTAAGAGTTTGGATCACCTTTGATACATTTTTACATGACATGAAATAAAAATGTATTTAACAATATATATATATATTTTTTTTTATTTTCTCAGGTCCTGTGGTCCTGAAATAAGCTGTTATTCCAGCCGATGTGGTTTGTTGATTCACTGCAAGCAAAACACTCCCACTGGGCCAGGACACTTTTGTGATGATGAACTCATAATCATCTGGTTGCTCATGCAGTCCACACAGGTCCTCTGGTGACAGGAGCACAAAAAATGATCCATGATCCACACACCCTCTGTGATATTCACTAAATAATGAATGAGACTAGTATTTACTAGTTTCCTTTACTAGTATTTACTAAAATTGTTATTAATAGCAATCCAAGGACAGTTTAAGATAAGATAAAGTAACAACACTTGAAGTACCTACACATTTGTTGATATGAGCACATCACGCCTATCTTATCTACACTTCATTGGCTCCCCGTGAAATCTCGCACTGATTTTAAAATACTACTTCTGACATTTAAAGCATTAAAAGGTCTTGCGCCGCAGTATCTAAGTGAACTTATGATCCACCACGCCTAATTCGATCAAAGGATGCTGGCTGCCTGTCAGTACCTCGTATTATAAAAACTACAGCTGGGGGCAGAGCCTTTTCTTACAAAGCCCCAAAGTTATGGAATAGCCTTCCAAATAGCGTTCGGGACTCAGACACAGTCTCAGTGTTTAAGTCTAGGCTGAAAACCTATTTATTTAGTCAAGCATTTTGTAAATAGATCTGGGAAGGACTCATGGGCGTAGAGCATTATGGTGAACTGGTATGTTTAGATGCTGTCTTCCCAACTCTCATTGATCACTCAGGTTTGTTGATGGTGAAGTGATCGGTTGCTCTACATCCCAGGGAGCCCTCATGTCTGTGTTTCCTTCTGGCCCACTCTTTTAGTTAGGCTGTCATAATTAGTCCTGCCAGAGTCCCTGCTGCACTATTTTACATATACATTCACCTCAAACTTTATCCGACTGTGAATACAACTAACTGCCATCTCTCTCTTTCTCTACCTCTCTATTTCCCTCTTCCTGTCTCTCTGTCGAGCTACACGTCATTCCACCCTCTGCCCTCTGGACCTGTCTGACTCGTCCTGATGCCCAACTTCTGGCTGGAGATCTCGTCGCTCGGATCCACCATCTGCTCTATGGGATGCGTTTGGAGACTGGAGTTGGTCACACACTACTATGAAGTCGGTCTTGGCCTCGGCGGACGTCGGCAGCTTTTTCTCTGAGGTCCCGACTCAACGCTCGATAGTCCAGGAATGGAACAAATCTGCCTGCAATTAACTAACTGGACTCCACATTAACTTAAAGACATTAACTGTTATACTGGACCGCTGCCTACATAGCATGTAATCGCCCATATGAGGATGGGTTCCCTGTTGAGTCTGGTTCCTCTCAAGGTTTCTTCCTGTTGCCTTCTCAGGGAGTTTTTCCTTGCCACCGTGGCCCTCGGCTTGCTCATCAGGGACAATCTCATTTCATGATTCATACACATTCACTGTTCATGTACTGTTCTTTGGTTGTGTAAAGCTGCTTTGTGACAATGTCAATTGTAAAAAGCGCTCTACAAATAAATTTGAATTTAATTGAATTGAATTTGTTGTGAGCAAAATTTTCATCCTCCTTCAGGATCCTTTTGTTTTTCAGCATCTTGTTTAACATGACAAACTAAAGACAATAGTGTGTATTAGCAATGACTGTTTGTGCTAACTCTGTAAAACACCATTAATTGAATGCATAGCTATAAATATCATATGTACAATGCTGTACTCCTGTTGAACTCATCATTAAAAAGCTGTGTCTGTTCAGTCTGTCCTCATAAAATAAACATCTGTCAGCATTCAACAACACAGTGTAACATCAGCATGAGCTGAATCATCTAAATAACACAACATAGCAAACTTTATAGAGGGAGGAAATATAATGGGACTACAAAATCAAGTGAAAGAAGGAGCCGAGAATCGTAACACCAATTCTGTGATTGGCAGACAACAGCTTTTCCTCTTGAACCACAGCATGGCTTCAGAAAAATCATATCCATCATCTGGAGTGGCTAAGTCAGTGCCCAGCCCTCTACCCAATAAATATTTTTTTGTGTTATTATTTTAGGCACGTTAAATTTGTTAATACTCTTGAATTAGATGAAGATCATATCACATTTATGACAAATTATTGCAGAAAACCATGAAATTCCATAAGTTTTGCATACTTTTTTTGCAACTTGTATGTATGTAAAGAGGATAATGACACAAAAAGCAAATTTTTATTGGATATCAAATGTAGATGGTTAGCCAGCAGTTGATTACATTAAAATATTTTAATTAAAAAAAAAAAAAAGCAGACAGAGAAAAAGCAGAACATGGCAAATAACCTGTAAGACTGAATGGCATACATCATGGAAATCATGTGTATTTCCCTAAATTACTTTTAATGTACCCTTTGCTCAGCTGAATGTCAGTGCTGGATTGCTGGTGTTGCACAGAATTTCAATGATCAACGCAAAAAAAAAACTAGTTCAAACATAAGTGCAAGTGATAACAGTGTTTCACATTTTCCTGTTTAGTCCGACCATTTTCCAGAACAGTCCATTCAGAAATCTCTTTCCAAACACAGAGAAACTTGCAGTCTGATGTTGTTGGCATGCTCTGCAAAAGGTAAAGTGGTAGCAGCGAGGCACACCACAGTTCCAACTGTGTCAGCTAAATAATCTTTAAGACAGGATAAGTCTATTGAGTTTCAGTCTTAAAGATAATTTTGCTGACACAGTTGGAACTGTGGTGTGCCTCTCTACCATTTCACTGTAGGACTTTCAAATTAGCCCTATGCTAACCAAGTCCAAGTCCATGTTTGACCTTTAAACTGAAAGGCAAATCAGCATTGGCTATCTTCGTGAACTGGCACACTAAAGAAAGCATTAGTTAGATCAACAACAGAAAACCAACATGTTTCAGATGGAACTTGAGATAACAGCGTATAAGGGTTAGGCACATTGTTAGCAAAAGGCTGAACTGCTGCATTCTCAGCCTGTAAATTCTGTACAAAAGGCCATTATATGGGTTGTCTTTTATATTTGATCTTTTTCACTGGAATTCAAACACTGGTGTGATACCATCAATGGCTTCTTGTTTAAGAGGATATTTCCTACAGGACCTGTATGCTGTTTTGCGGGTAATCACCACAGTGTCACAGTTACTGATTAAGCCTACACCATACATCTGTTTAGCCTATAAGGATACATGTATACTGTAGTTAACTTTTCTGTACTGTCCCAATGTCCAACCTGACACCATAACCATATCATCATAACCATAAACACTCCTTTTTTTATGTTGGCTGTGTGCTTAGGGTCGTTGTTCTATTGAAAGATGAACCATCTCCCAAGTCTGAGGTCCAGAGAACTGTGCAATAGGGTTTCTTGACCTTCAATTTCTGCCACTGAAAAACATCCTGTCAATATGATGCTGCCACCACCATGCTTTCTTTGTACGCACAGTAGGGTCAGTAGGCCAAAGGGTTCAATTTCTGTTTCATTAGACCAGAGTTTGTTTGTTTTTCATGATTTGTTCTTGGTTACCTCCCTGGCTAAGGCCCTCTAAATTACTGTTTTTCTGGGCAGCCTGATCTAGGAAAAGTGCATGTGGTTCCAGGGACCTTCAATGCTGTAGACATTTTTCTGTACCTTACTAAGATCTGTGTATTGATTCAATCCTGTCTCCGGACTACAGACAATTCTTTGGACTTAATGACTTTGTTTGTGTTGTGACATGCACTGTTAACCGTGGAACCTTATATAGACAGGTGGGTTTCTTTCTAAATCATGTCCAATTAACTTATCTAATCTCAAGGACAGTGGAAACACAGTTCAGTTTTGAGTGTTGTGGCAAAGGCTGTGAATACTCATATACATAAAAACATTTTTTTATTTGAAAACATTTAAAACAAACATCTTTGACATTGTAATTATGAGGTATTGTTTGAGAAAAAGGACTAGCACGCAACAAACAACAACAAGCAGCAAAAACACTGGGTGTGTTGATAGGGCCAGTAATTGCACTATGGAAATATATAGCTCTGGGGGATGAGGTTACCTGCAGAGGAGAACAGAGGGAGACAGAATGGAGGAAGCACAACAGATTTCCTGAAGTCCATCACCAGGTCCTTCGTTTTCATGATGTTCAGTTGAAGGTGGTTGAGTCCACACCAGTCAACTGTCTACCACTCCGTGGTACTCATGACATCTCCATCCTTAATACATCCTACAACTGCAGAGTCATCAGAGAACTTCCGTAGATGGCCGGACTCTGAGTTGTACCTGAAGTCTGAGGTGTACAGGGCAAGAGGAATGGAGACAGAACTGTCCCCTGTGGAGCACCTGTGCTACAGACCACAGTGTCAGACATATAGTTCTGCAGGCGGACATACTGTGGGTGGTTGGTGAGGTAGTCCATGATCCAGGAAATCAGGAGAGTTAACCTGCATGTCTTCCCCAGCAGTGCAATCCGAACTGGCACTGGAGAAATTAAAAGTCATTTTCCTCACTAAGCTCCCAGGTTTGTCTTGGTGGGTGTAGGTGTGATGGAGCAAATGTATGATGGCGTCATCCACTCAACTTAGGTTGATAGGCAAACTGGAGAGGGTCAAGTGAGGGTTTGACCAGAGATTGGAGGGACTCCAGTATCAGCCTCTCAAAAGCCTTCATAATGTGTGATGTCAGAGCCACTGGCCTGTAGTCATTGAGGACTCTGGGAAATGGTGTCCCAGACTTTTTCCACCCAAGAGCAGCTCTTTCCAGGTGCAGGCTGAGGTTGAAAATGCAGATGGAGAAATGTAAACAACGATTAATATGGAGTGAGAAAACAGTGTGGGCAAATAATATGTACGGTGTCCCACAGCCAGCAGTTCAATGTCAGGGCTGCATACGCACTCTTTCACAGTTACATGACCAGGATGGCACCACCTGTTGTTAATGAGAATGGGAAACCTCCCTCCTCTCCTTTTACTGCTCTCCTCTCGCCTCCTGTTGTTGTATATTAAGACTGGAGTTGGAGCAAAGATTTTCTCCGTCCTCACTAGAGCTGTCAGTTCATCCATCTTATTGTCCAGTGATCTCACATTGCCCAAAACCAGAGAGGGGAGATGCAGCTTAAATCTCACCTTCTCTCTGCTCATCACTCTTGTCTGTTCTTCATTTCCTCCTTGCTGTTTTTTGCCTCCCCTGCATCCCCTTGTTGTCCTCTTTCTGATGTGGTGTAAACAATGTAGCTGGCATGGAGCAGCTCCTGCGTTCTGGTCTTTCGGAATAGTGAAAGAGTAATTCCAATGGTTAAAATGGATGGATAAAAACTCTCTCAAACAACATGAAACTTAATTTCTAAACTAGTTACTTATCTACACAAAAGTATTAAAAAAAATAAAATAAATGAATAATAACCTAGAAAAGACTTCACAAGGATGAGAACAACGGTAAATCGGCTGCAGCACAGCTCGTGCCTGCGCATTAATGAGGCACATGAAAATGGGACATACTGTACATTTTACTTTTACCGTCAAATCTATTCCGTTTAAACGTGATCCTAAATAACAATACTCCCTAATTTTGAAGAAAGTTGGTATGAGACTTGAGTTTCATCATCCAGGGTGGTCTCAGTTCTCAACTGGCCTGAATAGGCTCTTTAGGTAGAAAATGGGCTTCTTTCCACAGTTTTTAGGTTTAGAGTCCTGACGACCCCTAGTTGGTAACAGTTACTGGTCAGTATGGGTGGGTTTCCCTTAAATTTTATTTTCTAGGATGTCCTATTATACACCTATTATAATTTCATGTTCACCTAGCTCCTTCATGAGCTAGATGTTAGTAATAAAGTGAAACCCCCTGGGGGATACATTTAACACAAGATAAAATAATTAATTATTATTAGGATTATAGGATTAATCAATAAAGTTTATCTTATCTTATAAATTATTAAACCATGGAGATTACTACAACTCTGCCTATATGTTCAGATGCACTGTTGTCAATTTAGACAAAATAGATATTACATATGACATACTGTAGTATTTGTAGAAAATTGCACAGGGCAGGACAGTCTTCAGAGTGCTAAGCTTCCTCTCACACTGTGCCATTCCTACAGGACTACACCATCACCATGTACTTCCAGCAGTCTTGGAGAGACAAGCGGCTCTCATATACAGGTATCTCTCTGAATCTCACCCTGGACAATCGAGTGGCAGACCAACTATGGGTCCCTGACACCTACTTCATTAATGATAAGAAGTCCTTTGTTCATGGGGTGACAGTGAAGAACCGTATGATTAGACTGCACCCTGATGGAACTGTGCTCTATGGTCTCAGGTAAGACTTGGTGTGACTATTTACTTTTCTCAACATACATTTTTTTTTGCATGTATCATTTGGGGGTAAGGAAAGCAGTTATAAAACAATGGTGCCTCTATTAGATTTTATTTGAACTTTAGATATAATAGAACAGACATCCACTACATATTTTATCTGAGTATTAAATTCATGGGGTGCAAATTAGGTCCTTGCATTTTTTAGAAATGGTGCAGATGCAAAGTGACACAAAAGGTTCACACATAAGCACAAATAATAATAAATAACAAAATAAACAATGAATTTGTAATTTTGATTAACAAAAGCATTAGAAGAAACCAAAAATAGGTGAGTGCAACAAGAAGAAAGGCTGAATACATTATTTAATGTTTAATTTAAACTAAAATTGCTGCTTGCTTTCCTGTTTGCACACATGTATTGCTAACTTCAACAATACATAATTGTATTGTTTTCTGTGGTCTTATAGTGAGTATAGGATATGTCTCCACACACTTGACGCAAGTCAAGACAAAATGTAAATAGGGTCATGTTTACATGTGACATGTAAGCTATGTGTTTATCCAAGCTATAAATAGCACATGAAAGGCAACCTTTAGCACCTATGATTTTCTCACTGTTGACCTTCAGGTTTATTGCTCTGTAAGATCTGTGTCGGTTCTGTATTTCTGCTTGCAGGACCAAGGGTGGGTAAGCCGTTATATATTGGTAATAATTTTGAAACCTGCATGGAAGTTAAGGGCCAGAGTGCAATTTATTGCCATCAAAGGCTGTGGTTGTTGTCTTTTGTATTTTGGGGTCTAAAAAGCTTAGCTTAATACACTGCTGAATATTCTGATCACTGTTTGCACCACAGTCCTTTTAATTTGTTTCATCTGGTCTCACTTCTGCTCCAGTCACTTTCTGTTTACCCATATTTGGACTTCCTCTCCCTCCGCTCTCCGGCTCCCTGATTATGGATTTGTTTCACCTGTGTATCCCCATTTCTTTATAAGCTCCCCTCGGTCTTTTGTTTGTTGATCTTCATTCCCCACATGATTGTTTATCTGTTTGTTTGTTGATTGGATTACAATAGACTAGACTACAATCTACTCGACTTTACCCTACTCCACACTTGGTTTGTTTGTTTGTTAGCACATGGACTTTTACACTGATGTCTTGGTGAGTGGTGGTCGAGAGGCAGGGAGGAGTGAACCAGAGAAAAGACTGTGAGGAGTTGTAAATTGTTGAGTAGTGAACCGGTGGTGCCTTGTAGACTAGTGAATATGATGGAGCTTCCAAGATGGCCGACAGCAGAATGAAGCACGTGTTGACTGGGATCAGATGTGGAACGATATATACTGAAAAAAACTGGGGAAAACTGGAATCATGACAGCAGTTTCATCTTCTAACTATGAGGTATCAGTTCTAATATTAGATGATACATATGCTACATGCTAAGAAACAATTGATTACGGTATTCATTTTTGCCTATTTTATGTTATAGAACTGGACATCTGTCATTTTACATAGCATAGTTTTACCTGTAATTTAAGTTCTTATGAGTTAAGAAACTCAAACTTTGCACTAATTTTTAAGGTTTATGAACCAAAAGGTGTAACTTTAAGTCAGTTTCAGATATTTGTGGCAGAAGGACAAACTAAGATTGGAAGACATTTCCCGGATTAATAGGTGGTAACTGGGAAAAGTGAAAGATAGATTTACAGTAACTCTGCTTAAGCCCCTTCCCTCCATTCCTAAAATAGGGAGTTGTTTCCATTCTTCACCTTCTTTGTTGGAATTAGGGTCTCCAGTATTGTACCCTGATATAGGCAGTGGGTCATGATGAGGCTAAGACATGCAGCTGGATGTCACGGTGGTGGCAGGAGAGGCAGCTTAAACCAAAATCTAAGGGAGTTAAAATAAATAAAATTAGGGGGACAGATCTTCTGCAACTGGATACACTCACCTATCCTTAGCCAAGTTTCATTTAAGAAAAAGAAGTCTAAATTCTGAGAGAGGATAAGGTCATTTAGGAGAGATGTCTGAAAAAGACCAAGTCTTGTAGTAGGCGTACTAATATTAGTACTGGGGTTGGTCATGGGCTTAACAAGATTAGAATGGTTTCTTTGTACTGCTCTGTAGCCTGTTTGCTGTCTGCCATTGATAATAACTGGAATAAAAATTGACACTGATTGGACCTTTGAGGGAGCTGATGAAATGCCTCACTGATGAGGAGTTACACCTGCTCCACCATGATGACAACCTGTGACAGGTGTGCTATCCTGAGGTGGTACAGAGTGAACAAGGCAGCTAGAGGAGAGAGAAATTAGGTCAGTGGGGATCACAGAACAGAGAGGGGAGGGGAGCAGATCCCAGAGATGAAGGTAGAAGGGAAGGATCGGCAGGTGTTACAAGGAGGGACCGTCAGTCATGAGGAGTACACTGAATAGCGTGCTGAGGGTCGACCCCAGAAAAGTTGTCAATAAATCCTAGATGCTGAGACTTGCAGGCAGACTGAAGTCAGGTAGGAAGACTAAGGATTCAGCAGAAACGTCCTATTCCTCTGCCTAAAGTGGGAATAGGGCCAGAAATAAAGACATACTTGCCACAGGAGTTTAAGAAGCTAAAAAGGGAATTAAAGTGCCCATGGAAGAACTACAACACTTCATGGGATCCAAGTCGTCATGTGCTGATCCTTCCTCCCGGAAATTGCCCTACCCAGCCATGCTCAGCTCCACTGACCCCTTGGATTCAGAGCTGCCATCACACTCCACTAGGATGTCAAACATTCCCCTTCATCATCTACATTTCCTTTTGGTCCTCATAGGACATGTTCAGCAAATTTGTAATTAAAGATATTTTAAAACTTAGTTATGTAACACATTCATGTCTGTTTTCATCTTACAAGGTCTACTGTCCCTTTCCAGGTCATTCAGAAAACACCTACATTTAACAGTACTAACTTAATCCATATCATTAAACATACTACTGTGCTATTGTCTGCTGTATGTTACAATAATAAATGTTTAATAATAATAAATGTGCAAAATTATTTTAGGCAAAATTCACAATAAAAATTATAACAATACTTTTAAATAAAAAATGGAAAAAATAGGCACTCATATTCTGTTTTCATTTTTTCATCTGGAATTAGTGGCATTTCATTGCCAAAAAGTGACTTCCAGAAATTGATTGCTGTCTGTGGGGCCATGCACAGCCTGTTAAAAGACGTATCTCCCAGTTTATCGGCAACCAAAGCTGCTTATGTTATTCAAACCATCATAAAGCATATAGCAAAACATGTGCTAGTAGCGATGGTATGTCTTTGTAAATGTACTATGTAAATTTTGATGGTTCCAAGGACATTTCAAATAAAAAGCTAAACAAAGGCATGTCCTCCTCAATCGGACCTGCCACCATCTCAGGGTCCAGACAGCCTTCTGATTCATCAGCTGGGCATTCCTACCATAGAGTTGGAGCAACCAGTCGGGGTGCAAGCCCTGGACAAACATCTTATTCATTAAATAAGGGCTCGTACAGAACCCACCAAATTGACCAAATACCCCTCTCCACCTTCTGTTTCTATATTCCCTTGGTCCCATGCCACTCTAGACTTTCATACTGGGCTCCCAATCTAGGACTGTAATAATGATGGTGGTTGAACGTTCCTCCAAGCTCATTCACATTGTCCCCATGCCTAAGCTGCCCTCCCCCAAGAGACAGTGGCTCTCCTGGTGAAGCATGTCTTTAGACACCACAGCATTCCAGAGGACATTTCTGACTGGGGTCCCCCGTGCACTCCTGCAGCCTGGTTGGAGTTCTGCAAAGCAATTTGGTGATCCTCTCTTCCGGCTTCCACCCTATGGGCTTATTCAAGAAATTGAGTATATATTGGGGTGTCTGTGTTTGTCACACTCTTCCTCATGGGCTAAACAGGTGCCTTGGGTGGAATACACTAACAACTTGCTACCTTCATTCACCTTGTTGTTTTTGCTTTTGTTTGAATGTTGTTCATTGGGCCTGTTCCTGCTACTCACCCTTAACTGTTACACAAGCACTAAATGAGTTGACAGGGGATGAAAAGTCTCTGGTAGCAGGCAACATTCATGGTGAGCCATAATCTTGGTCTGAAGTCTATCCGAGATCCAATAATCAGAGTAACATAGCCATTCCAGAGTCCTACACAGGTTTGACAGAGCCAGTTCAGAGTCATACACAGAGTATCCTATTTCACAGAGTAACAGAGCCAATCCAGAGTCCTACACAGGGTTAACAGAACCAGAGGGGTAGGAAAAATTACAGTATCCAAAGGAGGGTTGGGCAAGAACAAGGTTCAGGTAATGCTAATGGTCAATATGAAAAGATCAGTCAGGAGATCGCTGGATAGTTGCTGTCGTTGTAGGAAGAGCAGATTGTCTGGCAAGGGGAGGAGACTCGCAGACGGTAAGACAGGTGAGCAGATTTAGGGTAGTCGGTTGAGAGTGAAGAAGAAAGGGCAAGGGGTGGCTGTGACTCAATAGGTAGAGCAGTTGTCTGTCAATTGTAGGATTGGTGGTTCGATTCCCAGCTGCCATGTCACATGCCAAAGTGTCCTTGGGCAAAATACTGAACCCTAAGTTGCCCCTGGTGAGTCAGGTCAGCTGCATAGCAGCTCTGCCATCGGTGTGTGAGTGTGTGTGATTGTGTATGCGAATGGGTGAATGAGAAGCAGTGTAAAGTGAAGTGCAGAAGATTTACCATTTACCCCAAACTTTCTGCATGTAAGGCCAATGATCTACCCATTGAGCCACCAGGCCACCCAAGTTGGGTAGAGAGTGAGAGAACTGGAAGGGGACCATATAAGGATAAAGGGAAATGGGCAGGAAATCCAAAGCATGTGACACACAGGACCAGAAATTAAAAGAAAGAAAAAACTATAAAATATATTTTATAGTTGCAATTAAACTTCAACACAGGGCTTTTCAAACAGCAATGAGCTAGTCACAAGTTCAGCAATGCAAAGGCAGTTATGGGAAAGCAACTGATAGCTCAGCTCTAGTCGAGTGCAAATGGACTAGTCAGAAAGAAGGCTGAGTAGGTAGGAAGTATGCAGTTGGATGTGACATTTATATGAGGGGTAGACTCACTGTATTGTTTATTTTTTAAAAAGTCAAGTGCTTCTGCAAGGCATCATAAAATAAAATATTTTTCTCTTTTGAAACTTAAATAATACTTTTCTAACAGTGGAAATAAAATATATGCTAAGGTACAATGTGCTCATCATGGATTTCCCCCCACATATGACAGTATGTGAAACATTTTCTTTTTTAGAATTACCACAACAGCTGCCTGTATGATGGATCTGCGCAGATACCCACTTGATGAGCAGAACTGCACCTTGGAGATTGAGAGCTGTAAGTTGTCTTAAATTGTGTATGTAAATTTTGCATTTTGTCTGCATGCACAATATGTTGCTCAGAGACAAAAAGGAATTCACTTTAGAAATGTTGGTAATTGTATGTTGCTTTTTGTCTTGGTGTGAGTTATAGTCCGCCCAGTTTCTCTTTTTGAGACAATGCCTAGGCAATTAACCCGATATCATAGGAGACAGTCATATATGGAACAAGATGAGATAATCAAGTTTAAAACAACATGCCATCTATATAGAAGAAGATGTTGGTTCATAGTATGAAAGTTTGCACTCAGGTCAAGTAGTACCAAAACCAAAAGCTTGTTGGTGTCAAACAATTCTTATATCATGAGTGCTTGCCTTTCATTAACACACTGTAACACTCTACTGACTCTGCTGTCTTACCTCCCTGATGACGGTTCATTATTTCTATTACTACTATTATTGCTTTATTCTTTATTTTTGTACTATACACTAGATTTATTCAGTTCTGTGTTTAAACTGCTTCTTAATCTACTGCTTGAATTCCCCCATTTGAAAAATCTGTAAAGTGTTACCTTACCTTACTTTTAGCAAGCGTGGCCTAAAACCTGACTGACATTTTTCTAGTTTATGATATGTGCAGAACTTTACTTCCTGCCTAAAGATGGAGTCTGCCTCAAAATAGACTTGGCAAGATAAAATAAACAACATACTTCGGTTGGTTTTGTTTTTGTTTGTTCCACCTGGTCTCATCATACTCCCTTGTCACTTCCTGGTTACCCATATATGGACTTCCTCAACTCACTTGCTCATTAATCATGGATTTGTCTCACCTATTTGTCCCTGTTCCTTGTCCCTGTCCACCCTTTTGTTTGTTGCTGGTTTGTCAAATTTAACTTCCCCATTTGTTAGTTGGTTGGACTCCATTTTAGACTTTGTAGTGCCTTTTTTGTTGTTACTTTGTATTTTTGGTTTGTATGTTCGTTTTCCTGCCTTCGGCAGTGATTTTTGTTTGTTACTTTGTATTGCATTAGTTCGTTTGTGGTTTTGTTTTGTAGTTTGTGTATAGTTGATTGATTGTTTCGTTGCACTAATACTATAACTATTATTTTACACATTTTGTAAGCAATTAAGTGAAAATGGGACATGTCTTTGAGCTGTTTTTATTTAATTTCATGATTCATGATTACATAAAATAAGTGGTGTGGTGGTGTAGTGGTAACACTATTGTCTAACAACAAGAACAACCCAGGCTTGAATTCATGGGCTAGTTCTGGCATGACTGAAGGCATATAACTGCTTGATTGAAGTCTGCAAGTTCTATACAAAACCTTTTATACTCCCATATAAACATCCCATCATTCAAAGATCACTTCTTTTTTTTATTAAGTGATGGTAATTCTAAAGGTGGCAATATGGATGAAAGGTAGGGCAAAATCTTAATGAAATTAACATTTTAATAAGTAGAGATCTGAAGAGTGTATATAGAAATGTATTGCATGAAGTCAAGGAAATGGTTGGCAGATAGAACCCAGTTAGAAGAGCAGCTTTGCAATTCCTAAGTCAGCGAGGATAGAAAGTTGGAAGAAGCCAAAAGGGGCTAAACGCTAGTGGTGGTGGCGGAGTCATCCGAGAGAGTAAGATGAAAAAGCTTGGTACCTGGACTGCCCTCCAGGATAAGGCAGTGATGGAGTTAAGGAGGGTTGACTGAGCATAGGTCTGAAAGGCACAATGCCCAAAACGAGATGATATTTAAAGAATAAACCCTATGAGTCGTTTGGCTTCAGAAAGTATGAAGAATTGTTATAGGTTAGAGATGGTAATGACGAATTGAAAGAAATTCTGACAGTGTGGGAAAGTGAAAGTGATGGAATAGACTTAGTGAGGAATCCCAGCAGAAAGTGAGTGTCTTCCTTATTGAACTTTTCCCAAAGGTTCTTTCGCCATTCAGAACTTGCTAATTCCCTCAAATCCTCCAGTTGCCTTTAGATTAGAAGAGAATTTTAACAGAAGAACTAGCTGAGCCAATTAAATTGGTCTTAGGCTTTTTACATAGCCAAGAGATCTGACAAGAGAAAGTAGGTATTTATTTTTGCTCCTAAGTGCACTCCCTCTTTTTTTTTTTTTTTTTTTTTTTTTACAGTTTCAGCTTTTGTAAAAAAACAATCCATGAATCATTCATTCAAGGTTTGTGCTCAAAATTATGTTTTGTTGAGTCTCAGGGAACCAATCTCTGCTCAGGCCAGAGTACCCAGAGAGAACCCATGCAGACATAGGGAAAACATGCAAACTGAAAAGCAGCCTGCTCCTTCTTGCTCTGGAGGCTTTTTAAGGAGTTACTGTGACCTGTAGAGTTTGATGATGCTACCTTTGTAATTTGTAGTTTTTATACAGTATTTTAATGATGTTGATGATGAGTTTTATATGTCAGTCTGAGAGTATGTTAATGAACTAATGCTTTATATTCACATAACCTTCATATAACTCTTAATTACTCTTAATGTTCATTTCACACTCAAGTTATTATTTATCACTCCACTGCCTTTATGCCAATGATATCTTCAACTGTATATTGACCTTTGTCAAGTTCAACAGACACACTGTATTCTTTTGACTAGAGTGTGACTATGGCTTTCTTACCTATCCTAACCTGTCCTTGTGATCAATTTCTACTCATATACACTTTATTGTGCCCTATTGTTCTCATGTTTAAGTTTAGATAAAATTGAATGTGTTTCCCTGCCTTACTTAGATGGATATACAACTGATGACATCGAGTTCTACTGGCAGGGAGGAGGCAACGGAGGCTCAGTAACTGGGGTGGAGAACATTGAACTGCCCCAGTTCTCCATTATAGACTACCAAACCCTGTCCAAGAAAGCTGTGTTTGCCACAGGTGAAGTAATAAAATGTCAATTCAATCCTTTTGACTTGAGAATGTTATGTTATATTAAGAGGACATATGCATTTTATGTACACTACCAAAATAGATATTGTTGGCATATGATGCTAATAATTTAATCCAATTTGGTTTATTTATAAAGCACCAAATTAACATCAAGCAAATGTCTTCTCAAGGCACTTTATAGTAGGTTTACCTTCACGGTAAGGTTTAAGACCTACCTTTAGCAAACCACAACTACAGTTAGAATTATGTAGATAACTCAACAATCCCACTTTGAGCAGCACTAGGTTACAGTGGAGAGGAAAAACTGGGCAGCCATCTGCCTCAACCAAATAAAGGCAAATTTTCAACTGAATCCACAGTGTCTATTTAAAAAATAATTTTGAGCAGAAACTGGCATAAAATGCTATGTGTATGGTTTGTTATTTATCATTAATTCCATGTGTGCTTAGGTACCCTCAGAGAAACAAACTAATACAGTCTGAGCTGTAACATGTTTTTTCTTGGATGGGAATTATATTATATATAAGGGTTTGTGTGTGAATTGTCTTCACTATTTCTAGCTTATATTTCAACAGTATTGTCACAGCATATGCTATGTCACTGTATAGTCACTGTATAGTGTGTTGTATTACATCATACTTCACATATGTCAACATCAGGTTGGTCAGGTCATCAGGTCGGGAGTTTAGGTAGGCAGGTCCTGTTGAGTTGAACACTCGGCGAGGGTTATGGCTTTGAACCTGATGCGGGCAAGAATATGTGGTGGTTCTTGTCCATTATTGTCTATATTTAGAAACAAAAACATAAAGTGTGTTTACATGACATATTCTGAATCAGGCTGTTTAGTGATGTGATGTGAATGTTTTCCATTTTTGCTATGTAGGTATCTAAAACTTTGAGATACAGGCATCATTAAAGTAAAACTACCTTTATACAATACTGTAAATTGCAGTGTGCACACTAATGGTTTACCTAAACGTAGTTGTATCACAGCTCCTTTAATCTTTTTTTCAAATTGCAGCTTGTAGAGTTGTTTTATCCCGAGTCAATAGCAGAAAGGCTAACTGAATTAAATTTTTTCAAAGGTATTATCACTAATTATAGCAGTTTCGATCTCTTAACGTGATGGAATTGTTAACATCGACCATGTACAGATTTCTTCTACTTGCTAATAGTTGAATACTGCTGCTCCACTATAATTGTCAGAGTGAGAAGAATTTTTAGTTTTTTATTGTTGCAATATCTTGCACTTGCAGTCCTAGATAAACATGTAAATATGTTACATAGGATATATTGTATGCAATTTCAATTGTTTTGAATGAAAATCAGTAACAGTAAAAGTGTGTAATTTACCTATTTTCCTTACTGTCCGACCAGCCTCTCCCATTGAAAGACCATAGTTTACAACATGGTCCACAAGTGTGGCTCTGATTTCATCAAGGACACTTTGCCTTTCTCCACTTTTGATCCCTGAATGGATTATATTGGATTATAATATGTGAACTATGGTATATTTATTTACATCAATTCAGTTTTCAATTCAGATTTGATTAAATGACCCCAGTCAACTAAACAATCAATACATCTCAGACTCCATCCTGACTAAACAGCTCAAAGATGTTTAACTATTGATCAACATGTCCATATAAGATAAGATAAATCTGCCTTTAATTACCATTTTTAATGGTAGTGTAGTCCAACTGTTAAAAAAAAAGTACTTGGTTAGGGTTAAACAACCCTTTAGCAGAACCATGCTCAGGATGCGTGGCCATCTGTCTCAAATGGTTAGGGTGAGTGGAAAGTGAAGAAAGAAAATATAGAAATATAAAAAACAATATAACAACAAGCAGCATTTAAATGTTTTTAACAAAATTATAATTTAGCAGTTTTCGATCCAAATTAAACAGACGTAGGATAAACCAATATAGCTAATGTTCCTCTAAACTAGATGTAGTTGTCAAGTTTTGAAGGTTTGAGGTTTTCTTATTTTCCTAATTAGATATGTGGATGTATGTAAAACGTATTCACCCCCTTAGATATTTCATCCTTTTTTTGACATAAATCAATCATCGTCAATAACAAATTAGGTTATTGGCCACTAAAAGTTGGCGACTTTGACAAAAAAATTCTCAAATAAAACTTATTAATGTCAAAGTAAAAACAGGTTTCTACAAAATACTGTCAATTAAATAAAAATATGTAAAGTAAAATCAGTGTATGAAGTGTGGAGTGGAGTGTTACTGAGATGTTCAGCCTTCTGCCAGGTTCGCCTAAGTTTGTGAAAGTGCCTGTTGGGTTCCTGATTAAGTTCCTGTTAAAGGTCCTGATTATTCACTTAACACAGTCCACTGTACTTCTGGGATCACTCAAGGTTTTAGAATTGAAGGGGCCTGATTACATAATGAATATATAATAATATATATACAAACTTCTAGATGTATAGCAGCTGCCTACTAAAATAATAATTTATGCTTTTTTAATTCCATTGTGGACAAGCAGCTGCAGTTACAGTGCCAAGTGTCTTATCCAGGCATTTCAACATGTGGCCAGAAATTGAGGGAACTGGGCAACCTCCCTACCAACTAAACCAGAGTTGTCCCGGTATATCAGAATGCTGGGACTTGTTGTTTTATGAGATCAGTGAGATTATTCAGGGCAGATGAAATAAACAGAATGTATTATTCTTGGCTCTCATTTGTTAAACTCTCCCTTCTCTTACATGAATTGAGCTCAGGACATACATGCACACATAAAGCACTATCTGTAAACTTATTATGATTTATAATAAGCCTATAGCCTAATGCATGTACCTTTTTTGTACCATTTTTCCATATTATGTAATGTTACGGCCATATTCCAAAATTGAAAGCATTACTTTCCTGCAAACAATACCTCATATTGACAAAGTAAAAGAAGTTTGTGTGGAATCTTGGAAATGTATTCCAAATAAAAACTGAAAAATCATGTAGTAGTACAGATTACCGCTGAAGAGACCGCTTCACCGCTATTAGAGAATACTAATCAACCAGAAAGAATGCAAGTTCACCTTGTGTGTGAACTATGTGTCCTCTCGTCCTACCTTATTCCTGACTCCTAACATCCTCTTTTTATGACTCCTTCACCTGGTCTCTTTTAAATTTAGTAATTCTTAGATCCAGTTTATGTTGGCCAGTCTCCCACTACTCACATTATCAACCAGGTTATAATGACGAAGCAGAAATTGCTCCATTCCGAGAAACATACATCCTGTCTCCAAAACCACATTCCACCTTTTATTGCTGGTTATGCATACACGTGTCTATATAAGGACCCACAATTAATGTCCGCATGTCAGAGTATAAACCAAGCCATGAAGTCCAAGGACCTGTCTGTGTCTCAGAGAAGAGAAGGTTTTGTTTGCAAAAAGCACCTGAAGGACTCTTAGACCAGAAATTCTCTGGTCTGATGAAACATAGACTGAACTCTTTGGCCTGAATGCAGAGCATCATGTGTGAAGGAATTCAGACACTGCTCACCACCTCGCTAATACTATTCCTACAGTGAAACATAGTGTTGGCAGCATCATGCCATAGGGACAACATAGGGATGTTTGTCAGTGGCAGGAACTGGGTGACTAGTCAGGTTCAGAGAGAGGTGAATGCAGTAATGCACAGAGACATCCTTCAATAAAGCTCTGTTCCAGAGCACTCTGGACATCAGGCTGGGGCAATTCATCTATCAGAAGGAAAATGACCCTAAGCACACAGCTAAGAAAACAAAAGAGTGCCTAAAGAACAACTCCGGAAATGTTCTTGAGTGTCCAACCCAAAGCAAAGACATCTCTGCATCTCTTCTTTTTTTATTTTTAATTAATTGTTGTGTTTTACTTTGTCATCATGGGGTATTGTTTGCACAATCCTGAGGTAAATAATGAATTTAATCAATTTTGGAATAATGCTGTAATAATATGGAAAAAGTTAAATGCTGTAACTACATTCTGTATGCACTGTGAAACAAACCAATATCAGATAAACTAAAATGCAGCATACCTTGTAAATGGTTTGTTTAACTGTAGTAATGCCCTGTCCTCTTTAGACATACTATACTTTGTCTTTCACAGGCTCTTATCCTCGTCTGTCCCTGAGCTTTAAGCTGAAGAGGAACATTGGCTATTTTATCCTTCAAACCTATATGCCCTCCATCCTCATCACCATCTTGTCCTGGGTATCCTTTTGGATCAACTATGATGCCTCAGCTGCCAGAGTAGCATTAGGTCAGTGACATGTCTTGCAGATTGACAAATATCTTACCTGAATTTTTGTGATGACTTTAGTTGTGGTTGTACCTGTCTGTTGTCAGGTCGTTGCATTTATTATATTCATTTATTAAGCAAAGAATAAAAGTAATGATGCACTTTAAAAATGTAACACATCCCCACAGCTGAAACTGTTAGGACTGTAAGAAAACAACTCCTACAAAGTAGCCCTCTTTGCAATAAAACTAACTTCACATGTGCCTTACTGGACCTCTGCCTCATTACCACTTATTAAGTACAATAAGTGTTTTTACAGGCTATGGGTTCCCCGGTGTCCCCCTGGCAAAACAAAATGAAAAAAAATTCATGTGGACTGTTAAATATAGGCAGCTCTCATTTAAAACCCTGTTAATAAATGCATTGATAAGTGACTTAATTGAATAATTTTGTCTTGTTGAAACTAGCTGCAGGAGGAAGAATAGGAGTCAACCCCCTCTCACCGCCCACCCCTCCTCTCCTAGAAGCACATGTCAGGATGGAGTAGTAGCAGCACTCTTAATTTTAAGCTAATTAATTAACCCTAGACCTAAAAATACAGTGCCTATAAAATGTATTGTTCATCTGTTTCATCCTTTTATTGACATTATAAATCAATCATGGTAAATAAAAGTTGTCGACTTTGACAAAACAATTTCAGAAAAATATCTCATTTATGTCAAAGTGAAAACAGGTTTCTACAAAGTAATGTCAATTAAATGAAAATATATAAAGTGAAATCGGTGTTTGCATTTATATTCACCTCCTTCGGGTCAGTATTTGAATCTCTTAGATCCCCCATCTCAACTAGACTGCTCAAAGACATTTACCCTTCAAACTAATGAAACTGGCCTGGACAAAAATTATGGCACCCCCTAGAAAAGATGTTAAATAATTTTACCAAAGGGACATGTTAAACTAAAGTGTGTCCTGTAATTAGCTTTACAGGTGTCTTCAAACTTGTGATCAGTAAGTCTGCCTATTTAAAGGGGGGAAAAGAGGTCACTGTGTTGTTTAGCATCATGGTGTGTACCACACTGTACATGGACCACAGAAAAGTAAAGAGAGAGGTGTCTGAGGAGGTTAGAAATAAAAATGATAGCTAAACATCAAACAACAAGGTAAAGGCTGTAAGACCATCTCCAAGCAGGTTGATGTTCCTGCGACCACAGTTGCACATATTATTCTGAATTTTTAGGTCCATGGCACTATAGCCAACCTCCCAGGAGGTGGCCATAAGAAGAGAAAGAAAATAACTAAGGAACCCAGAAGAGATTAGAGGTGAAATCCAAGGTCAAGGTACATTGGAGTCCGGTCATACTATCAGTCACTGTTTAAGCCAAAGTGGACTGAATAGAAAGAAAACACAGTCATTAAAGACAGGCAGAGCACAATTAAGCACAATTGAAGGCTAAGAAAGAACAGTTAGAGATTAAAACCACTGTAGCAGAATCCACAGCAAGAACAAGAGTGTATAAGGAGTTCACTACTCTACTTCACAGAGATGGGATGAAGGACAATGTGAGTCCTGATGAAAAAAAACCTGTGTTCGGACGTGGACAAAATTGTTGGTACACTATTGTTAAAAAAGGAAAAAAACACAAAAGTCACTGAAATAATGTGAAACTGCCGTACATAATAATACATAAAAATTGTGAAAGTTAACTCAGACATTGCTTTTGGGTTGTGGTTTAACAGAAGTAAAAAAAAAATCACTAATGCAACTGTCCTCTTCAGACTGGCCTGGACAAAAATTATGTTACCCTTAACTGAATATTTTGTTGCACAGCCTTTAGAGACAATCACTGTAATCAAGAGATTTCTGTAACTCTCAGTGAGACCTCTGCACCTATGAACAGGTATTTTGGCCCACTACTCACAAATTGTCTCAGGCTTGATGGGTGCCTTCTCCAGACTGCATGTTTCAGCTCTTTCCACATATGTTACAGGATTTAGATCAGGAAAAAACACAGAAGGCCACTTCAGAATAGTCCAATGATTTGTTCTTAGTGATTCTTGGGGGTTTTTAGATGTGTGTTTTTGTGTTATTATCCTGATGGAGTACAATGACCTGTGACTAAAACTAAGCTATCTGGCACTGTAGACGTGCTGTAGCACATTTTGCTCTAAGATGCCTTGATAGCCTTGAGATTTCATTGTGGACAAGTCAGAGAAGGGCCAGCTTTCTTGATAAGCAAGCAAAAGTGATGACAGATCTGTTTTTTGTCCAACATTAGCTTTAAGGAAGACAGCAGAGGACAGTTAAAGCAAGTTATCTGCAGAAACAGTGGACACTGTGCTAAAAACGTTTATGTTGACGACTGGTTTGTAGCAACTAAGGATGAAGCTATTGCTGTGCTAAAGCACTTAATTGCTCTGCCACTGAGGATTTAATCTGAGAAAGTGGGAAAGTAACAGCTGCATGCTGTTAGTCTCTGTCCCAGAAGCTAAAAGAGCAAAATACCTTAAAGACTTGAACTTAAATCATGATGCTTTATCTATGGAAAGAGCTCTTTGAGTCCAGTGGTGCAACAGTGTGAAAGAGAGGCTAGTAACAAGGCATCATATTTTGTCAGTCGTGAGATAAATATACTGTACTACCCACTTGGTTTTCTTGCAGCTCTCACACTTCTCCCAATGACACTTGACATGCAAAAATTAAGTTGTTGGCTGAAGATGTTCCAGAGGAAATTGCACAAAGGTGGAAAAACTGTTTGGATGAACTTCTCCTATTCCCAGGCTTCAGCGTAAAAAGATTTCAGACCATCTGACTTTGGACCAGTTGTTTCTACACAAATTGCATAGCTTTACTGACGGAACAGAAATTATACAGTGAGGAACAGAAGTATTTGAACACCCTGCGATTTTGCAAGTTCTCCCACTTAGAAATCACGGAGGGGTCTGAAATTCACATTGTAGGTGCATTCCCACTCTGAGAGACAGAATAAAAACACTTTGTATGATTTTTTAAGAATTTATTTGTCTTGCACTGCTGAACACAAGTATTTCAACACCTGAGAAACAGCAAGAATTCTGGCTCTCAAAGACAAAGTCCACCTCTACTCCACTCATTAATCTAAATTAGTAGCAGCTCTCTGAGCTCTTTAAAGACACCTGTCCACCCCACAGTCAGTCAGAACCCAACTACTACCATGGACAAGACCAAAGAGCTGTCAAAAGACACCAGAGACAAAATTGTGGACCTCCACAAAGCTGGAAAGGGCTACGAGGCAACTGCCAAGCAGCTTGGTAAAAAATAGATCAACTGCTGGAGCAATTGTTAGAAAATGGAAAAGGCTAAAGACGACTGTCAGTCTCCCTCGGACTGGGGCGCCATGCAAGATCTCACCTCCTGGGGTATCATGATGATGAAGGGTGATGAAAGGTGAGGAATCAGCCCAGAACTACTACAGTTTCAAAGATCACTGTCAGTAGAACACTACGCCGTGAAACCTGGTCAAGAACTACAGGAAATGTTTGACCTCTGCAATTGCAAACAAAGGTTTCTGTACCAAATATTAACACTGATTTTCTCAGGTGTTGAAATACTTGATTGTTGAAATCAGCAGTGCAAGACAAATAAATTCTTTAAAAATCATACAATGTGATTTCCTGAAATTTTCCTTTTTATTCTGTCTCTCAGAATGTGCTACAATGTGCTACAAAGTGCATTTCAAACTCCTCCATGATTTCTTAGTGGTAGAACTTGCAACTGGTGTTCAAATACTTCTGTTCCTCACTGTATACAGTATATGGAGTAGTTTCATATCTCAGGCTGGAAGGAAGGACAAACCCACTGTAGCTTCATCATGGGAAAGGCATGCTTTGCACCTATATGGATGGACAAAATGCTGAGAAAAGAGATCCAACTTGATCTCCAGGAGTCAAAGTTTTGGACAGATAGCACTACAGCTATGTCAGGACATGATAATGTTGAGCTTAAGACCCAAATAACCATATATGTAACACTGTCAGCAGAGACGACTAGCTCTTCAAACATATTGCTTTAGTGCCATTCAGATTGGTACAAGCTAAGAAAGCAGTTGCATGGATGCATCTTGCTGCAGCTTAGTAAAAAAACAAATAAACCTGCAAACCACAAACACACACACCACGAAAACTATGAGTACCTACAATATGGAGAAGAAATCCTTAACAGTACAGCAAGTCAGAGGCCATAAACCCTGCTGTTCTTTCTAAAGACATGCGTGTAAAAAGTTTGAGTCTCCAGGACATTTATGAGAGATTAGGACACAGCGACGAAAACTATATGTTCTTTCAACCACAACAGAAGTTCTGCCATTTGGCAATGATTTCAAATTGTGTTGAGTGTAACAAAGCACATGGGAAAGCCAATGAGAAAAAAATATGGGCAGTCCTAAAAACGGAAAACAAATAAAAAAATTGCCTGTCTGAAAAGTGCTAGTTAAGACAAAGACTAACACACTAGATAGACCCATGGACAACTTAAGACATAAAGACATTAATGTGGAATTACTGGGACTGTTCATTTGTATTAAAGGGAAAATTTAATAATTCAAATGTTTGGTCTATATGCAATTGTGTGACCAGGAATGTAAGACCCGAGTATAGTGTTATTATGACAAACTGTGTATTTACTGTTTACATAGGTAAATTAGGATTTGTCTTGTGTGTTTGGATGTATTCTAGAACAGTATGACAAACATTATTATTTGAGTCTGGCTGTATGTGTTGTAATTAAGTATGCTAACATAAAATGTTATGGATAGTTAGTTATCGAGGGAGGCTTCCTTGCAGTTAGTTTTGGCTCAATACAGCCACTTGACTGTTTTATTTGGATTTGAAATTTTGGCAGGTTAATTTCTTGGATCATTGAAGTCTAGATATTCCTGTGGAACATAATATATATTTGTGTTTTGCTGTGGATATACAATTCTTATATTCATACAATTCTTATGTGTGACAGCAGGATTGTTCGTTTTCCCTTGAAGTTAGGTAAGGCATCAAAAAATCTGAGTGGATCAATGAGTATCCTCTTAATTTGAGAAGGATGCACAGTAGATTTGTAATGAATATAAAACATGTCAAAATGCAGTCAAACTAATGGAACAACAAAAAGACTACAACAGCAACAGCTCAGATGACTCCAAAACATCTCTTAGTTATGCTGCTATAGACTTCTAGGAGACCTCGACTGACACACTATGCTTCTCTCCTCTTCCCTCTTTTCCTCTTCTCTCTCCACCTATGTCACCTATGTCACATATTTCATTGCATGTCATTAACTTTGCGTATTCTCTCTCCTGTAGTTGTGCTTTCCCCCTCTGTCTGCGTCTCTCTGTACCTTCTTGTTGCTTATTGTAGCTTCTTGTTGTTTTTTGTTGCCTGCTGTTCTTTTCTCTCTCGTCTTTTCACTCACCCCAACCAATCTGGTCCAATGGCCCACCGTGAGCCTGGTTCTGCTGGAGGTTAGGTAGTCAGTACTTGCCAATGTCGCCTAGTGGTTACTCAAGTGGGATTGTTGTTTTATCTATATAATTCTTTGTACCAAATATGTAACACTGTAATTTGTAATTCTGTGTGTAAAAAGTTAGAATTTCTTCTAAGGTAAGGTCTTAAATCTTACATGCTTTGAGATGACGTTTGTTGTGATTTGGCACTCATTAAATTAAGTGAATTAAATTAAATTAAATTAATTTGAGATTACACCCAGCCACTCATTCAGACATGTGGATGATACCTAGGTCAAGTATAAAACACAGTAGATGGAAAATTTCACTAAACACATCAACGCTATGGACAACAACATCAAGTCCACCATCAAGTTGTAAGGATGTCACAGAGAATAGCTTGGCCTTCTTGGATTGTGTAGTGCACATTGAATCCCACACATACAGATATGCATTTACACTTTGACTCTCCCCACCCCTTGAAACACAAGTTTGGAGTGATCAGAACCCTACACCGCCAGGCACCAACTACAAAAAGAGAAAGAACACAAACACATCAGGAAGGCACTCAAAACACATGGTTATCCAAACTGCCTCTTTGACATTTAAAGTGAATTTAAAGGACCCAATATGAGCACTGCAGACAGAGTGCTACTCTACTACTATCAGCTGAGAAGTGCAACTGGATTAAAGGGGACCTCATTACATACAGCTATGCTGCGTTGTTTTTAAATCAAGTCTGATAAAAAAAACTAACTAACTGACTAACTAGACAAAGTCACTTTTTACTTTGTATTTTTTTAATTCATACAGTTTATGTTAAAAAAGGAGAGCTGTGACTATCTCTGTGCATCTTTCTGACTTGACACACACTCTAGTTGTTAAAAATCTGCAAACCGTGTAAAAAAAAAAAACCCAAGGTAGAAGAGAAATCAGATTACTCATCTGTTGTATGTATATACTGATCTTCAGTAACCAGGTTTCTTCATGGCTGGTAAAGTTGTTCCCCGATTAGCCAAAAATCTGGGGAGGGTCAACCAGTTAATTCCAAGGGGTCATATACTTTTCCATTAGCACTATGAGGTTTTTATGGTTGTTTTCAGACATGAAACATCAGAATTTTTGTGTTATTATTTTAGGCACATTATATTTGTAATATAATGAAGATTAGATCACATTTTATGACAAATGATTGCAGAAAAACATAACATTCTAAAAGGTTCACATACATTTCATATTTATTTGCTGACCCTTGCTGCATGTCATATCCCCTCTATTCTTCAATGTTTCCTGTCACCGCAACAATAAGAATACCTTTTGAAAACAATCTTCCTGCTAATCCTCATAATTCCTAATACTCCTTTTTTTATTTATTTAATTACTCATAATTGTCTTTCTTATCCATGCAGGACAGTGTTATGTTAAAATTAACCAGTTAAAGGCCTTTTTTACACCTGAACACTCCTTTTTTTGGAGATCTTAGTGTGGTTGTTTTGGTGCATGATTACTGTGTTCACACCAGATTATCAAACTGCACATAGGGGAAAAATGAATTCAAGTTCTATTAAAACGGACTGAAACTTGTAGGTGTGAATCCACTCTACGTGACCCCTAAGTCAAAAATGTATTACTAATCGTGTATACTTTAAAAAGTATGTATAAATATTGTTTTTTCATGGCTACTGATAAAAATCAAATTTTTTCTTTAACTATTATACTCCTCTACTAAGAAATTTAACTGTCCACTCTGTCCTTATCTGTTTGTCTGCAGGCATAACTACGGTGCTAACAATGACCACTATCAATACCCACCTTAGGGAAACTCTACCAAAGATTCCCTATGTCAAGGCCATTGACATTTACCTCATGGGTTGCTTTTTCTTTGTTTTTCTGGCTTTGCTGGAGTATGCCTTTGTTAACTACATTTTCTTTGGCCGTGGTCCTCAACTGCAGAAGAAGGTGGCAGAAAAGGCCAACAATGAGAAAAAAAGCAGACTGGAGAGTAACAAAGTCCAGGTGGGAAAAAAGCTTCAATTCTTCAATTTTGTTGTTAAAAGATTAGTCGTACTTTTGGGTAAAATGTAAACGTAATTACACACACACATATATATATATATATATATATATATATATATATATATATATATATATATATATATATATATATATATATATATATATATATATATACATAAATTCCAAATTTATTCAGATTAGTGTTATTTTAAAGAGAAATTTCTGCAGTATTCTTTCAGACCTGTCATCTGGCACACATCTATGTGTAAAAGCAATAGCTTTTCTTCACCATAAGGTAAATAAAAACTGATTTTAACCCTTCCTAAGGTTGATGCTCATGGCAACATACTCCTGACCAACATGACCAGTGAGATGGGTGGAACAGATATGATTGGCGTTCTCAGCGACCCTCAGGCTACCATGTTCTCCTATGACAGTGCCAGTATACAGTACCGCAAGCCTATGTCCAGTCGAGACCTGTACGGACGGCCAGGCATTGATCGGCCAACAGGTCACAAGAAGGGCCGTTTGAGGAGGAGGGCCTCACAGCTCAAAGTGAAGATCCCTGATCTCACAGATGTTAATGCTGTAGACAAGTGGTCCCGTGTTGTTTTCCCCATTACATTCACCTTCTTCAACCTGGTCTACTGGCTTTACTATGTTCACTAGAGTAGCAGTAGGGGCAGCACCACTGCTAGCAATATATTCAAAAAGCTCCCTAGGTCTTAGACATTGGAAAGTTTATCCAATTTAAATAAATCCCATTTTGGAATGTCTGGTACCTGGTATGTCTTATAAATGTAAATACAATTTATTATATATTAAAAGAGATGTATAATTTATTAAAATTCACTATTACGGTACACTTTTATATAAGATAGATAAAGATAATAAATTGGATATATGGAACTTAAGACACATTAAAGGTATGGTATTTTTGCCACTTCCAAACTTGCCAAAAAAACCACTAACCATTATGGCAAATGATTCATTCAAACAGATAAATTATTCATTGATCTTGTTTTCTTACTTTCTTTTATTTTACTTTTTGCATGGAAATGGAACATACATTTTATTAGCTTTTATTGTCACAAACCTTTAGCATCAGAAGCTGGGTGCAAAAATAGTGGTTGGTTGCTTTCACACCTAAAGGATTTAGTTTGATTAAATCGGAATCGCATGATTTGAGACACAGATTGCTAATCCCTTGATTAATGTTACATTGCCCGCAGAGACTTCAGACCTGGTGTCCATGTGTAACTTCACCTCCTCACATCTCCACGTTTATCCTCCATTAATCAATTCAATTCAGTTTTATTTGTATAGCGCCAATTCACAACAGACGTTATCTCAAGGCACTTTACAGTGTAAGGTTTAAGACCTTACAGAGAATAATTATACAAAAATATGATACAGAAAACCCAACAATCCCATAAGAGCAAGCTTTAAGCAACAGTGGAGAGGAAAAGCTCCCTTTAGAGGAAGAAACCTCCAGGCTCATAGTGGGTGGCCATCTGCCTCGACCGGTTGGGGTGAATGGAAAGAGAAGAGAGAAAAGAACAGCAGGCAATATAGACAATAACAAGCAGCAAGAACATTGGGCAGGTCAACTGGATTCTGGAGATGTACAGCTCCAGGCCGAGGATACCCACAGAAAAGTACAGAGAGAGGGAGACAGAGAGGAGGAAGCACAACTACAGGAGAGAGAAGACACAAAGTTAATGACATGCAATGGTGGCATTTGCATTGATACAGGAGAAAGGAGAGAGGAGAGGAGCTCAGTTTATCAGTAGAGGTCCCCCAGCAGATTAAGCTATATCAGCATAACTAAGAGATGCTTCAGAGTCACCTGATCCATCTCTAACTATAAGCTTTATTAAAAAGTTTTAAGTCCAGTCTTAAATGTGGAGAGGGTGTCTGCCTCCCGAACCTGAACTGGGAGCTGGTTCCACAGAAGAGGGGCTTGGTAGCTAAAGGCCCATTCTACATTTGGAAACTCTAGGTACCACAAGTAAAGCTGCAGTCTGAGAACGGAGAGTTCTGCTTGGAAGATATGGAACTATGAGTTCATTAAGATAAGATGGAGCCTGATTATTAAGGGATTTAAGAGTGAGGAGAAGAATTTTAAATTCAATTCTGGATTTTACAGGGAGCCAATGGAGAGAAGCTAACGTAGGAGAAATATGATCTCTCTTGCTAATTCCAGTCAGAACTCTGGCAGAAATCCGAAATCGAACTAAATCCTGTAGGTGTGAGGTTGCTTGCTCGGTTGCGGACTCACACACAAACTTCAGGCCGATTTAATCTAACTGTAGGTGTTGCTTTCACACCTACAGGATATTCCCGTGGCGAGGAGAGGACGTTCTCACGTAGTTTGAAGTGACGTGTTTTGGTTAGTTTTTTCAATTTTTCTCGGTGTGAAACGAAACCAAACCAAGGATAAATTGATACAATGTTACAAAGTCATCAACTGATTCGGACCAAAGCAAACAAATTAAGGTGTGAAAGCAACTTGAAAGTAACCTAACATCACTGCCCTCCATGCGGGAGACGGGTTCTTATCCTGGCTTTTTATGGATGTGGCTACCATCCCACCATCATTGTATTGCAGTCGTGTGAACTAACATGCATAGCTTTTCAAGAATAATGATTTCGTTAGGAATGTGCTTAGTACATGTGTAGTTACTTTTTTTTGCACTGCAAATCAAACTTTTCATTGTATGTTAATTATTATACTGTAAGCTTTTGAACAATTATTGCATTTAATGCAAGTACAGGGCAGATGTTCATTGGAACTCCACAAATCAAATTTGTGCCTATGATATTCTCACAGTGTCTGTGAGCATGTACAATGTCATTTTCAACAGACATCAGGTGATCACTGATGTCAGTGTTTTTTTCAAAACCCTTTTTTATAAATTTAAATCCCTGATACCACACACTGCTGGTGTTGAAATACCTACTCCGTGTGCTTTTAAAATTGCTTACTATTGGTTATTGTCAGATGCCTGAAGTTGTACTGCACATGACTGTGCTTAGAGTTTATTTAAATTAACTTAATATATTTACTGTACTGTACTGTAGGTTAGCAGCCATGCATTCAGTTACCACTGACAGATAATATAACATCCACAGAGCTGAATTTGCAAACTTTCCTCACCTCCCTTTCACCAGCAATAGCTATGGGTGCACCCTGCCTCGGTAAGCCGTACCCGAGGAGCCATCACAATGGCTTCAATTCACACCCTTGAAATAATTTTATTACCTCATAATTTATGATTTTCATAATTTTCAGCAAAACAATTAATTGAGCCCTTGATATCAGAGTGAAGGGGTTTTCCTTAAACATTTAATAAGTTGAAACAGGCCTACACAACAGATTTACTGCTTGGGACTGTATGACCTCTTTGACCAGAGAGTTTGAATCAAATTTACTTTAAATATTATATTTTCCTTGAATATTTAATATTCACAATGTGGCATTTACATGGCACTGTTGAGCAGAAATAACCATTTTAAAATGTCTCTTTCTAAAATTGTATTTAGCATCTGAAAGTAGCAAAAGAAAGTTACTTTTTCATATGAAATCTGGCCAAGATGGCAACATTTGAAAAAAAAAAAACATAACTAAAAAGGTGACTGTTAATGGAGTGAAAGTTAAATGTGGAATGTGCCCACCCACCCATCTAAGCTTTACAACTTTACTTTCAGTCATAGCGCATTAGCACTGAGCATTGAAATTGGTCTGAAATCATTTGATTCATACTGGTTAGATAGACAAAATAACTAGAGATGCGGAAAAACCCTGTGTATGTTGTTACACTGAGACACATTGGGCCTCGTGTAAAAATCGCAGGAGCCTAATACGACAATTAGGAACTGATTAAACTAATCTTTAAACTGATCAAATCTCATGAACATGCTGCCGTTAAAAGCTAGTGTTCATCCGTCTAAAATAGGCGATCTAACAAGTTTCTGTTAAGAAAGTTAATTGGGTTAGGTGAATCTGACTTGTAACACCCATGCAAAATAGTCTCACAGTGAAAGAAATTTAGGAGAACAATACAACAGTGCTTCAACATTGTGTTGCTGTAGTCTTGTAGTGTTCTGATATGTCACACATTCTAGACAGACATATTTCTTTGTGTTCTAGTGCTTCCATTGCTTAACTGGTGGAACCTGCTGCCTTTACAAAGCTGATAAACTATGCATTCTCAGTTATAATCTTGCTCAAATTCTGTTGGCCTTGGAGAAGGGGAGGCAATCAAATTCTAAAATAGGGATCACACACTGTGTTGCAGTGGATGTGAATGTTCATACAGTTCTGTTTAAGATAGCAGCATTACTTTATTGTATTGATTTTGCATTAAGGAATACAAGAGCTACTAACAAACACCCCCTCCAAAAGTATTGGAACAGCTAGGCCAGTTGCTTTATTTTTGCTGTGGACTGAAAATATTACAGTTCAAATCAAATTAAAAGCTGAACATGAGAAAAAAAAGTTATGAAAGATTAACACTTCAGCTTTTATTTCCAGGTGTTTACGTCTGGATCCCATAAACAACTTAGAAGATAGCACATTTGTTTGAACCCACCCATTTTTCATGTGGGCAAAAGTATTTGAACAGATAGACATAAAATAGATTAAAGTGAATATGACTTCAAAATCCTTTGCTTGCAATAACTGTTTCAGGCCTGTGACCCATTAACATCATTAAACTTTTGCATTCATCTTTTGTAAAGCTTTTCCAGGCCTTCACCACATTCCTTTCAGTTGTTGTTTGTTTTAGGTGGTTACTCCCTTCAGTCTCTAATCTACCAAGTAAAATGCATGTGCTATAGGGTTTAAGTCTGTAGATTAACTTGGCCAATCTAATACTTCTACTTTTTGCCCCAGATAAACTTCTTTGTTGTTTTGCCACTGTGTTTTGGGTCATTATCTTGCTGCATCTCCCAATCAGGTTGGTTACATCTTTCTTTAAATTGCAGACAAAATGATTATTTTGTTGCTGCTTTTATGTGTCCGAGAAGAAGCCATGCAAAGCTAAGCCATGACACACCACTGTGTTTCACAGATAAGCTTATATGTTTAGGATCATGAGCAGATCCTGTTTATCTCTTGTGTCATATTCATCTTTTGATGTCAAACCCAAATGTTTTCAGTCTACAACAAAAATAAAGGAATTGGCCTCACTGTTCCAAGTCTTTAGAGAGGAGTGTATATTATTAATAATGACATAATTATTACATGCATGATTTATGATAATTCATGTAATTCATGAATATCGAGTAACAATATTGTTACTCGATATTCTTTTTTTTTTTTATTAGAACTTGGCCTTTTTTTCACAGATGTGTCAAGAAACACAAGCAGTCAGATAATAAGATTGGTAGGTTGTAACTAACCAGCTGTGACCTAGATTTTGTGAATCATAAAAGTTAGTACACCTAAAATACATGAATAACATCAAGTGGATATTTTCAGTCCTTGGAAACAACACCCAAGATATAATGTAACAGAATAGTCCATTATTATTATTAATACTGAATGTAAACATGAACAATATTCTGATATTTACATCTACATTTAACCATTTATTCATTTGGCATACACTTTTATCCAAAGCAACTTACAAGGGTAGGCAGGGTAAGCGTAAGGAGGTCTTGCCTAAGGACCCCTACTGGAGGTAGGCCACAGCTGGGAATATAAAATCATTATGGTTAGAGTCAGTCATGTTTTCTTCTTTATTGAGTTCCCAGTTGTGGACACACTGTTGCAGTAGAGCAACTTGTCTGTTGTGGACTGCTTGTCTTATCAGGGCTTAAAAAAAAAAAGGTCAGAAAATCAGAATCCGCTCCTACAGGACACACACACACACACACACAAAACTGTGTGCCTCATGGCTGAATATTGTGCCTTGACCAAGAATCTCAATATTTTCACAGGGTTTAACTTCTATCTAGTGAGTAGAATATAAAGCAAATAATCTTGTACTTTTTAGATTAAGAAAAAAACAGATAGGACCAGGGAACCAGATACAGAAGTGAACATTTTAGGGTTATATTTCTGAGGGTCTACAGTACTGTACCATTACCATTACCACTACCATATAACAATGACAAACCTTTGAATGCAATGCTGAAAAACCCTCCTGCGAGGCTTGTATTCATGCTGTCATGCTGTTTCTATGAATGAATGAGCTAATGGAAGCCCAGAACAACTGTGAAGGAAAACATCATGATTCTGGATCCTTATTGTATAAAATGACACTTTATTTTTTATGCTCTTTATGTGCTCTGAAATGTAATGGGATGTATTTGCAGTGTGTCCTTTTACATAAGACATGATTTTTTTGTGTGACCGAGATACACAATACAAATTCTTTGTGTCTAATTACAGAGACTTCAAATAATAGAACTGAAATAAAATTGCTGACCTCTCTACTGTTGGACTGTAATCTACTAGCAAAACTCTAGTTGATGTTTCTAGGAGATGTATTTAACAATCACTTAATATAGTAAATGAATATTAGGAGCAAAATGAATATAGCAGAGCTCTTGGTCTTGATCTTCCTATCCCTCACAAACAACAAGGTGTGTCAGTTCACAAAGTCTGACTGACTATCTGTCCCTGACCCAGTCCTTTTGTATAGAACAAGTGTTTGCATAGACATCTGCTTCATCCTGGTTGGTCCGCAGATCTGACTCTCTCAACTTTCTTATCCATTTTAGCATTATCTGGCTCCTTGACCTTCACCATCATTGGTCCAACTGCTGCTCTACCATCCGTTGTTATCGGATTCCATGTAGCTGTAGCCTTTCATCCTCAGCTGCCAGTTAGGCCCCTTGGGACCATGTCACTTCCATGTCTTGTAGCTTAATTGTAACCATCCCTCTCGTAACATTCATCATATGTTTATCAGTTGTTTTTCACATGGTGGTTGCCTCTGCCCGTCTCCATTGATGTGTCCTAAGTGCTTTTTCATTAACTCTGCAGTAAATAATAGTTAACAGTAAATCATACTTGCGCATACTACTGTTGTCTTTATAAAACGTACTATTCAACTATTAATGCTAGATGAGTACAAATTAAACTACTACTGCTAATTGAGTACAAGCTAAAACATTGGTTAAGTATCACAAGTTTTTTTATTTATGCTGACTGGCCAAAAAAATGTCTCAGTTGTGTTTTGCTCTTAAAAAACAAACCAAAAAAAAAAAAAAAAAAAAAAACCCAATGAGCATGTAAAAATGTAGGTAATGGGAAATAGGGGCACCACAAAACGATTTTGCCCCTGGTGCCCCTAACAGACTATTTCAGCCATGATAACATGTACCTGATCTAAATAAGATTGAATCTGTGTTCTGTAACTAACAAACACATGTCCATGCCCATGTACCACAACCAGAAAGGATCCACACCAAGACAAATACAAAATAACATCAACCGACCTCCACCTCCTCCCCCTGTATAGAGAGAGGGATGACAGGACTTCCAGATTTAAGTCCATCAGCAGCTCCTTTGTTTTACTGCTGTTAAGTTGAAGATGGTTAAGCCCACACCAGTCCACAAAACTGACCACCATGCCCAGGTCTGGAACTGCAGAGTCATCAGAGAACTTCTAAAGATGGCAGGACTCAGAGTTGTACCTGAAGTCTGACATATACAGGGTGAAGAGAAATGGAACGGATGGAATGGACAGAATGTCCCGTGTCAGACACACAATTCTTCAGGCGGACGTGCTGTGGGTGGTTGTAAAGGTATTCCATGATTCACGAAATCAGGGAAGTGTCAACCTGCATGTTATTTATTTTTCTCCCAGCAATGCATGACGGATGGTTTTAAATGCACTGGTAAAATTGAAAACATGATCCTGCAGGCTGAGTTTGAAGATGTGCTGGAGAACACCACATATCTAGGGAACACCGACTTTCTGCGTTCACAAAGCGGGAGCGCGCACCGGGTAGACAATAATCAATGAAAGCTACAGTTTTAGAGCGAAGCCCGTACATAGAAATACTACGATATTTGGGCTGGGTTTACGTTTAACCCGTGCGCGCTCCCGCTTGGTGAACGCAGATCTCGGCAGGCATGCAAAACTCGGCATAACACCTGCCGTCCTCAGTAAGATCAGCTGATCGTGAGTGTAAACAAAGGAGCTGGTTCCATCTTTCGGATGAGTGAAAGTATGAATGAAAAACGGAGATAAAAACTCTCTCAATATTATCTGAGAAAGTACAACTTAAATTCCAAAACCAGTTACTAATCTACACGAAAAAAATATAAAAGACAACACAAGGAAGTGAACAACTGCTCGCGCCTGCGCACTACCTATCTGATTCTGACACTCACTACCTCGGAAAAGCTTGTCACTGAGCATGGGAGGTGTTGTTCATATTAGTCACTAGTTTGGTCACCGTTCTCCTCCAATGAGCAGGAGGACTTCAGTGAGCTCAACCAGTGAACTTGGTACAGAATATTAAAATGTACAAAACCAGTTTATTTTAGGTTGAATCGGATAATCTGTTAATCAATTGACAGATTTCTTGCAATTTCCCATGTCTTCTTTTTTATTTATTTATTTTTTGGACTGGGATATTAGCGCACAATACTGTTACTTGCCAAGGTACTAGTAAGGTAGTAGATGGGCTGAGTGTATGATGCAGTAGACTGCACTACATTCTGGAAAACCTCAACCCCCCAGAGACATATGCAAACAAAACACTAAAAAAACAGAACAAACAAAATAGGACACTGCAGGTGAGGATGTGGGAAGTCAAATCTTTACGAACAGTCAGCACTTGTGTAGCCTAGGTGATCCTCTCCTCTTCTCCACAAAAAGTGCAACAGCAGAGGATGTTAATCCTACAGCATATGAAGACGTTTCACTGTGAATCTGCTTGTGCTCTACTGTCTTTAAGTCTATTCTATGCACATGAATAACCGCCTGGTTTGGAGCATCCTTGAAACAGGACAAGAACAGACTGCAATGGGCAGGAAGAAAGAAAAAAAAAATCACTTTTACATCTCAGGAGACAGGAAAGGGCCAAACTATGGTTTTTATCAAAATTAATTCTAAGTTGATGTTGATGCTGTTTGTCAAACCAGAACGAGAAGATGACCCAGTCCAAAGGAAAAACAGACAAACTACAGCAAGGTCAGGGTCGAGGTCTAATTATAAAAGATATAAAACTTTAGTAGTGGTAGTAGTAGTACAGAATAATAGTGAGGACTTAGTGATTGTTTGTGTACCTCAATAAAAGTGAAGCAGACATCTGCTTATTGGAAGTGGTAAAAGTAAAGAAACCCAGAAATCAGTGAAGTCAGAGTTGCCACAGTTGTGGCATGTTTTGTGCCATTAACCAGAAGATTTTCTTCAAAAACTCTGGAGACACTGCTGTGCTTGTTTGAACGTCAGATATGATTAAATTGCAGACAAAGCACATATTTTGCCTGTTGTAATATAATTACCACAATATTAGATACTTGGTACTTGTTGGGTGAAAACTACTGTGCAATTATGAGCATGTGGCCATTTTGCACCCTGTATTTTGCCTGTTGTAATGTAATTACAGCCATTTTAGAAATTTTGTACTGCATGTGTTTGGAGTAAATTGCTGTGTAATTGTTAAGTAACTTATATAATTATTCTGTAATTAGTACAGTATTAGAACATTTGTAGTTTGTAAGAAATTGTGATGATATGGTGATGTATGTATATGCAAATACAATTATCTTATGTGCCTTAAGTTTTTTGATTTCACAGTATTACATACTTATGTAATCATTGGGCAACAGAAATATATACTACCATATACTTTGGAATATAATACCAAATTAATTACATTTCTTATTCCATCAAGCCACTTTGATTACTAATTATTTCAGGTAAATTTCTCCTCAACTTTTTGGCTAATTATTAGTAAATAGGATTTCTCCTTTTGGATATTTTGGCAAGTAAATTAGTTGAAATAATGTTATAATAGTACACAGATTTCTAGGTATTTACATTAAAATTCAAACTTTTTTCATACAAAATTTTGTTTTATCTTGAATTTTGTAGAAAGTAAGGCTTTCATAATCTATGTGATATGTTGTCTACAAGTTATTGTGTGTGTAAATTTAATACACCAGGTGAGTCATTTTAAACCTAATATGATGAACTACATGAGGGAGTGGTGTCAGCTGGTGTATGATAATACCACTCATACCCACATACAGTAATGAAGGCAAAAAAGGCATGACCGCTATTACATATTTCCAAAATCTCATGGTATCAAACATCATGTGGAACTATTATAAAACGAATGACGATGAAACAATGAAACAATATATTGATGACAAAGACAATGCATTAAAAAGCACAGTGTTCAGCTGTTCATAGATGATTGACCTAAGATCATTTTATGGGTTGCGTCTAGTAACTTTCAAACTCTTAAAACTTTTTGACAACATGACATCCATCCACTGGACTTTCTGTAACTGTGGGTTACAGAAATAGGATCAGTGTTCAAGTGGTCAATCATAGGATCAGTGGTCCACTTCATTTCAACTGCAGCACCACCTGCAAGGCATAAACAGAAATCATTAGAATCTCATTGCAGATATTTAATATTTGCAAAACATCTATTGGAACAAATATAAGGTTAAAGCATTATTAAAGCATATTTACAGATTTTTAAAAGACTGTTATGCAACAGCTGTGTGTGCAACATAACATTCACTCTAGTCAGGGTAAACGGTGGAGACATCACAATTTTTCAGGGACCAGATGTTTGCCTAAACAAAACTTTTAAATCAAAACTGGCTAAACTAATTAATGGGTTGGCTGTGGCTTAATAAGTAGCGCAGTTGTCTGCCAATCATAGGGTCGGTGGTTCGATTCACTGCTCCTGTCACATGCCGAAGTGTCCTTGGGGAAGATACTAAACCCCAAGTTGCCCCCAGTGAATTAGACCATCATTTACCATTCCTGGTTCAGGTACATAATGTTTAGCGTCTGTTAATTTTAATAACTGTTTTGTAAGTTGATTTAAATACCTTTTATCATTTGAAAGTTATTTCTTATATATGCTTCTGTCAGTGCAACATACAAATAGTTTTTTTTTTTTATGTAAAAATACACATGAAACATGAAATTATTCTCAGAATAAGTTAGAAAAGTGCTTGAATAAATTTGTGTAGACAACAGCTTCCAATATAAGGAGCATAATAATGTGTATTGTTTAATTTTCCTTAATAAAGGCATATGTATGTTAGTGTGACCTAACTTTTTATAGCTTGAAATGTGAGCAACATTCAGCATTATAAAACTTGAACATACAGAGGGGAAAAATATAAAACTCAAGATAAGTGATTGAATAAGTATTCAACTACTTTAAAGTAACTAACCTGAATCATAACTGGTGCAGCCAAAGGGTTTCACACAGAAATCACAAATTAAAATGGAGATAACCTGAGTGCAATAAATGTGTTTCAGTGATTGTACTATCAGTATACTGGGATTTTGAAGATCCAGTTACTGGTAAAGCAGTGTGTTAAGTTCAAATAACACTTTTGGACTTCGTGCCAACAAAATCTTATTGAAAAGCACAAATTAGTGGATGGATACATAATAATTAATATTTAATTAAAATTAATTGATCTAAATGCTGCCTTTGACACACTTGGCAGAGAGAATGTTTTGTTTAAAAATTAATATTGTTCAGATAAATTCTTGTTCCTCTATGTTTTCTCTCTATCTGCTTAACCTTGGCTCCATTCTCTGAAAGCACAATTGTCCTTTCCACCAGAAACATGGCTAACACACTCAGCTCGCTGATCAAGTGCCAGACTTCCACCACGCTAATGAAAAGAAAAGACAGAAGGGTATTGTCTGTTGTCCCAACGTCAGCAATGAGCTTGGACAAGTGAGTTAGCTCAGTGGTAAAAAACTGCTTCTTCCAGTTGAGATAACTGGCAAAAGCCAAATCGCCTTTGTCAAAAAAGCACGTTAAGACAGTAATCCATGATTTTTTTACAACTAAGCTGGATTACTCAAACTCCCTTACTATAGTGTTTCTCACCCATCCCTCTCCCATCTCCAGCAGATACAAAATACTGCTGCAGGTCAGCTGACCAGCTGTTCCTGGACACGACAAGGACAAAGGGGAAACTCAAGGGAGATGGGGCATTTGCTGTCGCAGGCCCTAACTTGAGGAATGCACTGCCTTTACAAGTTAGACAGGACTTTACTACTTTTAAATCAAAGCTGAAATCCCATTTCTTCTCCCAGGTTTTTGACCTAGTATGAGTTGGTGATTTTAATATTTTATTGTATTATTTTAGTTCTTTTATTTATTTAATACTTTTAATTATTTATTTATATTTATTTTGGGCATTGTTATTTTAAATGTTAAGCACATTGGTCAGTGCTGTTAGCCAAAGAAATCTGTTAATATTATGTATTAGCGGGTAAAAATTTATATAAAATGCAGATGGATAGCAGACAAGATCAATGCATTTATATGCACTCAAGTAACCATGTTAGTGAGAGAAATCAGGCTCTTGTGTAATCAGGGAACAAGTATACAAGTATACATACAGCAAAAGAGTAATCTGATTTCTCCTCTGCTCTGGGCTTATCTTGAAAGCATGGTTCACAGATTCTAACTATGTGGAGAAAAAACTGCTTCCTGACCTCTTGTTTCTATCTTTTTTAGTGTCAGGGGAGGTGGCTGACAGCTCTGTGAGAGACGCAGCACACCTTTTTACAGCACAAACTGTGTTTGATCTCTCCTTTCATCCAGCTGCACTTCTCAGCTGATAGTGGTAGAGTGGTCAGTGTCAGCAGCCTTTATTATAATTTATTTTTTCTTACCTGGTTAGTCAATTGAACGCTGGAATAATTGATAGAGTACTCTATAATTATAATAATTTATAGCTGCAGCCATACTTTGTAGATCTAGTTTCACTTTCATTAAAGGGTTTTTTGTCAATTGTTGCCAAAAAAGCAAAACAAATCATGACTTAATGTTGTTTAAATTATAAAACTTTGTATAGGCACTGTACTGCTATTTATATCTCTCTGTCACATAATGCTGGATTAGTATTTATGCATAAACTCTCCACACTGTCTTGCAGGAAGATATGTGACAATTGACTCAAGTATTTGTTTTAAGGAGATATAAAGTGCCTATAAAAAGTATTCACTCCCTTGGATGTTTTATCTTTTTATTGACATTGTAAATCAATCATGGTTAATAAAAAGTTGGCAACTTTGACAAAATCTGAAAAATGCCTCATGGTTCACAGGTGAAAACAGGACCTAATCTAGGTCCAGATATTGGTGCTAGTAGTCCCACAATTAGTGAAATGGGGATCACCTGAGTGTAGTGAATGTGTCTCAAGTGATTGTAATATGAAGACACTGTATCTGGAAGGTCCAGTCACTGGTTATTTAGCATTCCTGGCTACCATTAGACCATGAAGACAAAAGAACACTCCCAGCAACTCAGAGAACAGGTCATTCAAAAGTCAGGGAATGGATACAAAATAAATAAAAAGGATGAAACATCCAAGGGGGTGAATACTTTTTATAGGCACTGTATGCACATATAGAAATTGTCAGGATGTCTGGGTGTAATATAAATAATATAACAACATAAAATGTAAAATTTGAGAAGTAAAATAATGACCTCTGGTAAAAAGGCCCTAATCCTAAATAATGATAAAACCACCCACCATGAATCTGAATAGCAACATTACAGTAGTGTGCTAACTTATTATAGTAAACTCACTTGGATCAGCTACAGAACATATAAAATAGTCAATTAAAACTTAAACAGATAATATTAATATTAGTATTTTAATAGTGTTTAGTATGTGTGCACCTTATTGGCAGCTTCCAGTGAGCTGATGAGTGTGTTTAACTCCTCTTTGTTCATCTCCACTGTGACAGGCCGGAGGGCTCCATTCTCTCTCACATTCAGACTGAGACTGAGCAGAGGAATGTGGAGAGACAAGATCTTATCACTGGAAAGCGCTAACTGGAAGAAGAAGCAGAAATAGAAAAGGTGAAATTTAGACATAGCATTACAGAATCTGTGGAGGCTACCTGTGTTCCCTGTGACTTTATTTTGATTCTTCTTCCATAGGCAGCTGTAATGTTGTGTAGATAGCTATGAATTAGCAAATTAACCAACTGAATTATGAACGTACACAAACCTATGATACATCCTGTTATTAACTTTCAAACTTTTGAAAATGAGCAGTAACTTAAAATAAATTTGTATTTGTATTGTTGATTAAAATTTCAGCTGGGGCTCATATGAGTCAGTAGTTTAGCTTGCTACTTACAGTATAGTTACTGGGCAGTGCAGGAAAAGTCAGAATGGCCAAGACCTTAATACTGTATTATGATCAGCCTGAAAAAATCTGAACCTCTGATTTAAGAGAGCAGCTATTAAAAGAACAAACAAACAATTAAACAAAAAAGTTGATATTTACAGCAGTTGGAGTCCCAAAAGTTCTTGTTGCAGGATCCTCCAATGTTTGGTAATATTTACAAAGAGAAACAATTGCAGTGGTCTCAGAAATAAATGGTCTGCACTTATATAGCGCTTTTCTACCTAGCTGGTACTCAAAGCGCTTTACACTGCATCTCATTCACCATTTGCACACACACACTCACACACCGATGACAGAGCTGCTATGCAGCTGACCTGACTCACCGGGGGCAACTTGGGGTTCAGTATCTTGCCCAAGGACACTTTGGCATGTGAAATGGGAAACCCGGGAATCGAACCTGTGATTGGCAGACAACGCTTCTACCTATTGAGCCACAGCCACTGTTAATTCATAAATTAACTGCATCCCATACTGCATGGTACAATGGAGATTTAAGAGAGTTCTGGTTGGGGTATATCCAACTCCGTAAACCTGTTAAAGATCTTTAAAGGGATCAGTGTGGGCAGGAGTTTACCTCCAAATGGAATAACTGTTTCTCTAAAAGCTTAAAAATGGGTGTTCGCTGGATGCTTATGACCTACACATGGACAAAATTGTTGGTACCCCGGTGTTAAAGAAAAAAAAAACCCACAAAGGTCACTAAAGTAACTTGAAACTCCATCCATCCATCCATTTTCCACCGCTTATCCGGGGCCGGGTCGCGGGGGGAGCAGCTTAAGCAGAGATGCCCAGACTTCCCTCACCCTAGACACCTCCTCCAGCTCTTCCGGGGGAACACCGAGGCGTTCCCAGGTCAGCCGAGAGACATAGTCTCTCCAACGTGTCCTGGGTCAACCAAGACAGCCCTACAACATCCAGAGACTTAAGGTACTCAGGGCGAATTTCATCCACCCCTGGTGCCTTGCCACTGAGGAGATTACTGACTACCTCAGTGACTTCGACCAGGGAAATGGACGAGTCAGCCTCTGAGTCCCCAGCCTCTGCTTCCTCAACAGAAGGCGTATCGACGGGGTTGAGGAGATCCTCAAAGTATTCCTTCCACCGTCCTACAATGTCCCCAGTTGAAGTCAGCAACTCCCCACCTCCACTGTAAACAGTGTTGGCAGGAAACTGCTTTCCCCTTCTGAGGCGCCGGACGGTTTGCCAGAATTTCCTTGAGGCAGACTGATAGTCCTAATCCATGTCCTCGCCGAACTTCTCCCAGGCCTGAGTTTTTGCCTCTGTGACCGCGCGGGCTGCCTGCCGATACCCATCAGCTGCGTCAGGAGTCCCATAGGCCAACCAGGCCTGATAAGACTCCTTCTTCAGCTTGACTGCTTCCCTTACTTCCGGTGTCCACCACCGAGTTCGGGGATTGCCGCCGCGACAGGCACCAGAGACCCTACGGCCACAGCTCCGAACAGCCGCATTGACAATGGAGGTGGAAAACATGGTCCACTCGGACTCAATGTCTCCAGGCTCCCTCGGGACCTGGTTATAGCTCTCCCGGAGGTGGGAGTTGAAGACCTCTCTGACAGAGGGTTCCACCAGACGTTCCCAACAGACCCTCACAATACGTTTGGGTCTGCCAAGTCTATCCAGCTTTCTCCTCCGCCACCAGATCCAACTCACCACCAGGTGGTGATCAGTTGACAGCTCAGCCCCTCTCTTCACCCGAGTGCCCAAGACATATGGTCGGAGGTCAGATGACACAACCACAAAGTCGATCATAGACCTCCGACCTAGGGTGTCCTGGTGCCACGTGCACTGATGGACACTCTAATGCATGGACAAACTGTGACTAGCACAGAAGTCCAATAACAAAACACCACTCGGGTTCAGATCCGGGAGGCCGTTCCTCCCAATCACGCCCCTCCAGGTATCACTGTCATTGCCCACGTGGGTGTTGAAATCTCCCAGTGGGACAACAGAGTCCCCAGGCGGAGTACCTTCCAGTACCCCTTCCAGAGACCCTATGAAAGCCGGGTACTCTACACTCGTATTTGGCTCGTAGGCACAAACAACAGTGAGAGACCTATCCCCTACCTGAAGGCGCAGGGAAACAACTCTCTCGTCCACCGGGGAAAACTCCAACACATGGCAGCTGAGCTGGGGGGCTATAAGCAAGCCCATCCCTGCCCGCCGCCTCTCACCATGGGCAACTCCAGAGTAGAAGAGAGTCCAACCTCTCTCAAGGAGTTGTGTTCCAGAGCCCAGACTGTGTGTGGAAGTGAGCCCAACTATCTCTAGCCGGTACCACTCAACCTCCAGCACAGGTTCAGGCTCCTTTCCACCCAATGAGGTGACATTCCATGTCCCAATTGCTAGATTCCTTGTCCAGGGATTGAGTTGTCAAGGCACCTCCACACGGCTGCCACCCAATCCACACTGCACCGACCCCTTATGCGCCTTCCTGCGGTGGGCCTACGGGAAGGCGGTCCCACGACGCTCCTTCGGGCTGCGCCCGGCCGGGTCCCGTGGGAGAGATCCCGCCCACAAGGCGCTCGTCTACGTGCCCCAACCCCAGGCTTGGCTCCAGGGTGGGGCCCCGGTGACGCCCATCCGGGCGACATACCCGACCTTGATTTTTACTCGTCATAAGGGGTTTATAACTTGAAACTGACAAAAGTAATAATAAATTACATTTTATTAAAAATTTACTTGTGAAAACCAGACACACCTTTTGATTTGTGTTTCAACATATGTTTTTTTAAAAAACAAACTAATGAAATTAGCCTGGACAAAAATCAGGGTACCCCTAGAAAAGATGTTAAATAATTTGACCATAATAACATGTCAACTAACGTGTGTCCTGTAATTAGCTACACAGGTGTCTTCAAATTTGTAATCAGTCAGTCTGCCTATTTAAAGGGGTAAAAGTGGTCACTGTGCTGTTTGGTATTATAGTGTGTACCACACTGAATATGGGCCACAGAAAAATAAAGAGAGAGTTGTCTCAGGAGATTAGAAATAAAAATGCTAGACAAACACTCTTACAAACATGTTAAAAGGTTGTAAGACCATCTCCAAGCAGCTTGATGCTCCTGTGACAACAGTTAGGGTTATTATTCAGAATTTAAAGGTCCATGGGGTGGCTGTGGCTCAATAGGTAGAGCAGTTGACTACCAATCATAGGATTGGTGGTTCGATTCCCGGCTGCCAAATCACATGCCAAAGTGTCCTTGGGCAAGATACTGAACCCCTAGTTGCCCCCGGTGAGTCAGGTCAGCTGCATAGCAGCTCTGCCATCGGTGTGTGAATGTTTGTGTGCTTGTGTGTGTGAATGGGTGAATGAGAGGCAGTGTAAAGCGCTTTGAGTGCCTGCTAGGTAGAAAAGCGCTATATAAGTGCGGACCATTTACCATTACTGTAGCCAACTTCCCAGGGTGTGGCCATAAGAGGAAAATTGATGACAAATTGAAGAGACAGAAAATACAAATGGTAACTGTAGAACAAAGAACAACTTCCATAGAGAATAGAGATGAAATCCAAGGTCAAGGTACATTAGAGTCAGATCACACCATCAGTTTAAGTCAGTCACTCTGTAAGAACGAACAGTTTTGCTCCATCTGGCCCAAGGTTTCTTAAATCTGTGTGTACAATAAAATCTTAAGACTTTTAAGGCATTCCGAAGCAAAACGTGCTGCCCAGTGTCAGAAAGCTTGAGGTTTCTCACAGGTCATAGTCCTCCAACAGCATAATAACCCAAAACACAGCTAAAAACACCCAGTAATGGCTAAGAACAAATCATCAACTGGTTTTGCCCCCCCCCCCCCCCCCCACCCCCTTAATCACTGAGCAATAAAGCAAGTTACCTTAAGCTGCCAGTCAAAGTCTTGCAGAGTAGCAGAGGACATAGAGGTCGTTCTGTCCAACAGAGCGTGGCGGATCTCTTCCTGTCTGGATCTGAGCACACACAGCACAGTCTCAGCGTGGCTGCTGCCCACATCTGAAAGCTCAGACATCACCTGTACACAAATAGGGGAAAGACCTGACAGTCTGAGAGCAGCCACTGTATGTCCAACTACTCTGTAGCTACTGATGAAGTAGCTATCTGTGATAACTTCAATATATTCAAATATCAAATATAACAGGCTTTTCTTTCTCCATTTCCATATGTAACTAAAGCCTTAGATGAAAAAGAAATGGTCCCTCCTGTCCCATCTCACCTCTTCATCTGAGCTGTTGTTCCCCACTGCCAAGTGGAAGAGGGCTGTCAGGGAGTTGAGTAGCTCCAGCCACTCTTCCAGGCTCCACGTAGCACTATAATCTCCCCTACGAGGAGGCTCCCGCCCACACAGTCCATCCACCACCCTGTGACACAGCTACACACCACACAACACTATGAGGACCAGAGTTTGGCATTTGGTAGTGTGGAAAAAAGATCTGAAATCTTCCTTCTTTTTACAGAAAGAAAGACCCTGGGTATTGTTAATATTACACAATCATTGCAAAAGCAGGGGCCATAAAACAGTTCATACATTTTCTGAGCATCACAAACCCAAGCACATTGTCTGTTATTTTTATTTTATCTGAATTTGATCCATGCAATGCAATGTCTTTTGAAAAGTCCAGAGCTATATGATTACTTTATTCTACCTTCAGTCGTGTGTACCAGGAGCCGAGAGGTGCAACAGAGGAAGTTTTCTAGTACTCACACTCTATGATCTGAGCCATATTTTGATCCATGATTGAAACCATGGTCTCAGCAATAGTGCTGGGCTGTGAAGCAATGCTGGCACAGAGGCCAATACACATTACTACAACATCTGTAGTCACACAATCAATGCAAAATGAGAACCTATGCAACATGTAATACATTTTCTTAGCATCACGATCTGTCTGTGGGAAGAAAAAAAGTGGAATTGTGCCGGACACCCAGGTATTTTTGTGTAAAAGATTTATTTCAGAATTTGTGTCAATGAGAAAGTTTTTTTTTGACATATTTTTTTTTTATACTTTACACCTATACTTTTGAGGTGAATTGGATACCATTTCAAATCTGGTATCTAGTTCCCCTTAAGACATCCTGAACACATTTCTTTTGTTGATAAGGCTTAAGGTAGTTTTCGTTATCGAAAATAACTCGACGCCTGCCCGTCAATGTGATTACAATAGGCTCATTCAGACACGATGCCCACACGTTCAGATGCCGTTAGACTATAAATAGAGGTGCATGTTTGGAAGAGACTACAGATAAAACAGCGCGTTTCAAAGCAATGACAAACTGTGGAACATCAGTCTCATCCATCTCCAGGAAAAACGTGACTGTATAAAGCGTTTCTTAATTAACGTTTCTGATTCGGTGGTGTGTTGCTCAAATAAAATTAAACATTTAATCTAAAAGAAATCACATTTTATGTACGCTATCCTCTACTGTCCCTGTAAGAGTTTTCACCAATATGAATTACTGTTGTAACAGTAATAACATGGTGTTGAATGAGCCTCCAGGTAAGGAAACATTCGGCGGTCAGTAGCAGAACAACATCAGTTCTACAGAAGAGCGCGTTGAGCCATCAGCACTCAGGTAAACTCCCCCTCACCGTAAAAACCTAATATATCTGTTTCCCACATTGATACAACTAAACGTCTTGTCACTTATACACCGCCTAGTACTTACGTTTGGACAATCTGCGACAGGTAATCTATTCAGTAAAACCACCATGTTGTCATTTGGTTCCTCCTGCTGGTCAGCTGATGTCGGTCATGTGTTTGCTTGAGCTGCGTTCACTTGCCTTGGAAAATGACTCGTCTGGTTTTATGATTTCTCAATATGTGAACGCAACGTGATTAAAATTGTGTTTTGCTGTGAGACGATCGCTTCAATTTTATGAATGCATCCACGCACGCAGAACTCCATCTAAAAATCTTCAGTTCACCGTCGGTAGTGAACAGAATCACAGTGAACCAGATCTAAATGTCTAAAATGTAATTTTAAAAACTAAGACGTCTACGACTTACTTAATACAAACCCAGTAATTTATACAACACATTGGCTCCTATTTATAAATTATTACTGACATAAATGAAAGGAAGAAAGTTGACAAATTCAACATTGGAGTTCTGTTGACCGATCCTCCTAGTGAAAGCGGAACGTGTCGCAGGCCCGGCGAAGGCTGCTTCACATCCTGTTTTGTGTTGCAGGGCTCTTGTTTGCTAACTTCTCTCACCATCCCGCGGTGATAATGACTACGATACACTTGCGATGTTTCCTCTCCTGAAAAGCAGTAGGGTAAGTATCGTCTGTTACTAACTCTGTAGTGAATTCAAAATGTTTTGTTCCGAGCATAGACGTAAAGTCGGAGATTAGTTCATTCATTAAAGGTGAAGAATAGAGAAGAACAACAACGTCCCCCAGGCTTCTTGTACCCAGAGACGGTCCTGCAGGCTGCTGTGCGGCACTTTACGTTTCTAGCCGCTCGAACTGTACGTGTTTAAAAGGACGTGCTCTGTGTAAACCTTGACTATCCTGTTGTATACTAACGTTACTGTTATCCTTGACGTTTATCCTCAATACACATTGAGGTCATCCGTTACTTCCAGCTTCTGTGTGCACAATAAATCAGCAATACTGATGCGCGTGTGTTTCTGTGACTACCATCCGGTTGAGTTGAAGTGTAGTGCTTGTCAAAACACAAGGAACATAATATAGGGCCCTCCTTAATACATGCAGATGTTTTCCTTCATTTTCATCTTCTGGACATTTCAAACCAACACTTTTTATATATTTTTTTTTCATCAGTAGTCATTCATGTCAAAGCTGTTGTTTTTTTCAGTCTCAGCATCTTCACATTGAATGCACATCCATCAGATTTTAAATAAAAATATGTTACATTTGCACTTGACTCAGGCCTATCTTTGGCTAGTCTGTTCTCTCATTGTTTACCTGAACCTTTCACCTTATCCAGCCTAGTGAAGCCAAACCCAGGCTTGTTTTTCTTCAAGAGGTTTGTATCATTTCAATCTCCTCACAATACATAGGTTGCACAAAATTAAAGAAATATTTATTGGTAAAACAGAAACTGGTTGAGACAGAAATTCTGGTCTATGTTTACTATTGAGGACATAGTAGATGGTGGAATGATACTGGAGTGCATTGTGTGCCACGAAGTTAAGACACCTTTTACTACTTAAGGATCTTCAGCTTTCATTAAGCATCAAGGGAATATTTCTTTGGAGGGCCACTTTTTGTTTACAGTTAATTATTTTGCCTACCACAGCACTAGAGGCGGTCTGTCTATTTCATGTTAGTGGAAGTGTAAGCTTTCAGAGTAAAGATTCAGTTACATGCAGTTGCAGCTGGAAGTTTACACTTTTCATGTCATGGCAAAATTTAACTAACCATAACCCTAACCCTTTGATATATTCTTTTTTAGGTTCTGAATCCCTGAAATCTACATATTTTAATAGAGGAAAACTTCAAAACTTTAGTGGCTCAGAATCAGACGTGCAAACACACACATAACTCAGATTATGTATTCCATGGTGCCGAAATGTCTTTTACTTTGACAAGTACGAGGTCTCACAACTTCCTGTCAGTGGAATGATTGGCTACGGTTGGTAGCTTCTTTTCACTCTGTTTGTTTGACAGCACTATATTATTGACTACCACACAGTACGACAGGAAGGGGAAATCTTATTAAGGCCATTTTTGCTGTGACATTTAAGTCCATGGCACTGTAAACATCTAACCCCAAGTTTACCATTAGCCTGATGGGTCTCAGTAGTCTTTCAAAACACTGTATCAGCTCGTAATTTACAGGGTAAATGATCCATGAACATGGCCTTCCTTTCAGCACTGCCCATCTGAGGTGCTGTCGTTGCTCTTTTTTGTTGCATTAGCTCCAACTCTACTTGCACTTCTCCAAATACATGTCTAAAACTAGTTTGTATAAGGAAGTGTAGGAGTTCCTGTAAGAAGAACACCTTGCACAGAGCAGGCTGGGAGTTGGTAAACTTCCTTATAGTGTACACTATTATTTATCAGTGAATTGATTTGAGATTACCTCCTGAAGAAAGTTACAAGTGCTCTAGAAAGGTGCAGGCAGGTGCAATGTTTTAATATCCATATCCTTTACTTACTTTGATATAAAACTGCAAAGCAAAGCAAAGTCTTCAAATTATATAATCTTTCACAGTAAGTCATTATTTCACCCACTGGTGAAGTTTAGCTCTGTGATGGAGGCATCTGGCCTTAAGTTGAGAAAGATTAGATGACACTCTGCATTTTTTTACTTGAATTTTACATGGGTGGGTAATGTGATGTGTGGTGTTACCTGTCTTTGGTGTCACATACTTATATGAAATGTTATCTACACGGGGTGGGCGGCCATCTGCCTCAAGCGGCTGAGGTAAGTGGAAAGAGGAGAGAGAAACGAACAGCAGACAAAAAGAAACAACAACCAGCAGCAAAACCACTGGGCAGGTTCGGCCAGTAACTGCACTCTGGAGATATACAGCTCCGAGGCTAAGGATAACTGCAGAGGAGGTATAGAGTTAGGGAGACAGAGAGGAGGAAGCACAACTATGGGAGAGAGAAAAGACAAAGTTAATGACATGCAATGGTAGCATTTGAATGGACAGACTAGAGAAAAAGAGGGGAGAGGAGCTCAGTGTATCAGTAGAGGTCCCCCAGCAGACTAATCTATAGCAGCATAACTAAGAAATGGTTCAGAGTCATGTCAGCTATCTCTAATATAAAAAAGGAAAGTTTTAAGCCTAGTCATAAATGTAGAGAGAGTGTCTGTAAGCTAATTTTGGAGAAATATGATCAGGATCACTTTGGGCCAGGATGCTCCTAATTTTAGCAATATTCCTCAGATGGAAAAATGTTGTTCTAGATACATCTTTTATGTATGAAGTAAAGGAGATATTCTAGTCAAAGACACCTCAGAGATTTCTTACAGTGTTATTTGAGGCCAATGCTAAGTCATTTAGGGTAAGAATGTGACCAAACATAGTGTCTCTGAGATTTTTAGGACCAAACAAAATAACCTCTGAATTTAGGAGAAGGAAATTGGAGGACATCAAGGCCTTTTTTTTTTTTTTTTTTCAAGCATGCTTGAAGTTTGATTAATTGATTAGTTTCTTAGTCTCTTCTAGTTTCATAGATAAATCTAGCTAGGTATCATCTGCATAGCAATGTAAATCTATACATAATATTATGTTAAAGAATCAGTCTATACACAGAACCCTGTGGAACTCCAAAACTAAATTGTATGTGCATTATGTGCAGACTCCATTATTATTAATATGTATAAAGGGAATCTATCTGATAGACAACATTTAATCCAGCCAAGTGCTTTTCCTTTAACCCCAATGTTCCAGTCTGTGTAATAAAATGCTGTGTTCTGTAGTGATTAATGCAGTACTAAGATCTAACAAAAGGAATATGCAATTGTGTTATTACGAACAAAGATGCAGACAAAACGAGCAGAGGAAGCATGCTAACAGAACTAGCCCACTAGCTTAGCCACATCCTATGTCCCATAATACGGTTAGTTACATTAACTAACCGTTAATAAATACATTCTACTACTTAGTTACTATAATATTATCAACCAAAATAGCCAACAGAATCAGCCTGTTAGATTTAGCCACATGCTACACTTAACACGGTTATTTACACAAACTTGTTTATGTCCTGACACAAAGGTTTGTACATCTGCTGAAAACTGTCTCAATGAAACCAGTGAGCTTCTAGGTCTAATTTTAGCCGAACTAGTCGCTCTTGCTCAGTCATTGTATCCAGTTTATTTAAGGACTTTCCCGTTATCAGGGCGATTAAAATGACGCTGTAACCCAACTCTGCTATGCCATTTTCGCTTCCACATAGTGTGAGGGTTACATCTCATTTGCATATTAAGCGACACACCACGAAAACAGTTCACTCTGGTGAATGGCCAGAAATGCACACTTTCACACAGGCCAGAGGAGGCAATCTACATAAAAAATAATTGACACAATATTGAGACATCCACGACCAACATAGGGGATCTTTAAGCTACGGATTTGTGAACTGGACCATAGAGGTAGATTCCTCTGATTCACTACCTTATTTTTCAGAGGGGCAATATTATCGAGCATTTTTCAGAGGGAGGCTGCAGTATCAACAAGACAGTCAACTTGTGTGGAGTAAGGGTAAGTAGACTGCTCTCCTCTGTGTTGGCTCTGAAATAAAAGATATCAGTTCCTTAATTTTCTCAACAGCATTTTCAGATAAAAATCTACTGTAGTGGAATTCTTTCTGAGATTAAGTAAAGCTCAGCACTGTAAATTTAAATGTTATTTAAAAAATGGTCAGGTAAATGGAGGGTTTTCGGGAGAAACTATAAAATGATAAATTTTAACACCATATGTCTAAACAAGATCAAGGTTGTTATTAAAACTGTAAGTGTTTTTTTTTACATTTTGATTAAAATCAAGGGAGTCATGCAGTGTTTAGGCAGTTATTATTGTTGTTGTCGCTGTTATTGTTGGTCCAGTTTGAATCAGAGTGTGATGGCCGCACTGGCTGCCACACAAGTGAACTGTGGGTAACCTCATGTATTGGTTTGGATTTATACACCTTAACCATTATATTCAGTTTATACATTTAGAAAGATTAAGTTTATACCTGTAGAATGTAAAGCAAGACAACAGTCAAAGTTTATTTAATATAGTTTATTTAGTTTGTTTGCTAGTACATTAGTTTCTATTTGTAGCGCGCACATTTAGTTATCTTCTGTACTGTCATCCTATGTTTGATAATTCTTGCCTGTGTTGATTTGTGTTATTTTGAGTTACCAGTGCAGAGGTGGCCAAGGCTAGTTGCTGCTAGTTGCTGCTAGTTGCTGCTGTTGCTGCTGTAGTTGCTGCTGTAGTTGCTGCTGCTGCTGCTGGTCATCTTCTCAGGCCGAGGGCAAAGGACGCGGCCCTGAATACAGACCTGTTTTATACAGGAAGATGGCTCATTGGACTGAACCATAGCCTACCACCTGTGAGGGGGATTTAGGTTGGCATGTTGTATACTATGTTGGTCTATGTTAATATTAGTCCTTTGAGGGAGTTGCTTTTGATTGTTTAATTATTTACAACTGAAAAGACTTACTGTTATGTTAGTGGGTTTTGGGGTTTTTGGTAGTACTAGTTGTTTGTAGTTACCCCCTGTGTGTGTGTCAAATGGTCTGATCAGCCATTATATGTTCCCTCGTGTGTTCCTGTAGGTAGGTCAGTTGGTTTTTGTTAGTCTGTTTAGTTGAAGTTAGGTTTGTATAGTCTACTTTGTTAAGTGTGGTTTTTTTTGTTGACCTCTTTTATGGGCCCTAAGATTTCTTAAATATTTTGTGTAATTTTTCCCTCACATTTTTGGATAAATAAACCCTTTTTTTTGGCAATCCACCTGTGTTTCCTCTTGCCTGGCTACTTGGTCCCTTACATATGGTGGCAGCGGTGGGATCAACTGGTTGAGGATACAGGTGTTTTTTTTTCCCTCTTTTCTCCCTCTTTTCTCATCATGACTCGACAATCTTTGTTGTGAGCCATGCAGCGTGGAGGAAGAACAAGAAGTCAAGCAGAGAACAGAGACCCACACAGTGGACAGGGAAACCACGTGGATCAGGAAGATGAGACGGAGACTGAAGGTTGTTGAGTGGCTTCTACTACTAAAGGTGAAGGAGCTGGAGAGCCATCACTGAAAGACCTGGCTGGCATCCTCCAGGCCTTCATGGGGCAGCAGGAGGCCCGTGAGTTACGGCTGAAGGAGGAAGCCATGCGACAGGAGCATCGGCTTAAGACACTACAGCATCAGTTCCAGCTCTTGCAAATGGAGGTGCAGGTGCGCACGTCTCCCATTCCAGAAATCTCTCCAACTGTGCTGGATCCCTTGGAGACTTCCAGTGTGGATGACCATGCTTCACAGGCCCAGGCCACACCTCCCCCAGAAAATGTTTGCCAACCCCATGCGGCCTCAGGTCAGTCTCGATTTTCTGTTGATCCAAGATTAGAAAAATTAACAGAAAGTGATGATGTTGAACACTTCCTGATTACGTTTGAAAGAATTGCGACAGCATGTCGGTGGTTAAAAGCGGACTGGGTCTTTCGCCTAATACCACTGCTCACTGGTAGGGCCAGAGGTGCCTACGTCCACATGGATGTGGATGACTCTCTGGATTATGATAAGGTGAAAAAGTGTTATAGGCAGAGATTTCGCTCTCTAGATGTTGGATCCAGCGAGAGTCCTAAGGAGCTGTATGTGAGGCTGAAAGAGATGTATGCGAAATGGATTCAACCCAAAGGTAAAACACTCCAAGAAATCGGTGAACTCATTATACTGGAACAATATTTGAGAATGCTTTGCCCTGAGCTTCAGGTTTGGATTAAGGAACATGGTCCTAAGTCAGCTGCGGAGGCAGCCAATTTGGCTGAAGTGTTTGTGGCGGCCCGGAAAAGGAACCAACCATGGAGCAACATCGCGTGGAAGACTTCTAAAGACACTCGCAGGCCTATACCCACTTATCACCAGCAGAGGCCAATGTCAGGAGCGGGTAAGACTCCTGTAAAGGAGAATCAGCAGGCTAATGCACCATCAAAACTCTCTGGCAAAGCACCAATCTGTTATTTGTGTGGACAGGAAGGCCACATTCAAAACCATTGTGTCCGAAGAATCCAACCAAGCTCACTCAAATGTGTTTTGTTCCACGTCAGAGTTTTGTTGCATGTAAGAGTAACCAGTTTATGAAAATGACAACTGTAAAGATCAAAGGAGATAAACTCAGAGCCTTGATTGATACAGGCAATACTCAGACTCTGGTACACAGGCAGTATGTACCACCAAATGTTATTTGTACTCTTGAGACCATTCCAATTTGTTGTGTACATGGTGATGAGAAGCCATACCCTACAGCTGATCTCTATATTGAAGTGCAAGGGCAGGCCTATCTACTGAATGTGGGAGTTGCTGATAACTTGCCCTTTCCAGTGGTTTTAGGCCATGATCTGCCAGTCCTTGTGGATTTATTAGGCACAGAATACCACTGTAATGTTGCGGTTACAAGAGCACAAGCAAAGCATGTGCAGGAGCATTCTCCAACTCTTAGTGCGTTGCCTTTTTACGCTGCTGAGCTGGAGACGCAACCCGGGAAGTCTCGCAAGTCACGAAGCCAAAGGAGAACAGAAAAACTTAAACGCACTGCTGTAGATTCATCGGTTGAGACTGCTCCAGACATGCCTTTGGGCTTCCCGTTACCTACCAATATAATTGAAATGCAGCAGAATGATCCGACTTTGTCCACCTGTTTATTGACTGCAAGGGAGACGGGGCTAGGGACTGAGCCTGATAACAAAGAGGAATACTTTCTGCAGAATGGGATTCTTTATCATCAGCAGGGCCAGACGAAGCAGCTAGTGGTCCCTCAAGAAGCCCGAGATATTATACTTAACTTGGGACATTCTATTCCTTGGGCTGGCCACCTGGGGAAACACAAAACCACTGCTCGAATTAGGCGCCATTTTTACTGGCCAGGCTTGCATAGAGATGTTGCCCAGTTCTGTAAGAGCTGCCCTCAGTGTCAGAAGACTTTTGCTAGAGTTCCTTCCAGAGCTCCATTGTATCCTCTCCCAATTATTGGTACCCCGTTTGAACGCTTGGGGATGGACATTGTGGGTCCAGTGGAGAAAAGCAAAGCAGGAAATCGTTACATGCTGGTTATCACAGATTATGCTACTAAATACCCAGAAGTGTTCCCACTAAAATCTGTTAAAGCAAAAGCTGTAGCATTCTCATTAGTTCAGTTCTTCTCAAGAGTGGGTTTTCCCCGTGAGATCTTGACAGACCAAGGTACTAACTTCATGTCTACACTTCTGAAGCAGGTTTACAAGCTGCTGGGCATTGTGAGTGTACGGACCACTCCTTATCATCCACAGACAGATGGACTGACAGAGCGCTTCAACCAGATTCTTAAACAAATGCTCCGTAAGTTTGTGAATGAGACTGGATCTGACTGGGATCAGTGGCTTCCTTGTGTTCTCTTTGCCTACAGGGAGGTACCTCAGGCCTCCACTGGCTTCTCCCCTTTTGAACTGCTCTATGGGCATGAGGTAAGGGGACCGTTGACCTTACTTAGAGAGACGTGGGAAGGAGACCAGGATAGTGTGGAGCCTGTTAATGTGATTTCTTTTGTTCTTCAGATGAGAGAAAAACTACAGAAAATGAGCGAATTGGCCCAGGCACACATGAAGGAGGCCCAGAAATGCCAGAAAACCTGGTATGACAAGTCAGCCCGCCAGAGAAGCTTTGAACCAGGTCAAAAGGTTCTGGTTATGCTACCTACCAGTGACAGTAAGTTACTGGCAAAGTGGCAGGGGCCTTTTGTGGTAGAAAAGAAACTTGGACCTACCACTTACAAAGTTTCTACTCCAGGGCGTAAGCAATCCAGCCGTGTGCTTCATGTGAACCTTCTGAAAGAATGGATTCCAAGAGTGAAGGAGGGTGTCGAGGTGTTGTTGATCCAAGGTGTGAAAGAGGAGGAGGAAATGGATGATCAATACCTGCCCTCATCAGAGTCTTCAGAGTTGGATGTGAGTCATCTTTCTGAAGATCAGAACAGCAGGCTCAGGTGAAAATGTTGCTTAATCCAGAAATATTTCAAGAATACCCCGGCCGTACAGAGCTTGTGGAACATGAGATTGTGTTAAAGGACAATGCAGCTGTACGACGCATGGGTTACCGGATACCAGAGCGTCTTCTGGTGTCACTGAAAAAGGAGGTGGACCTTATGCTTTCACTAGGGATTATTAAGCCTTCAAAAAGTGAGTGGTGTAATCCGATTGTTTTAGTGCCCAAGAAGGATGGAACAATCCGATTTTGTATTGATTTCAGGTATCTTAACTCTATTTCTAAGTTTGACTCATAGCCAACACCACGGATTGATGATCTCATTGAATGTTTGGGAAAAGCAAAATATTTGACCACTATTGATCTCTGCAAAGGATACTGGCAAGTACCCCTAACAGCCCAGTCCCAAGAGCTGACAGCTTTTCGAACACCCTGGGGGCTCTTCCATTTCTCAGTTTTGCCATTTGGGTTACATGGGGCTCCAGCAACTTTTCAGAGACTGATGGACCAAGTACTCAATGGCGTAACTGCATTTGCATGTGCATATCTTGATGATATTGTTGTCTACAGCACCACCTGGGAGGAGCACCTGGGACATCTGAAGGTGGTACTGGAACGTTTACATTCTGCAGGACTGACAGTTAATCCAGCGAAATGTACTCTGGCTAGAACAGAAACTGAATACCTTGGTTTCACCATTGGAGGTGGGTTGATTAAACCACAAGTTCATAAAGTCCATGCTATTAAATCATGTCCTCTTCCTCAAACTAGGAAGCAGCTCAGGTCTTTCCTTGTGATGGCAGGTTTCCATCATCGCTTCATACCAAACTTCTCTGCCAGGGCTGCACCGCTAACTGATATGACTGGCTCACGTTGCCCAAACCAGGTGCAGTGGACAGCAGAAGCAGTAACGGCTTTTCAGGACATCCAGCAATCCCTGAGTAAGAGCCCAGTTCTACACAGTCCAGATTTTGAGAAAGATTTTGTTTTGCAAACAGATGCCTCAGAAAGGGGTATTGGAGCTGTGCTTTTACAGGGACCACCAGAAGATCAGCATCCTGTTGCTTACATCAGCCGCAAGTTGCTCCCTAGGGAGGCTCGCTATTCAACAGTGGAGAAGGAAGCTTTGGCGATCAAGTGGGCCCTGGATTCCTTCAAATATTACCTCCTTGGGAGGGAGTTTACACTGGAGACCGACCATAAGGCATTCCAATGGCTGGAGAGGATGAAATATACCAATGGACGGATTACCCGGTGGTACCTGGCTCTGCAGCCATTTCGGTTCACAGTGAAGCACATTCCCGGCAAGAGCAATGCCACTGCAGACTATCTTTCTCGCTTCCCCAGCGAAGATTCTGAAGGGGAGGGGAATGTGATGGCCGCACTGGCTGCCACACAAGTGAACTGTGGGTAACCTCATGTATTGGTTTGGATTTATACACCTTAACCATTATATTCAGTTTATTCAGTTACCCCCTGTGTGTGTGTCAAATGGTCTGATCAGCCATTATATATGTTCCCTCGTGTGTTCCTGTAGGTAGGTCAGTTGGTTTTTGTTAGTCTGTTTAGTTGAAGTTCAGTTTGTCTAGTCTACTTTGTTAAGTGTGGTTTATTTTGTTGACCTCTTTTATGGGCCCTAAGATTTCTTAAATATTTTGTGTAATTTTTCCCTCACATTTTTGGATAAATAAACCCTTTTTTTTTTTTGGCAATCCACCTGTGTTTCCTCTTGCCTGGCTACTTGGTCCCTTACACAGAGTATTTCCCCTTTTAACATTTAGAGTGCATCATAATACAGAAACATCTTCTATTGAGGTCAATAATGATTAAAGAAACAGCTGTAGGTTGTTTTAAATCTTATCTATCAGTCATTTACGGATTTCTACAGGATTCTGTGTTTAGGCCGATTTTGAAAAATTATTAGTATTAGGAAATACTTAATAAATTTCGCTACTAGATGGAACTTTATGTATGGCCTTAATGTTTTTTAAGCATGCTTAAAGATATAAAGGCCTGGATGTCCTCTCTACTCCTGAATTCAGACAAGACAGAGGTTATTTTTTTTGGTCCTTAAAACATCAGAGATGTCTAATCATATTATTGCCCTAGATGACATAGCATTGGCCTCAAGTAATCCTTTGAGGAGTCTCAGAGTTATCTTTGACCAGAATATCTCTTTTATATCAAACATAAAATAAATATATAGTATGTGGTTTTCTGGATTATTTTGTTATTCTGTCTCTCTGTTAAAATAACATTACCATTAAAATTATAGACTGGGCAAATGTACAAAATCAGCAGGGGATCTTTTTTTTTTTTCCCCCTCACAGAAAATAATTTAATTAACACGTCCAAGTAACACACTCTAATATTTTGTTGGACTGCCTTTAACTTTGATTACGGCATGCATTCGCCATGGCATCATTTCAAGATCTTATATTGATGAGTTGGGCCGCTGCGCAAAGTCTTCTCCACCATGTGCCAAACATTCTCAATGGGGTTAAGGTCTGGACTCTGTGGTGGCCAATCCATGCGCCCATCACTCTTGAACAGGGTAAATCTGGACTCATTGGACCACATGACCTTCCATTGGACAGTTCTTAACCCAATTTTAATAGTTTCAGCAATCTTCTTAGATGTTTTCTTTTCTTGATGCATGCTAATAATTTGACCCTTCTGAAACAGATTAACATCTTTTCCACATCCACAGGATGTCTCTGGTTGTTAAAGAAATGCAAAGCTACTTGCTGTATCAGTTAGGGTTAAATTACTTGTTGCCAGATGTAAAATAAAGAGCAAAGAGCAAACAATTCCGCTGCTTAAGCAGACAAATGAACAGGCAATCTGGCACTTTCAAGTAGATCATGGTCACTACAGATAGCATAAGCAACATAAGGTGAACCATCTGAAGGATTCCTCATTGCAGATCTATCTACAAACAGTCAGAATTACACAAAGGTGTATCAAACAGCTTATCACGTGGAGTTGATGTAATTTCTACAACTTCCGAACACGAGCATGGTTCTCGTTGCTAAAATTAGGAGCATCCTATCCCAGGGTGATGCTGAAAAACTAGTCCATGCATTTATTACTTCCAGACTAAACTATTGTAATTCCTTATTAATAGGATGTCCCAATAGCTCATTAAAAAGCCTCCAGTTAATCCAAAATGCTGCAGCCAGAGTTCTGACTGGAATTAGCAAGAGAGATCATATTTCTCCTACGTTAGCTTCTCTCCATTGGCTCCCTGTAAAATCCAGAATTGAATTTAAAATTCTTCTCCTCACTCTTAAATCCCTTAATAATCAGGCTCCATCTTATCTTAATGAACTCATAGTTCCATATCTTCCAAGCAGAACTCTACATTCTCAGACTGCAGGTTTACTTGTGGTTCCTAGAGTTTCCAAATGTAGAATGGGAGGCAGAGCCTTTAGCTACCAAGCCCCTCTTCTGTGGAACCAGCTCCCAGTTCAGGTTCGGGAGGCAGACACCCTCTCCACATTTAAGACTGGACTTAAAACTTTTTAATAAAGCTTATAGTTAGAGATGGATCAGGTGACTCTGAAGCATCTCTTAGTTATGCTGATATAGCTTAATCTGCTGGGGGACCTCTACTGATAAACTGAGCTCCTCTCCTCTCTCCTTTCTCCTGTATCAATGCAAATGCCACCATTGCATGTCATTAACTTTGTGTCTTCTCTGTCCTGTAGTTGTGTTTTCCTCCTCTCTGTCTCCCTCTTCCTGTACTTTTCTGCAGGTATCCTCGGCCTGGAGCTGTACATCTCCAGAATCCAGTTGACCTGCCCAATGTTCTTGCTGTTTGTTGTTGTCTTATTGCCTGCTGTTCTTTTCTCTCTTCTCTCTCCACTCATCCCAACCTGTCGAGGCCCACTATGAGCCTGGTTCTGCTGGAGGTTTCTTCCTCTAAAGGGACTTTTTCCTCTCCACTGTTGCCTAAAGCTTGCTCAAATGGGATTGTTGGGTTTTCTCTATAATTTTTTGTATAAATATTTTCTGTAAGGTCTTAAACCTTGCACTGTAAAGTGCCTTGAGATAACTTCTGTTGTGAATTGGCGCTATACAAATAAACTGAATATTCTCCACCTTCAGTTGTAGGGAGTAAAGTTGAAGGATTAAGAACCGTGCCCTTTTTTAGAGTGACATGAGACATGGTTAGTAAGATGTTCTGCCAAAGCAAAAGGCTAGCTGGAGCCATTTTTGCTTGTGAAATGAGGGAGTGAACTGCAAGTGGAACATAAACTATGACAGGGCACATAGCAACAATGTCAGTGTAGCCAAGACAGCTTCAGTAGCAGCTGCTACAGCTCTCAAACGTGCAACCATACCTCTCTCTGTAGTTGAAAGGTGTTTTGAATAGTAACCCACAGGTCTCTGTTTGTCACCATGGAGCTGCGTAAGGACAGCTGACATGAATCCATCATTTTCAAATACAAAAGCATTAAATGGTTTTGTGTGGTCTTGAAGTCCTAAGCATGGTGTGCTTGCAAGAGCCTGTTTCAAGTCAATAAAAGCAGTCTCTGCTTCTGCAGTCCAAGTGAGAATGTCAGTCATGGCCAAATGTTTTCCCCTATGTGTGATGTCATGTTGGGAGATCTCCACATAATTTTGAATCCATGGACAATAGCCTACTAGACCTAAAAAGGACGTCATTTGTTTTTTTATTTTTTGGTTTTGGCACATCTAAAGTTGGCTGGATGCGTTCAGTACCCAATTTGCGACCCTCCAGAGTTATAGTATGGCCAAGATAGTGCACAGATTGCAAGACAAATTGTAATTTGACTTCCAAAACCTTGTGGCCATTTTCTGCCAGAAAACAAAGTAAATACACGGTGTCAGTTTGCATTTGCTTTGTTGTTGAACAGATTAAGAGATGATTCACATAACTAATCAATGGTGACTCAATGGTTACATGGTGGCTCCCTGTGTGAGAGATTTTTAGTCATTGCAAATAAGGTGGGACTGGAGGGAAATCCCTGGGCCAGCCATGTCCAATTATAGCGTTTACCATTGAACATGAAAGCAAACCAGAATTGTGTATCAGGATGAACAGGAATACTAAAATATGCATTTACCAAATCAGTAACAGAAAACCAACAGGCATTCCCTGGCATCTGACACATCAGTGTGGTTACATTTGGCACTGTTGGAGCCAGATGGTGAACTGCTCCATTTATAGCCCTAAGATCTTGAATCAGCCTTACTAGCCTAACTTTAGTAGTTTCAGCAATCTACTTGGATGTTTTCTTTGCTTGATGCATGCCAAGAATTTCACTCTTCTGAAACAGATTAGCATCTTTTCCAGGACCGCAGCATGTTTCTTCCAACATGGTTGTTTAAGAAAGGAGAAGCTAAGCACGGCATTCGTTGGGGTTTAATAACTTATTGCTAATTGAAACATAGTTATCCATGCAGCAACTATCCAGTGGGAGGCTATTTGCTTAGTTAAATCCAGGTTGAGACTTTTTATTTGTGGTTTTCTCTCTTTAGGATGGGGACATTGTGATAATCCAGTGTGGAGCACAAAGCAGAGACCAAGCTGCTCTCACAGCCCAGGTACATCCTATTGTGTAGATGGAGCGGTTCCACTGGGTGCAGCATCGCTGTCGGCAGCTTCTAATGAGAGACTCAGGGCGAGGCTGGTACTCTGCTCCCAATGGTGTGCCCAACAAAAGCTCCCAGGATACCCATTACTCTCTACATAGAGTGAGTGGAAAGCGGAGAACAGTGTTTGCCTGCCATGGGCCCCACCAGCAGGAGTATGAAGGTGTCTCCAAGAACTATAAGGGCAATGGCATCCGCACTACCAAATACAACTTGTGGACTTTCATCCCCATGAATCTGTTTGAGCAGTTCCACAGGTTAGATTTTTGCATAAGCAATAACAAGCAAACCTAATCTAAATGATCATTTACAGTGCATCCAGAAAGTATTCACAGTGCTTAACTTTTTCCACATTTTGTTATGTTGAAGCCTTATTCTTAAATTGATTAAATTCATTATTTTCTTTAAAATTAAAAAAATGCCAAAGTCATTGAAGTTTGTTTGAAATCTTAAAAATGTATTAAAAATTTAAAAAATAAACAAAAACTCACATGGAAATGTGGAAAAAGTTAAGAACTGTGAATACTTTCTGGATAACCTGTATGTTCTTCATTTAGAATGTATCTATTCAAAACAGAATTATATAATAAATAACACATCAGCAGTACAGCTAAACAACCAAATCAGACATACAGAAAGGGTGAAGATGTTTATTGTCAACGGAATGGGTTTGTCAAGCTCTAAGAACAGCAAAACCTGTAGGAAGAGTCTGTAACTAAATCAGTGTTTAGCCACAAGGAGTCTCTGGAGGCTGAATAATCTGGATTAGTCTTTGAATTGCTCTCTAAAATTCAAGCTGATTCTGTCTGTTTTCAAAATGGTGCCAGAATCATTACTTCTGACTGGTTTTAAAATCTGATTCCAGCAAACCTTAAACAAATAAAGACAATATATAAATCTTATTGTGCACATGGATATATTATGATCCTGTAAAGAATCTTGTCTTTACTCTGTGAAATAGGTAGAAATCACCAATTGGCTCACAAACACAAAGGAGATTCATGCTGGTCTGGTAGTAATGGAAATGCTAGAAATGGTAGAACTTGGTTGTACCTGATCAATTTATGCAATATGTTGTTTCTGTATATTAATAAATAGTTGCTTTGGTCTTTTCTTTGCAGGGCTGCCAACCTTTATTTCTTGTTCCTGGTATTACTGAACTGGGTGCCAGTTGTTGAGGCCTTCCAGAAGGAAATTACCATGATTCCTTTGTTAGTTGTTCTTATAGTTATTGCCATCAAAGATGCCCTAGAAGATTACAGACGGTACTTATTTGACAAGAAGATCAACAACAACATAGTGCAAGTTTTCTGTGGGTGAGTGAACCTATACATTTCAAATGTTACATTTTTTAGCTAGGTTTCCAACTTGGAAAGCCACTTTTTGATGTACTGTCACTATAATCTATATATAAAAGAACACCAAAATCATTGTTCATGATGATTTTGTGTGAAAACTAACATGAAATAGACTGTAGTCTATTTGAAGATAGAATATAGCAGCAATGTTAGTAATGTAGGAAGTGGAGAGTGAAACTTAGTTTTGTGAGAAACAAAGCTTTACATGACACTAGCACCATCAAGTTAGCCGATGACACTGTGATGGTAGACCAGATCACAGACAACACTCAACACTGGCAAGCTTTTGCAAAGACCACCACCTGGAGTTGAACATCAATAAGACCAATAAACTGTTTATGTTCTACAGAAGGTCTAAAGCCTGTGCACATGCTCATCCTCATCCATGGGTCTGAGGTGGAATATCACTGTGACTTCCATCGCTTCATTTTTGGGTTTCTGCTGTCTGAAATATTCACAAAGTATGCCATCAGTTGGGGCCATCTTCAAGATGTACTCTTGGATTTTTGTTATTTTATCCTGGATAGGTTTGACACTCACAGGTCTGTGGGCTCCTTCTTCCTGCTCAGGCTGCTGGATTATGCAATTTAATTACCTTTCAACAAATTTTCAAATTATCAACAAAATATTTATAAATGTTTGGAATTAATTAACCAATTAAACAATTAAGTAATTAATTTTAATTTTCGTTGTTTGTTCTATAACAGAGCAGCAAGGGGCACAGATAGTACACACTCAAAGCAACAGGTTCTCTCCTGGTCAGTTCATTTAAACATTCACACGTATCCATATCAGCGTATCAGCAACAACATCACAGGCTGGCCTACTACATGTACAAAATATTTCAAAGTACATTCATTATAATAATGACACTACCAATTTCTTTGTATACCACTCTAGATATTAGCCATCTAAGGACACAATTTCTTGATAACTCTTTAATTCAATGTAGCACTTGTAAAAGCCATGTTGTTGGGTTATGTTTTTAGCTCTAACTATAAATTATAAAGTTATATTCACATAAAAACAAAGCAATATTTAAAAATATTGCAAGTCATTAATGCAACATGAACAGATTATTTGGTAATCATTAACTAAAGGTTTGTTAAAGATTATTGTACTAAGTAACTTAATTACATTGTTTTTTAAATGTCTCAGAATGTATCTGTAACATGTTAATGTACCGTACATTGCATTTATTTATTATACTCCGGAGCGCCTTATAGCGCGGAAAATACAGTACTTTTTTGCAGAATTAAGTTCTAATAAAAATCATTATATATTAATAAAATTAATTACCCTGCCACTGAAAGTATAGTTTAGATGGAAGTGGAGAAAATGAAGTTCAATTCCGGTAACTTATCTCTAACTTATCTCTGTTCTATTTTAGTCTTCACAATGAACTTTCTTCTCCATGTAAGATACTGCTACTTGTGGTTAATGTTTATTTTATAGCCAAGCATCTCAAGGATCAATGTTGCTGTGCTATTACAGTGCTTCCAGAAAGTATTGAATTAACTTTTTTTTTTTGTTATGTGGGCAATTTGTAAATTAAAATAAATTTAAAAAACATGTAAATAAGTATTGACAGCCTTTACCACTACACTCCAAATTCATCTCTTGTACATCCTGTTTCCACTTATGATCCTTGAAATGTTTCTACAACTTCTTTGGAGTCCACCTGTGGGAAATTCAGTTGATTGGACATAATTTGGAAATTCATACACCTGTCTACATAGGGTGTCACAGTTAACAGTATATGTCAAGGTCCAAGGAATTGTCTGTAGACCTCTGAGACAGGATTGTATTGAGGCACAGATCTGTGGAAGGGAACAAAAAAAGTTTGCCAAAAGGCACCTGAAGGACTCTCAGAAACAAAACAAACAAAATTCTCTGGTCTGATGAAATAAAATTGAACTCTTTGGCCTAAATGCCAAGCGTCATCTCTGGAGAAATCCAGCACCGCTTACAATACAATCTACCTGGCCAATACAGTCCCTACAGTGAAACATTGTGGTGGATGGGTTAGGGTTAGGAACTTGGAGACTAGTCAGGATTGAGGGAAAGATGAATGCCACACTGTACAGAGACATGCTTAATTAAAACTTGTTCCAGAGCGCTTTGGACCCCAGATTGGGGTGATGGTACATCTTTCAACAGGACAACAACCCTAAGTACACAGCCAAGATAACAAAGGACTACAGTACAACTCTGTGAATGTCCTTGAGTGGCTCAGCCATGCCCTAGACTTGACCCTGATTGAACATCTCTGGACAGATCTGAAAATGGAGGTGCACTGACTCTCCACATTCAACCTGATAGACCTTGGGAGGTACTGCAATAAAAAAGGGGAGAAACTGTATATCTACTTGTTGGTTGTTGTAGTGCTGCTTTCGAATGTCCTAGTAAAGTTCCCAAGGCCGGGAATACCTGCAGAAAAGTACATGTAGGGAGGGTGTCTGCTTCCCGAACCTGAAATGGGAACTAGTTCCACAGGAGAGGAGCTTGATAGCTAAAGGCTTTGCCTCCCATACTACAATTAGAAACTTAAGAACCACAAGTAGACCTGTTGTGGATTTTACTGGGAACCAGTGGAGAGACGTTGATGTAGGACAAATATAATCTCTTGCTAATTCCAGTCAGAACTCTGGCTGCAGCATTTTGGAATAACTGGAGGCTTTTTAGGGAGTTTATGGGACAACCTATTAGTAGTGAATTACAATAGTCTAGTCTAGAAGTAACAAATGCATGGACTAGTTTTTCAGCATAACTTTGACACAGGATACTCCTAATTTTACTAATATTCCTGAGGTGGGAGAGAGCAGTTCTAGATATTTATTTTATGTATGAAGTAAAGGAGATATTCTGGTCAAAGATACAAACAAACATAGACATAATGTCTTTGAGATTTTTAGGACCAAATAAAATAAGCTTTGCCTTGTCTGAATTTAGGAGAAGGAAATTGGAGGACATGTAGGCCTTTAGGCCTTTTTAAATGTGCTTAAAGTTTGATTAAATGATTAGTTTCTCCTTGTTTCATAAATAAATATTTCTGGGACTGTGTGAGTGATTAGTTGAGTTAGTTTTAGTTGAGTGATTAGTTGTCTGTCTCTAGAATGTCAGCCCTGTGTTAGGCTAGTAAACTGCCCAACATCTTACCCAGTCCAAGCTGAGTGCTCCAGCACTCTCTCAACCCTTAAGTGGACTAGGCAATGGATATATGAATAGAAATATAGTTATTTCTAACTGAAAAAGAAATTAAAAATTGCTTGTAATAATGCTGTCAGTAATCCAGCTATATTCTTCCTCCAAAAGGCATTTAGCAAAGCCATTTATTAGTGCATTAACTAGTATATACCTTGTATATTTTCACTAATATGAATTGGTCCACCACTATTATCTTGAACGATCATCATAAACCCAATGACACAATCCCTGCTGCTATCCTAGGAACCTTTTTTCTCCAGTATCTGATTACACAATCTGTCTCACGAAGCAGTTATAAAACCTACCCTGAATGCCCATTAGAGGTGTGTCAGTGAATTATGTCACAAAGGTAGTTAACTATCCACTAATCTCTCCCATTCCCACACTGCCTGACACGGTTTTCTTTGGAAGGACAGAGGAAAGGTCTTCCTAGTTGAAGAGGACAGCATGAACACACACAGAAATCCAGTCCAAATTACAACTAGGGAAGAATTGCTGGTAGTTAAGGCTTCTATGTGGAGACATAAACCATTAGAAGCGGTGAACTCATGCATAGCTTGGAATGTTCGTCCCATCTTCACTCTACCAAGGAGCACCTGCGGCAGAAGAGGACCGTGGTACCTTCCTTCACAGAGAATAAGGAACTAAATCAGCTACTGAACTTATATAAAAGCAACAAGATACGGACCACAAAGTATTCTCTGCTTTCCTTCCTGCCCAAGAATCTGTTTGAGCAGCTTCATCGCTTTGCCAACATCTACTTCATTGTCCTTGCTGCTCTTAACTTTGTTCCTGTGGTGGAGGCCTTTCAGCCAGAGATTGCTTTGACTCCTATTATACTAATACTGTCTTTGACGGCTGTCAAAGATATCTGGGAAGACTATAGCAGGTTTAAATCTGATTATTTGATCAATGCGCATCTTTGCCATGTTTATAACAGGTATGTGGAATGTTGCTCTTGTGGCCATTTATATTCTCATTTTTTGTTATTTCAATATTGCTTCTGCAAGAGTCATAATTCAGACACTAGAGACCCTTGCCAGCTAAACAGAAAACATTCTGCCAGCTAAACAGAAAACATTCTGTTTAGCTGGCAAAACATATTGCCAGCTAAACAGAAACATACATAACCCTAACCCTAACCCTAACCCTAACCCTATGAACTCCCAAATTTTTAATTTTGATCTTAACCTAGAGGCTATAGTTGCACTAAAGAGGTTGTCAGTGGAAGTGAAAATTTGTTTTCTTCACTCTTTCAATTAATACATTAATGGTGGTATTTTAAAATTATTTTCTAGCAGTTTAAAATTCTTATGGAAAACCTCCTGACCTAACATTATACCATGTTACAGATACCATAACTGTACAGTTACAGTTACAGTAGTTTCTCTGGCAAGCTGTCATTGCCTGAAAAGAGTGTTGGACCATAAATGTAATAATTAACTACTGATCATATGTACACCACATGTGAACAATACCTGTTTATCAAAGGGGTGTTATTTTTCCTCTCAGCTTTTAGAATGCAGACTGTGTTGGGAAATACAGGCATTTTCCCCTTCATAAAATCTGCTTAAAATGAAAGGGCTTCTACAGTGTGTCATGCTGAGCGTAATCGATTTGTACAGCACCAAATCAGAACAAAGGTCAAGGCACTTTACAGTGTAAGGTTTATGACCTTAACTACTGTATTTGGACTGAGCAAGTTCTAGCCGACAGTGGAGAGGAAAACTCTAAATATAAGTTTGAACAAAAATGAAAGTTTTAAAACAGGAACCACAAGTAGACCAGCACTCTGAGATTAAAGTGTTCTGCTGAAATAATATGGTACTATAAGGATATGACCTTCATTATTAAGTGCTTTGTATGTGAAGACAATGGTTTAAAGTTATCTTCTAGATAACTTTAAACACGGAGCCTATGGAATTGTATTTAGTGTTTATTAATTATTAATATTACCTAAGTAGGACATATAAAATTGTCCAAGCACAGAAACCTGTGAAACTGCCCAACTAACCTTTGTGTGCATGATTAACATGAACAATGGTCATTTAGGCTGTAACCTCATTATGTGCGCTTTTTTCAGAAGACACTGATCTAACTGACATGTTTTAATTTTCAGTGTCTTCTGTCTGTCCTCGTATTGCCCCATAGCAAGAAGAAAGCCTACGTTGACCAGTGCTGGAAGGATGTGCGAGTTGGAGATTTTGTCCGTCTGTCCTGTAATGAAATCATTCCTGCTGACATGCTGCTGCTGTATTCCTCTGACCCCCGTGGAGTTTGCTACATTGAGACTGCCAACTTGGATGGAGAGACCAATCTGAAACAGAGACAGGTGGTTTCAGATCTCCCTCTGCAGGTAATACATGATGTGAATAATATGTAAGCTGTCTGTCTCAGTATGTTGCAGTTTGAAAATGTATGCCTCATTAGCAGCAATTTCTGCCTCCCAAGGATGCACTAAATGCTTAGAGTGCTGAATGTACATGCTTTAACTGTATACAGTTTGCTATGTTTGGGAGATATGAATAGCAACAATAGAGCAATAAAACAAAGGTAATTAATTGGGCCAAAAAACACAGTAAATAGACTTTGCACTAGTAGAAATATGTATGTTCAAATGAGACATTTTTGATTATGTTGTCTTTGTGAGACACCGAGAAGATATATTATGTTATCAACATGAAGCATAGAGAATATAAGATGGTGGTTTTCTGGTGATGCTGTGGGCATTTTATTCAGATTCAAGACACATGTAAATACCATGACATCTTGCAGTGGTTTTCACTTATTGGTCACAATTCAATTCAATTCAATTCAATTTTACTTGTATAGTGCTTTTTGCAATTGTCACAAAGCAGTTTTACACAAGCAAAGTAACTATGGAAGTTTACATGAACAGTGAATGTGTATGAATCATAATAATCAGATTGTCCCTGATGAGCAAGCTGACGGTGACGGTGGAAAGGAAAAAAATCCCTGAGAAGGCAACAGGAAGAAACCTTGAGAGAAACAAGGAAAGACTTAACAGGGTACCCATCCTCATATGGGTGATAGCTATGTGTTAGGCAGCAGGCAGTTCAGTATAACAGTTAATATCTTTAATTTAATATAGAGTCCAGTTAGCTATTGGAGGCTCTGGTAGACTTGTAGGAAGTTCCAGTCCTGGACTAGTGAGTGTTAAGTCGAGACCTCAGAAACAGCTGCCGAAGTCCGCTGAGACCAGGACCGTCTTCATGATAGCGTGGAACCAACTCCAGTCACCACACGCATCCCCTAGAGACCACACCGGGCATCCAAGCGACGAGCTCTCCGACTAGAAGTGGCGCACCAGGACGAGTCAGACAGGTCCAGAAGGAAAGGGACAAACGACGTGTAGCTCGACAGAGAGACAGGAAGCAGGAAAGAGAGAGAAGATGAGAGGAGAATTGTACTGACAAGCAGCCTGCATCCTTTGATCGAAGTAGGCGTAGTGGATCAAACGACACTAGCAGTTCACTCATATACTATGGCGTGAGACCATTTAATGCTTTATATGTCAAAAGTAGTATTTTAAAATCAATGCGAAATTTCACAGGGAGCCAATAAAGTGTAAATAAGATAGGGTTGATGTGCTCGTATCTTCTGGTTCTAGTGAGGACTCTCACTGCAACATTTTGAACTAACTGAAGTTTGTTGCACCTGGTTGAAAAACCAGACAGTAAGGCATTACAGTAGTCTAACCTAGAGGAGATGAAAACATGGAATAATTTTCTGCATTGCTTAGTGACAAAATATTCCTTATCTTGGCAATATTTCTGAGGTGAAAGAAAGCTGTCCTGGTGATAATATCTACATGAGCTTCAAATGAAAGACTGGAATCTAGAATCACACTAAGGTCTTTTACTGTTGCACTAGATAGAACAGAAAGGCCATCTAGAGTTACAGTGTGATCTGAAATATTGCTTCTTCTTGCATATGGTCCTATGACTAGTACTTCTGTCTTATCAGGATTAAGCAGAAGGAAGTTAATTAGCATCCAGTCTCGTATATACACAATGCATACCCCCAGGTTTTTTAAGGCCTGTTTGACCACAAAGGAGAATGATGCAGTGCTGCTCAGGTGACTTGGCCTCAACCATCACCTAATCCATACTGATTGAATGTATATTTACATCCAGGTTTAAATTAATTTGTATATGTATGCTTATTTTACAGGGAGTGGAGTTCACCCCCGAGAGCTTTCACAGTCGGATTGAGTGTGAGAACCCCAACAATGACCTCAACAGGTTTAGAGGCTACATGTGAGTTTCAGATTGATAGATGGTACATGTTAATGTGAAATAGTTTGCACTTTTCTACCTAACTGGCACTTAAAGCACTTTTAAACTGTGTCATTCACCCATTCCCACACACACGCATTCTTAATGCTCTGTGCTTCAGTACATAATAATGCTAATGATAGATATTTTATTAATCCTCTTATGAAAAAATCCACATAAAATTTTAAATACAAATTTAAAAAAATGGAGAGCTATAGCTTCTACATGAAAAGATTTACAAGATAATGTGGGCTTTAACCCTTTGTTAACATAATACTGTCTGAAACACACTTTTTATTGTGTCTAAATATAGCTGTAAATGGTGGAAACTGGTTCATGTGCTTCCCCTCTATCCTGTTGTGCATATATTCCACAGGGAGCACTCCAGTGGGGTTCGTGTTGGCCTTCACAACAGCAACCTTTTGCTGAGGAGCTGCACTATTCGCAACACTGAGGCAGTGGTGGGCATTGTGGTCTATTCTGGTAAGAGCCTGGCATTACTAACATATGACTAAGCAATATGGCACCCATACATAGCCGGTGTCAATTTGGTAACATGAAAAAACCTTTTAAATTCTTAAGTCAACACAAAGTACACAAGAAACCAGGTAAACAGTGACATAGAAGACGTTGTTACCTACATATATGTGTCGTCAAACGGCAAGTATATCCCTAGCCTAAGCAGGAACAGTTCTGGACAGAAACTGGCTGTGCGTTCATGGTCTGGATTTTGGTTCTGGAAGACAGATTGTTTGTCCTCCAGGAATGTTTGTGCTGTCATCATCGCAAACTGTACAGAAGAAACCTAAACTTAATAGGAACTATAGGTGTTTCTGTTATGTTCTTTCAATCTCTAATTTTCCTATTCTTTCTGTATCTTGATGAACTGGAGTGAATTTGTGTGGATATGTCTTGCCTCTCTTTAATGAACACATGCATCTTGACTGACTGTTTGCTTTGCATTAAGTCTGAAGACACCCAGGTTTCAACATACTTTTACCAAAAAGGAAGTGAATATGAACCAGTATCAGAAGAAACTGGATGACTAGGCTAAGATGTCAATATCAGTAAAAGGCTTCAACACAAATCTGTAGGTTTGATTAAGCAGGGGTTTAGAAACACAACAATTGAGACATTGGCCAGTTGACCAAAATAAAGCTGAAATAACATTGTGTACAAAAAAGCCCTCTAAGTTGAGTCCTTACATTGGGTCAAAAGATGACATGTTGGCCAGTGTTTTAAATATTACTTCCTTATTCAGATTGCACATGAATATAATCAATAAACAGTACTGGCTGTAAGTGCACATTGTAGTTTCGCTTAATGACTTTGATAGGCTTCTGCTATGATAAAAGTAATAATAATGATAATGGCATACTTTATTGATCCCCTTGTGGTAATTTGTTTGCTGCAGTAGATGACAGTGCTACTGTGGGGGTTTCAGTGTTGTGTCCAAGGACACCTCAGCATGTAGCCAGGAGGAACCGGGAGATGACCCAATCACCCTGGGAGTCTAAATACCCCTATAAAGATTTAATGTAGAATTTTCATATTGAACTGTTTTTTTTTTCCAACCATCTATGTTCAGATATTTGTAGAAATCATTGTTTGCTTCCATATCCTGATGCAATACTTGCAATACTAGTTACAACACTAATTTGATTGACATTCCACAACAAAACTAAACCAAATGGGCAAATGCACTAGATTTTAACCAAAAAGAAATCTGGTCTCTTCTTCTTCTGTTGTGTAACTTAGGTCATGAGACTAAAGCCATGATGAACAACAGTGGGCCAAGATATAAGCGCAGTCAGCTGGAGAAGCGTCTGAACACAGACATTCTGTGGTGTGTGGTTCTGCTCATCGTCATGTGTCTGACTGCTGCCATAGGTGTGTACTGCCACTGCCTGACACCATTCAGCTTTCTCTTCACAACACAGCGGTGATCAGCGGTATTATCATAGACTACAGTAGACGGTGAACAGTTAATTGACAATTAGACCAGATCTATCCACCAAAAGAACAGTGAAAACCAGCCAGTAATTGCTGTAAAGGCTAAGAGACTCAGATATGTCCCACATAGATTTTTAGTTACTCAGAGCTACACTTGTTTGTCGATTTCAGGTCATGGCCTCTGGCTGAAGAAACTCAAAGACCCTATCTTTCAGGTTGACGGGGAGACATCCCCTGCCCTAGCTGGATTCTATGTCTTCTGGACTATGATCATTGTGCTGCAGGTATAATGATAATCATGTCAGTCCTCGGCCAAAAGTTGCATTTATGCTCTCTTATTGAGGTGTCCTATTAGCTGGAGTTATAGATCTACACTATGTATGCTATGTCTATTCAAGGATGACTAAAGTTATTTAGCAATGAACACACAACCCAAAATTGACAGGGGCCATTGAAATGAACGAGAGGACGTTTCTTAGTCCTCTTCTCTGTGAATACAGTGTTTTATGACTAGGTAGTGAAACACCAAGATAACCAGACCTTTATTTGGTTTAACAAAATAGTGTTTGATCAAGAGTGGATTTTCTATTTACGTCTGCTTGCATGACTTACTATAAGATGTAATCAATTTCTCTTCGACAGGTGCTAATCCCAATTTCCCTGTATGTGTCAGTTGAGATTGTGAAACTGGGCCAGGTTTACTTCATTCAAAACGACTTAGCCCTATACAATGAGCAGTTGGACTCTAGGATCCAGTGTCGGGCACTCAACATCACTGAGGACCTGGGTCAGATCCAGTACCTGTTTTCTGATAAGACCGGAACTCTGACAGAGAATAAGATGGTGTTCCGCCGTTGCAGTATTTATGGGGTTGAATATCCCCATGAGGAAAATGGTAAGAGCAAACTTGGCTCCCCATAAATTGAGGTGTGTGCATGTTGTAAATGGTTGTGTGTAATGATTGTAATTCTTATATGGTTATTAATGCATAGCACTGGTCCGGTTTATTGCAGTACAATCTAATTGTGAGCCCCGGTGAAACCTAGGAGGAAACTTGTGTAAAATACAGACACATTTTTCCAAAGCTTTGGCTAATATGAATCTAATTCCATTGACTCATTGTAATTGGTACAGTAACAGCAACAAACATTGCAACAGACCCCATAATTATGTCTTGAATGCTTAGTTTGTTGTTTTCTGTATGTCAGCTCAGAGGCTGGAGGTGTATGAGGTGGAGAATGAGGCAGTTGGTCGCTCTGTGACCCTGAAGTCAGGCTGCAGTGGTAAATCTTTGAGCTGTCGCTCCCTTAGCTGCACTCACAGCTCTGTGTCTCTGCACACACTTACTGCTGAGTCAGAAGAGGAGGGGGACGCAATGGCCACTCATATCCTGCCCAGGACCAGTGCCTTCTGCAGCCGCATGGTAAAACACATACACATACTATACAGCTAAAATTATAATAGGTTACTGGATGACTTTATTTAGAAGTCCTCCATCCATTCTAAAATAAGATAACACTAAAATGTGTCAATAAGGAGAGATCAGTGGAGTGTATATAAACATTTATTGCATGAACACATGGAGATAGTTGGAGGATAGACCCCTGTTAAGAGAGCAGATTTGCAACTGCTGGATCATAAGAAATAGGAAGAAACACCTGGTGTCTAAATGCTGGTGGTGGAGACAGCTAGGAGAGGAAGATGGAACTGGTTGGGTGCCTGGAAGGCCCTTTGGGATTAGGTGGCGATTGGGTGGAGGAGGGTTGGGCAAGTGTAGATCTGTAAAGCAGAATGACAGGAACAACTCCTAGGTCTGCGAGGGAAGGAAGTAGGAAGAAACCCCCCAAAATAAGGAATCAATTTTACTGTGCAGTTAGAGATTTGATCTGAAAAAAATGGTCATTCACGAGGTACAAATCCAACAAGCAACAGAAAACACAACAGTAGTAGGCCAGGAAGCAAAAAGGGGAAGAGAACATCAGAGGCCGGGAAGCAATAAAGGAGGAGACAGTTGGAGGCTAGTGTGAGAAAAACGGAGACCATCAGGGCTAGAGAACAAGAAAGCAGGGGACTATCATAGGCAAGTGGCCTATGCTAGTCTAATGCTATACTTAAAGACTTGAGTATAGCATGTTTTTGTTGCCTGCTGTTCTTTTCTCTCTCCTCTTTCCACTCACCCCAACCGGTCAAGGCAGATGGCCACCCACTATGAGCCTGGTTCTGCTGGAGGTTTCTTCCTTTAAAGGGAGCTTTTCCTCTCCAAGCCTATAATTATACTCTGTAAGGTTTTAAACCTTACACTGTAAAGACTTCTGTTGTGAATTTGCGGCTAGTGGTTCCATTGGCCTTAGATACACAAGGTTTGGGTTTCAAACACCGTCACAGACACCATGTGTGAAAACTGAATCAAATCTGAATAGTATAGTGAATAATGGATCTAGATTCGCCATGAGAAAATGAAGTCAGATTTCTCTTCTACATTCTACTTAAATGCATGCAAGGTCATAGAATGAGCTCTGCTGTATTCTCTGCACTGTCATGCTCAAGCCATAATAAGTAAGCTCCTGCTGTTGTTGTTTCTATCTTAGGCAAAGGAAGTTCTACCAGACCCCGAGCTGGTAAGGAAGTTAAATTGGCTTTGCTCTTCTGAAGCTTGTCTGAGTGAGGGCTCATCTGGTAGTTCTTCCAGGTTGGAGCTCACCTACATCACTGACTTCTTCCTAGCTCTTGCCATCTGTAACAGCGTGGTAGTCTCATCACCCAGCCAACAGCAACTTGCGGTAAGCCGATCTCATCTGCAAATCAGATAATTTGTTGTCATTTTACATTGATCTATTATTATAGTTATTAATGGCCTGGCGATATGAAGCGCTGATAAGACATAAACTACAGATCCCATAATGCAGCGCAACAGCTGCCAAACCATAGGTTACCTGGGAAACACTATTGTAAGGTCAGAGGTTACCCTAAAGAATGGCGAAGTCGATTCTGAAAAATTAGCCTTTCAAACCAATGGGAGGATGAGTGTATGTTCAGCGACATAGTCGGTAAACCTGTGTGTCTGATTTGTGGAGCTAATGTGGATTTGTGGAGCTAATGTGGCTTAGATTAGAATTTAATCTAAGATAAGACAAAACATCAGGACAAGATGAAAAACCTGAGAGTAGTAGAAGAGTTCAAGAAGAATCTGACACCAGAGCGAAAACACAAAGTGAAGCTTAAAGTATTTTCAGTTATATAAAGTTTCTGTTTATTTATTGTGGAATTATATACCTCTCTGTTTTTATTCTTATTCATGTTCAGAAAACATTTACTTTTAGTGTGTTCATAAATGTTTATCCTGTTCAGCCTGCGACCTAAAGTGTGCTTTGAGTTTTGCCCCCGGTGCAATTGAGTTTGACACCCCTAGTCTAACCTATTGCACCTAAATATTCTGGAAACTTACCCACTCTGATAACTTCATTGGAATTCTGTGACTTTGTCAGTGGTCCAGCCACAGTTACTGTATAGCAGAAGCAAGTTCCATGAGTCTTTTAAATTGCCTCTGACTTGTAACGCCTCTTGTATGAATCAACATGCTAATCAATGACAACTAGCCAACACTGAACCCATCAAGCAACAAAAAATAAGCACCATCAGTAATGTCATGTAAGAATAAGATAAACAAAAGTTGTTTGCAAAATATAAAGTAGTTTGTACTCTGCATTCACAGGGCATTACATCTACTCTGTGTTTGTTCTTTTGTTTGGCACCCTCATTATCTCATTGTTACCTCATCATATCTCAGAAAATGCTTGGCTTTGCCTACATTAGTAAAATGTAGAGTCTATGAATTGTAAATCCACAAACCCTTTTTTTTATCAGACAGAAATAAAAACAAAAGTGTTTCACTAAACAACTTGTAATTTAAGTAAATTAATTCCAATTTAAAAATGAATGCCTGAAACACAGTCCATTGCAATATCAGTAATCAATTCAAAAGCAGTCATTTACTTTGTTTCTTTTTTCTTCTCGCAGGGACCTGAAGCAGGAGCACCTCTGAAGTCTCTGGAGGAAATCAAGCTGATGTTCCAGCGCTTCAGCTTCTCTCCTTTCTCAGCTCTCTCCAACCTCTCCTCTCCTCAGATCAAAAACAGCCCCCACAGCTTCACCAGCAGGCTGTTCACCCGTGGGAAGACCAATTCCTCACTCGTCTCCTCACCCCCAATCACCACCACAGATGGATCAGAACCAGGCCAAGAAAGCAACTTGGAAACCTCTATACTCAAGCATAAACTGGACTTTTCTGGCAGAGGGAAGGGGGGAGATGCTGGTCAGCTTAAAGACAGGGAGGCAGTGGATAATGTCAAGGTTATGAAAACGAACGCAGACAGAGACCTGCAGGAGGTAGAGAACCTGTCCAAAGAGGCAGATACTGATAGTTACACTGAAGATGATCTGGTATATGAGGCAGAAAGTCCAGACGAGGCAGCTTTGGTCTACGCAGCTCAGGCGTACCGGTGCACCCTGAGAGGACGCTCTGTAGAAAGCCTGCTGGTGGATCTGCCAGGGATTGGCTCACTGGCTGTTCAGTTGCTTCACATCCTGCCATTTGACTCCAACAGGAAGAGGATGTCAGTAGTGGTCCGCCACCCGCTCACAGGGCAAGTAGTGGTTTACACCAAGGGAGCTGACTCTGTTATCATGGACCTGGCTGAGACTCCTACAGGTAACTTCATTAGCAAAGAAAGCTAGCTAAAGCTAATGGTTATAAATGAACAAGAATTATTGTCTGTCTCCCTGTTGTGTTCAGGTTCAGAGCAGGCTCAGGATATCTACGGTCACATCAGGGAACAAACCCAAAAACATTTAGACAGCTATGCAAGAGAAGGCCTCCGCACACTCTGCATTGCTAAGAAGGTAATGCTTCAGAAAGGTGAAATATAGAATAGAATATACAGAAGATTTAGTCTAGTCTAAATAAGCACAGTCAAACATAGAAATAAGCGAAATAATAATACAAGTACAGTACGTGTTTCCTCTTCATGAAAAATGAATTTTCCTAAATAAAACATTGAATTTTTTAAAATTAGATCTGTTATCTAATGAAAGATAACAGATTCTTAATAAGATAGGTTATTAAACCACACAGAAAACTGTGTGGTGTGTTGTACCTTACTGCTGTCCTGAAGAAGCAGCCCAGACCTGCCATTACTAAACCCAGAGAACAGATCTGTGAGAAAGGGTTTGCTCCAGATCTCGAGTGCTTTTATTTTATGTATGTATTTTAATGAGATTGCTTTTAAAACAAAAGCAATCTCATTAAATACAACCTGTTTAAGGTCTCATCACAGTGGGATTTAGGCCTGGATATTGCCTACTTAATTATTATTCGATCATTGTCTTCCTGTGTGATCCAATTGAACTTGAGCTTCAATTCACAACACAGATACTGGTCTTCAAAAAAGATTTCCTGGTACAGGGTAGAATTCATGTTTCCCTTTATTATGGCAAAGCATTCCTACACCTACAGTAGTGGGTTCATTACAATGCAAGATTTTCTTGATTGGGTTATAATGGTTCTCACTGAATCATTATAACCATTACCCAGAGATCCTCTAAAATCCAACAGCATTAAACCCTTCACAGGCTTGAATATTTCAATCCCCACCTTCCTACCTTGATAAATTTATTTACTTTTTTACATTTAAAAAAGCCCCATATAGACTAACTGTGTGAAGAAACAGTACAACATTTATATATTAGTTTGTATACATTTATTTACATTTGTGCAATTTTAAGGTTTAATTGTTAGTGACTGTGGCCTGTGTGTGGAATAGGTTCTGGAGGAGGAGGAGTATAATGTGTGGCGCAAGAGACAGCTGCTGGCCGAGAGCAGCATAGAGAACAGAGAGGAGCTCATGCTGGAGTCAGCTCAGAGGCTGGAGACAAACCTCACCCTGCTGGGTAGGAGCGCTACTCACTACAGCTTATACGTGGACCCTCTTAGAGTCTATCTTAGCTGGGAGAAATAGTAGTAATGTAGTAGTAATGTATTGTGTCTGTGTGTTTAGGCGCCACAGGAATAGTGGACAGACTGCAGGAAGAGGTTCCAGAGACCATTGAAGCTCTTCAGAGGGCTGGAATTAAAGTCTGGGTCCTCACTGGAGACAAACAGGAGACTGCTATCAACATCGCTCATTCCTGTAAACTTCTCTGTTCCAACGACCAGCTGCTGACAGCCAACTGTGACAGCAAGGTCAGTGGCTAAGTGGATAGAACCACTGCTGTTTGGCCTATTAAAAAAAAAAAAACTTGAGATGTTTATATAAAGCTGTTGTTTTGTTCTTGCTTTAGCATTCAATCTGTTTCTCACGGCTATTTCTTGACTACTTTGTGATCTACTAATTTCATTCTGCAGATGCTAAACACTGAATTATAAGTTTACACTCTTTAGAGGTGTAGGTTGGTTAACATGGTAAATGGTCTGCACTTATATAGCGCTTTTCTATGTAGCTGGTACTCAAAGTGCTTTACACTGCATCTCATTCACCCATTTACACACACACACTCACACACCGATGGCAGAGCTGCTATGCAGCTGACCTGACTCACCGGGGGCAACTTGGGGTTCAGTATCTTGCCCAAGGACACTTTGGCATGTGACATGGCAGCCGGGAATCGAACTGTTCTACTTATTGAGCCACAGCCACCCCCACATGGCTTTGAAAACAGTGTAAAGTGCCTAATACATGTACACCAGAATATGAAATATGTGTGTGTGACACTAAAATGTATCCCTGATGGTGCTGTTAAACAGTTAGTTATCTTCCGGGAAATGAATGTCCACAGCTAATTCCATCGGAACTGGGCCATCATTTGATGACATACCTAACAAAAGGGACATTTTAATTTGTTATAACAAACAGAAATGAACGACTGACCCTCTAGGGGCCCCAGGTACTCTTGGAGACGTCTTCCAAAACAGTAACACAGGCAGACTGAGCATCCGCTATCACTATCTTCAGACATAGTGGCACACAGGTTTAAAATATGATACCATGCATTGTATTTGCACAGTAATTGTGAAAATTCAGCAAAATAAATCCACTGTACTGTAACTCCACATGACTGTATTGATAGATTTCTTCTCCACCAGGATGCATGTGTAGCTTTACTGAAGGAGCTTAAACTGGAAGTGCCGCAGGGTGAAGACAGGTTTACTGCAGTAGAGACTCATAGAGAATCATCATCAGGCAACGTGCCCAGCTTTATCCTGGTCATAGATGGCCAGACCCTGGACTGGGCCCTGCAGGAAGACCTGAAGAGCGACTTCCTGGAGGTGAGCTGTAGATGCAAGGCAGTCATTTGCTGCAGGTCCACTCCACTGCAGAAGAGCCAGGTGGTCCGACTGATCCGGGACCAGCTTGCCGTTAGCACACTAGCTGTGGGTAAGGACACAACTTGTAAAACTGCTTTAAAAGCTTCCAGGTTTTTGCTTGTTTAAAAAAACTGAAGAAATGTGTCTTTTTTTAATTTTTATTATTATTAATAAAATACTGACAATATAGTTTCAAAAACAAAACAAGCATTATTAAACTCAGGAAATCAGGATTTCAATTCTAGCCAAACAATTATTCATTATTTTAAATAGCAAAATCTCAAAAATGTTTATCTTCGCCATTTTCTGATGGCATGACTGTTCACTTAAAACTCCATTTAATAATAATAATAATAATATTTTTGTTTATAGGTACAACAATTGTTAAAGAAAAATGTTAAAAGAATGTTAGTGAAGAGAAAATATTTCAGCAAGACAGTTTACAAATACATTAAAATATTTAAAAATAATGTTTTTATTATAAATAATATTTCTTTCTATTTTCCCTTTTCAATGTTTCATTCATTCTGTGCTTTTATAATGACCTTAATGCAAACAATCTCCTAAATTATTGTGTTCTTTTAGAACACTTGGGCACATAAAACAGAGCCCACCACTAATGCAGGCAGCATTAAAGGGACATGTCTCTTTAGGGGCATTGTGCCAACATCGTTGGTTACGTATTGTAACCCCAGCTTCTATGAGTATAGGCTTCGCCCTCTAAGAGCTGTCGCTATTGGGTTTATCCCTGCGTGCATGCGCAGTCGTGAAGAATTCTTTCGCGCCCTGTGCCAGCACAGGGCTACCTCACTCAGGTCCGCCCACAACGTATAAAAGCCCTGCGTGACCTGAGAACTGCTCCCCAAGTCAACTTACTTGGGGAGCAAGATACTTCAGCCGACATAGGAGGAGCCAGTGAGGCCTGCATCTTAGAGGGCTACGTCTATACTCATAGAAGCTGGGGTTACAATACGTAACCAACATTCTATTTCGTATAGGCTTCGCCCTCTAAGAGCTGTTGCTATTGGGATAAGGGCGAAGCTGGATGTAGTCAATGCCTCACTGGAACACCGGAGTCCCCAAGCACCAACAACACCAGTCCACCCAGACCTACCTAACAAGGATGTAATCAATTAAGCCAACAAGGTCTTCTGCAGAGCCATCCAGTCCAACACAGACGGTGTCACTCATGACTGTGTCAAAAACATCCATTCTCATAAGGAATCAACACACATCAGAAAAAGACACATGTTGTCAGGATGTGCTATGAGAATGTTCCAGTTCACATGCAAGCACATACCGGCGGCGCGTGTCCGAGCGGCGTGCGCTCTGAACTTACAGAGCTCCACCGGTCGTCATGCACGCTCAGCACAGAATGAGACAAGGAGTATACTGTCGTTTCCCACAAGTAAAAATGTATAGAAGCGCACGGGGATGCCCACGATGCCGCTGTACATATATCCTCCACTGACATACCTTGAAAAGAGCTGTAGAGGTGGACATGACTCTAGAGGAATGAGCACGAACATTACGCAGAGGCTCCTACCTGCTGACACATAAGCCTGCGTAATAACTTCACACAACCAGTGAGACAGCTGTTGTTTGGTCAGAGCTTTCCCTTGGGAATATTCCCTGTAATGCGCAAAGAATTGTTGAGTCTGTCTGAACAGCTGTGCGCGTCACGTAATGTGACAGTGAACGAACAGGACAGAGAGGGGGCGCAGCCTCCTCCTCCTCACTACGGTGGGGAAGAGGGAAAAACCCCTCCAGTGTAATGACTCTGGATTTAAAGGAGGAAGTCAGTATCTTAGGCGTAAATGCCGGATTAGGTCTGAGAATTGCAGAGGTTCCGTCTTCCCTGATAACAATGCAGGAAGGGGAGACCGACAGCGTACACAGATCACTCACTCTCTTAGCTGAACACAGGGCTAAGAGAAATGCTGTTTTAAAAAAAGGAGCCTGAGAGAGATTTGCGATATAGGCTCAAAAGGAGGGTTTTTAAGAGCGCACAAAACCAGCGGTAATTCCCACTGAGGCGTAATTGAACAAGTCAGAGGCCGCTGTCTCTGAACACCTTTTAAGAACCGTTTAATCAATGGATGTACAAAAACATTTCTCTCTCCAAAACCCTCATGGCAAGATGAGATGGCTGCGGCATATGTTTATGTCCTTCTCCACACACCATCGCTGAAAAGCCGACCATTTGCTGCGTATGAGGCTGTGGTGGATTGAGCTCGTGCATTCTGAATGGTGCGAATCACTGCAGGCGGTAGACCCAGGCTCTCTAAACGTTCCCGTTCAGGGGCCAGGCCCACAGGCGCTGACCTATCACTAGGTAGTGGTGAATCGTATTGTCCACCTGTGAGAGCGCGTCGCTGCGCCACGGCAGCCGCCAGGGATCGCCCGACAACAGCTGAATCATTGTGGGAAACCAAGATGCACTCGTGAGCTCCGGAGCCACCAGAATGACCGACAGACACTCCCCCTGTACACGTATCAAAAGACGTGGAATCAGAGGAGTGGGAGGGAAGGCATAGAGAAGGACTCTGGACCATGGATGGTGAGCGAACACATCCACTCCGAGTGGAGGATCGTCGCAGATCCACCTCTGCCACGCCGAACCTGTTCCACAACTCCAGCGAGATCGCGGAATTGATTTTCCCGTCGCTGGCAGACGGTCCGCCTTGCGACATCAGATCTGCGGCTCGGTTCCCTTGCCGGGGATATATACCGCTCTGATGGAGCGGAGCTTGCTGTGGGACCACAACAGCAGATCTCTGGCTATTTCCAGCAGGCGGACTGAGGGAACACCGCCCTGTCGAACTGATGTAAGCTGCAGTTTATGTGGAGAGACGGCGGTCCTCTCCATCTTCCTCCCACAACCTGAGACAGACACATGCCGCCCCAGCCGAACAGAGACGTGTCTGTGTACACCGAGATGTGTGACGCAGCTCCGTCGAGGGGAACTCCCTCTGACGACACATCCCTGTGACGGATCAGATCCAAGCGGAGACAGCAAAACCACCTCTGAATCTTCCTCATATGAAGAAGACCGAGGGGAACCACCACATGACTGGCTGACATCATGCACAGTAAAAGCATCACTGACAGAGCTGTCACTACAGAGTGAGGCGAGATGCGCGTGAGGAGAGAAACGAGCGCCTCCCGTCTCGCGGGAGAGAGCGTCACTCTCATGATGCATGAATCCACAAACACACTCCCAGATAAACAATAAACTGGGAGGGCAGTGGAGCGCTCTTGTCCAATTATGGCAAAAACCAGCAGAGACAGGTGTTCCACGAGCTGAGCTGTGTGCAGCGCTGCAGTTTCTCTGGAGGAAGCCATCAGAAGCAGGTTGTCTAAATAAAATAAGACTCTGATTGCCCTCCTGTGTAACGGTTCCAAGGCTGTTCTACGCACTTGGAAATTGTGCGTGGAGCCAGTGAATAACCGAAAACAAACGGTTGTAATGAAACTGAGCCCCTTGGAAAGAGAAGCGCAGGAATTTCCTGTGTTTTGGGATGATATGCACATGGAAATAAGCGTCTTTTAGGTCGATTGATGTGAACCAATCGCCGGGACGAACACATTCCATCACGTCTTATGGTGAGCATGTGAAACTGTCGTTTTATAATGTGTTTGTAGAACAGGGAAAGATCGAGTATGAGTCTTATGTGGCCCGTCTTTTGGAACAAGAAAATAGCGCGAGTAAAAACCCTTATTTATCTCGCCTATAGGGATTTTGGAATTACACCTTTGTCCTGTAGTTCTGTCAATTCCGTCTGCAGAGCGGCTGTCTCCGCCTGAGACGGCATCACAGTCTCCACCACTCCGTTGAATGGAGGGGGAGGAGAGGACAACTGAAGAGTGTAACCCTTTTATTACACTGTTCATTCACCCGTTTAGAGGAAGCAGACTTCGCCACACCGAGTAACACTCTGAAAGCGGGAGAGCACACTTTTGCGGAGCCTCCGTGAACATGGCTGCCAGCCAGAGAAGAACCCTCTCCGCCGCTGCGAGAGCTGAGTGACCGCTCGTCACAGCCCATGGGTGGGCGGAACGAAAAGGCTGTGAATCCAAAGAAAACGAGTCGTTGTCTGAAGCGCGCCAGAGAGAAAAATCACCGCTAACACTTACAAGAGGATCAGAGGTGGGGAGGCCATAAAAAGGAAATGTGTGTGGATGAGACGTCAAGTTGTCAGGAGAGAGAGACGTCTCATCCGAGCCGACACCGGAGAGGGAGGGGCAGAACGCATCGCTGGCACAGAGTGTGTGAGTGCGTTGAAGTGTACCTGTGAGTGGGAAACGTGTGCGTCAACATAACCGGACTCAAAAAACTAAGAGGAGAAAGGAGCGGACTGACTGTCAGAAAACTGGTCTTTATTGAGAGATTGTTGGCTCTGAAAAGAGCCGTTGTGTGCGGCAGATTCCGCAGAGTGACACATTGTCCCCGCATCCCGTCCCTGCTTGCGAGGAGGCTCGGCAGGCGGGTTTGACCAGGTGCACGCCGGCCGACGGTTTCCAGCAGCCAACTGGCGAGGGGCAGGCCGCCTGGGCACTGCTGGAACATGCTGAGAATGAGGAGGAGGAGGAGGCGGTGGGAACGGAGTGGATGGAGATGCAGCGACAGCTGTGGCTGAAGGGCATCTCGGTCTGACGCGGGAGTCTCTGCGATCGCGCCAGGAGTCCTGGGGGCGCGGAGAACCGCATTGATGCACGGCTCCATGATGTGAGTCTCTTCACTCTGCATGCCTCCTCTGACGCATGTTGCATGTGAGAAACAGCTTCCTGAAGGAGCGGACCAACAACCCATCGTGGCTGGTAGGTCCGTCCAAAAGCTCTTCCTGATCTGTTCCGGAAACTGAGACATGTGAAGCCACATGTTACACTGTAACATGGTCATCCAGGCCATGATGCAGGACTGCGCCACCGCCGCAGCTGACGACAACGTGAGGATGGCCGCTATAGCCTTGCCGATTTCGTCCGCTGAAGAAGCAGAGGAGCTGAGGAGGGCAAATTATTGATGGCAGCTGCCGTCTGAGCGGCACACTGGTGTGTGCGGTCGGTGAGGCGGGCGGTGACTTGGTCACGGGAAGATAGCAGAGTAGGCCGACGTCTGCCAGAGAAGGTTGCCTTAGGTAGCAGGATGGAGGCTAGACTCGGCTCTAGCGGTGGAATGGCAGGAAAACCACGTTCCGTCTCCCCGTGGACCCTGGTGATTGGGTCATAACGAGCCACCGGAGCCTTCAGCTTCCCAGGATTCTGACCTGCCTCCGATAGGAAAGGGCGGAGGGCGGGAAAAGTCGGCCATAGCGGAAGGCGTTAGCCTCCTGTTACTGCGATAATGTCGCCGACCATGTCGCTGGAAGCAGGTGCAGGCGGCTCCGGAGGCAGAGAAATACCCTTCCTGTCAGCCGCTCTCTTAATAATCTCGGAAAGGTCCCGGAGAAGAGCACCGCAGGCAGGCAGATGGGAGAGAGGAAACGGCGTGTCGCCGTGCTGGCTGAACCATCCTGTCGCCACCCATGTCTTCCACGAGGAAGAGGGGGGAACCAGGAGGGGAGCCAACAATGGAGGGAGCCGAGTCAGGGGACTCTTGCCCTGCATGGAGCTCGCCCTCTGGGCCGGGGGGGTCCAGGCAGTTGATAGCTTCTCCATGTGGAAGCTAACTGGCTAGCCCTGCTGTCGCCTTCGTCGTCCTCCCGGAGCGCCGCGAAGGCGCTCACTCGTCGCTGCTTCTCCTCCAGGGGCAGGCGTGCACAATAGGGACACAATAGCCCAAGGAGTGAGGGCTAGCTCGACCTGTTTGGGGCCGAAGCAGATTTCGCAGTGAGCATGGAGGTCTTCATCTAGGATGAAGGCAGTATAGCATCTTGGGCACAGCCGGACCCCGCCAGTGGAACGTAGAGTAGAAAACATATTCTTACCTTCACATGGTGACTACATAGCACGCTGAAGTAAAAAAGGGGAGCAGTTCTCAGGTCACGCAGGGCTTTTAATTCTTCACGACTGCGCATGCGCGCGGGGATAAACCCAATAGCGACAGCTCTTAGAGGGCGAAGCCTATACGAAATAGAACATTTAGCCACCCAATGCAATGTTTTACAATTCAATTCAATTCAATTCAGTTTTATTTGTATAGCGCCAATTATCAACAGAATGTTTCTATGAAAATTATCTCAAGGCACTTTACAGTGCAAGGTTTAAGACCTTGTATAATTATACAAAAAATGGTATAGAAAACCCAACAATCCCATTTGAGCAAGCTTCAGGCAACAGTGGAGAGGAAAAACATAGGCCATCTGCCTCGACCGGTTGGGGTGAGTGGAAAGAAGAGAGAGAAAAGAACAGCAGGCAACAAAAACAACAACAAGCAGCAAGAACATTGGGCGGGTCAACTGGATTCTGGAGATGTAAAGCTCCAGGCCGAGAATACCTGCTGAAAAGTACAGAGAGAGGGAGACAGAGACGAGGAAGCACAACTACAGGAAAGAGAAGACACAAAGTTAATGACATGAAATGGTGGCATTTGAATGGATATAGAAAGAAGGACAGAGGAGAGGCTCTCAGCGTATCAATAGAGGTCCCCCAAGAGACCTTTTACACATTCCAAAAACCATGAAACCAGTTTGTATGGTTTTCAATTCCGTTACAGGCAAGGATGAAGCAGAGGATGTTATGCAGCGTACTGTTTTAGGCTACACACAGCAAAAGAGTTCTATATATCTATTTTTTTTTCAGGTGATGGAGCTAATGATGTGAGCATGATTCAGATGGCTGACGTGGGTATTGGGATATCTGGTCAGGAGGGTATGCAGGTAATGACCATCATCTGTCATACACTGCTCTTACTTTGAAAACAAACCGAGCTTTTGTTTTTTGTTTTTTATTATGTATTTAGTATGACCACCTTCTGCGTATACGAAGTAATTGCAAAATGGTAATTTCAATTCAGTTTACTACAGTTTATTTGCACTACATAAAAACAAAAAGTAATCTCCAGGCACTTTACACTGTAAGGTTTAACACCTTACAGAGTATGACAATACAGCTTTGAATTATGTAGAAAACCCAACAATCTCTCTTGATCTGGAAGTAGGGTCATGGCAATTGGACATCCGTCTTGTTAGGTCAAAATGTTTCGCTACTCATTCAAGTAGCTTCTTCAGTCTGAAGAAGCTGCCTTCAGTCTTTATCAACAATCCCACTTGAGCAAGCACAAGGTGGCTTAGGAGAGGAAAAACTCCCTTAAATGGAAGAAACCTCCAGTAGAGACATCTTGGTCAAAGATAACTAAATACTCACAGTAGTACTTGAAGCCAATGCTGTGTCGTCAGTGTCATCCCTTGTATTTCCCTTTGTGCTAATATTTTTGCCACTGTCTATTGTTTGGCAGGCTGTGATGTCAAGTGACTTTGCCATCTCCAGGTTTAAACACCTCAGCAAGTTGCTGCTGGTTCATGGGCACTGGTGCTACTCTCGTCTTGCAAACATGGTCCTCTACTTCATCTACAAAAATGTGGTAAGAGTTCTTAACCAGTTCCATAAAAACAGCTTGATTAAAGTTTTAGATGATATTAATAGCACTCACAGTAGGGACCCTAGTTTCACTGAGGTGCAAAGATGACCATATTTACTTGACCTTGGGATTTGCTTTTTGTTATGAGCAGTGTAGTATGCGTAGTATGAAGAGATGCATAAACAGAAGTAAGGATCCTTCAGATAAGGCAGTGTAAGCAGCGAGTTGTTGAGTTACATGTAGGTAGAAAATCTATCGTAGACTTTGCACTGATTACAGTCGTGTCAGAACCACATCTGTGTTTTTGTGCATATTCACTTTGCTGCAACTTTGTTATTAAAGCAAATTAAATTAAATTAAATTTTTTAAAAACTAAAATGTATAAATTATCTAGTTCCAAGCTAGCTTTAAGTATAAGCTGCTATTTGGTAGATATGTTGTTGTGTCATATTTTTCAATATAAAGTGAACATATGTGATTATTGGATCATTATTATTTTTGGTCTGTTAGCAGCTAAGATGTGTTATTTTTTGCTCCACACCATCCACACAGTATGATTTCCCTTTTTTTACTTGTCATCGTCATGCTTCCTGTTTGACTGACACAGCTATTTCAGGGTAACACGACCAGTCATGTGAATGGCTTTGTATTTATTATTCAACACACGATCTGTCCTACACATGGACCAAAATAGCAGGTGTGCTTTGTAGTATCCACACAGTCTGTGCGCCTACACCTAGCGCAGCCAAGTTTTGATAAAAAAAAAATGCTGTATGTCTCCAATTTGCAACTGCACGAATATTCTGTAAAACCACTCAATATAATTCTGATGCTTGTTATGGTCAAACGATTGTTTCCATTAGTTCTATTCTGTGGCTGAAAAAGCACTACAAAATTGAATTACAATTTTAAAAAGCTGTAAGGAAAATCCTCACTGCTGTCTGTGTGTCTGTGTCTGTATTTCTGTATTCTTAGATGTATGTGAATCTGCTGTTCTGGTATCAGTTTTTCTGTGGTTTCTCTGGGAGTGTCATGACCAACTCCTGGGTGCTCATCTTCTTTAATCTACTGTTCACTTCGGTACCTCCTCTCATCTATGGAATCCTGGACCAAGACATGTCTGCAGACACTTTGAGGTTTTTGCCTGAGCTCTATCAAGCTGCACAAACCTCCAAGGTGAGCACACACACCACATATCTGACACAAACCAGCTCTTTCAAAATCTGTAGTGACAGATTACACTGCACTTGTGAACTGGGAAGGCTTTTAAATGGGACCACTGAACACCAAAGCTCTATACTGAGACCTAGAATGCTGTTGATCCAAATGACATGATCAAGTCAGGTTTGGTTTATACATTGCTAAAAAAACTAAAGGAACACAGTATAGCACAAAGTCAATTAAATTTCTGTGCCTTCAGCAGGCCACTGGTGTGAATGCCTCTGACCAAACAATCAAAAACAGGCTTCATGAGGGTGGCCTGCGGGTCCAAGGTCCCTTAGTGGGCCCAGTGCTTATTGCATAGCAACCATGGAGCTCCATTCACCACTTTTCATGGAACACCAGAATTGGCAGGACCATCACTGGCACCCTGTGCTTTTCACAGATAATAGCACATGTGACAACTGTGAAAGGGTCTGGAGAAGCCGTGTAGAACATTATGCTCTCTGTAACGTTGGTCAGCATGACAGCATGACCATGGGGAATGCACAGAACTCAGGCTAGACAACAGCACCATGAGTGTCATTAGGTATTAGGATGAAATTCTTGGATCCCTTGTCAGACCCTAAGCTGTGGCTCCTGCAGTGGGTCCTGCCCGGCCTCGTGTTGAGAGTATGAAGGCAGTTCCTGAAGAATGAAGGAACTGATGCCATTGACTGGCCTCAAGCCTGGCTGACTTTATCTTTTATCTAAATTTAATGAAATACCTATGGGACATTATGCTTAGGGCCATCTGACGCCACCAGGAGGTATCACTTCAGACTGTGCAGAAGCTTAGTGACGCCCTAAGATTCATGCCACAACATTCGTTGTCAGGCATGCATACAAGCACATGGGCCGGCTCTTGACTTTTTTTTTAACTAACTTAAGACTAGCAAAGTTGAAATAAAGCAAAGTTGCTTAGTATTGGTATTGTAGATACTGCAGCTACTGTGTACCTGTATAATTGTTGTGCAACCTCTTTTATTTTAAGATGCATGCATGATCACAACTAGATAATTTTCAATTGAATTCAATTTAGCTTTATTTGTATAGCGCCAATTCACAACAGAAGTCATCTCAAGGCACTACAGTACAAGGTTTCAGACCTTACAGTAAATTTTTGAAAAGAATGATATAGAAATCCAACAATCCCATTTGAGCAAGCTTCAGGCAACAGCGGAGAGGAAAAACTCCCTTTAGAGGAAGAAACCTCCAGCAGAACCAGGCTCATAGTGGGGGCCATCTGCCTCTACCGGTTGGGGTGAGTGGAAAGAGGAGAGAGAAAAGAACAGCAAGCAACAACAACAACAACAACAACAAGCAGCAAAAACTTTGGGTAGGTCAACTGGATTATGGAGATATACAGCTCCAGGCCGAGGATACCTGCAGAAAAGTACAGATAGAGACAAGGAAACACAACTACAGGAGAGAGAAGACACAAAGTTAATGACATGAAATGGTGGCATTTGAATTGATATAGGAGAAAGGAGAGAGAAGAGGAACTCAATGTATCAATACAGTTCCCCCAGCAGACTAACCTATATCAACATAACTAAGAGATGGTTCAGAGTCACCTGATCCATCTCTAACTATAATCTTTATAAAAAAGGAAAGTTTTAAGTCTTAAATGTGGAGAGAGTGTCTGCCTCCTGAACCTGAACTGGGAGTTGGTTCCACAGGAGAGGGGCTTGATGGCTAAAGGCTCTGCCGCCCATTCTACTTTTGTAAATTCTGGGAACCACAAGTAAACCTGCAGCCTGAGAACGAAGAGTTCTGCTTGGAAAATGTGGAACTATGAGGTCTTTAAGATACGATGGAGCTTGATTATTTAATGCTTTATAAGTAGGAGGAGAAGAATTTTAAATTCAATTCTAGATTTTACAGGGAGCCAGTGGAGAGAATAACATAGGAGAAATATGATCTCTCTTGCTAATTCCAGTCAGAACTCTGGCTGCAGCATTTTGGATTAACTGGGGGCTTTTTAATGAGTTATTGGGACATCCTATTAATAAGGAATTACAATAGTCCAGTCTGGAAGTAACAAATGCATGGACTAGTTTTTCAGCATCACTTTGGGACAGGATGCTCCTAATTTTAACAATGTTTCTCAGGTGGAAAAAAGGCAGTTCAAGAGATTTCTTCTATGTATGAAGTGAAGGAGATATCCTGGTCAAAGATAACTCCAAGATTTCTTACAGTATTACAGAGGCCAATACTAAGTCATCAAGGGTGAAAATGTGATAAGACACAGTGTTTCTGAGATTTTTAGGCCCAAACCTCTGTCTTGTCTGGATTTAGGAGAACGAAATTGGAGGACATCCAGGCCTTTATGTCTTTGTACAAACTGGAATCTATCTGATAGATACGATTTAAACCACCCTAGTGCTGTTCCCTTGATCCCAATGACATGACACCTTTGTTTTGTTCCACGAGCTTGGTCATACGTGCATGTATGATCTATATTATGCTGAACGCACCAAGTTGTAGTCTTTTTCCTGCAGCTACATGTTTTGCTTGTACTGTACAGTAAAAGTTAAATTTACTGTATATTTATTCTGGACTGGACAGATGCACTGAGAAAATATCTGTGGAGGCTCCTAGAAGCTGCTGGAGATGGGTCTTCTATTACCTCTTCACGAGTTGCTGAAGAATGTAAATTTAGCCAATTATTTATGGTCTCTGACGTCACTGATATATACGTTGGCGTTAGTATTGTTATACTATTATTACTGATATTATGTTATTTTCTTACTAATTATAGTAAATTACCAAATTACCAAATACAAGTACAAAGTATTGACTGACCATAGAACCATTCCATTTATGTTGTTGAAAAAACAAAAGGAAAAACTATTTGCTGTCACTGGGATTGACTTTGAGTTAAACCCATACTGCAACTTTTGTATTATGTTTTTATATTATTGCATTCTTTTTTATTTTTTGAACATAGTCCCTTTTTAGTATTCATATTGTTGGAGCTGTCAGGACTTTCTAAATATTTTCACAAAACCTGAACAGGAACTCTAGTTTTAGTAATGTAATTTCATTTACATATTTTTCATTGTTATTTATGTTATTTTAGTGTGTCAATAAACCTTTAAGATCTGTTGTCCATTAATGGTGTAATGGGTGATGTGTGTGCACAGAGGGGTGGAGGGGCTGGTTCTGGCCATAAAAACTACTGAATACTGTATTCAGTTGCTTTTAAAAACACTGGACTAATCTACCACATAATTTTTTCACTTATATTTTCAGAGTGTGTATTCAGCCCTTTGTAGCCAGGTTGATGATTTTCATTTCCATCAAGTGGCATCCTTATATTCCTAACACATTACTCTGTCCATATCACTATAGATATCCAGGATGATTTTTTCCCCCTTTTGAGATCTGAGGTGTTTTTAAATGTTCCTTTAATCTTTCTTGAGTAGTATATAATGAGCTTGAATGAGCTCTGAAACAACCAGTTTAACAGTGCAGACTTGCTGTAAGTATTGAATAATCAGCCAGGTAATATCATTTACATTTACATTTAGTCATTTAGCAGACGCTTTTATCCAAAGCGACTTACATGTCAGTACAAGGGTAGGCAGGGTAAGCGTGAGGAGGTAGGCCACGGCTGGGATTTGAACCCCAGTCTTCCACATGGGAAGCGGTAATGTTACCTGAAGTGTTACAGATTGGCACCAATCTGATTTTATCATTGTCAGCTGATTAAACACAAAAAACAGAAATACTCTCAGTGAGGTCATCAAGTCACAGTCTGAAAGTTGAGTCATGACATCTAGACAGTCATCAGTCAGACATGGGTAGGCTTGGGTGAATAGTGAAACATTAGCAATAACAATAAAGTATCCAGTGTCCAGTTGCCATGACTTAACTTGTAGAAAAACCTTGATGATTGAGATTCTCCAACATCAAGTCACATTGTTGAATGACTGCTGGACCTTTTTATATGTTGACTAGAAGTTAAATGTGCACTTAATCAATTTGAGCAAGCTTAGAAGTACTGTGCTAGAAAAACTAACATGGGTTATGTTTCTCTGCAGATCTATGTTCCCTATATGTTCTGCATCACTGTCCTGGATGCATTTTACCAAAGCCTTGTCTGTTTCTTTGTGCCCTACTTTGTAAGTACATTGTATCATTCAGTCAATTGTTCCTTCATACAGAATGTTTGACAGCCTTAAAGCTAATCACATGGCTGGTCCCAGCTAACTAAAAGACTGAAATAATGTTTCAGGCATTAGCAGGATCAGACGTAGGGGAGTTGTCATTTGGGTCTCCAATCAACACCTCGGCTCTCCTCATCATTCTGCTACACCAAGTCCTTGAGAGTCACACTCTGGTTAGAGACACTCTTACACTACAAGATTTTAGAAATGACATCTTGTCAAACTGTCCTTATTGTTTTGCCATTAGAATAATTATTTTTATTTTGTTTTTATTTTTTTCTCTGATTACTGTGATGCATGTTATCCTGGGATACCAAAAAAATACAGTATGACGAGAGTATGTAGGGTGCAAATATAATCACAGTGAAGAAGAACTGTCATTAATTAAGCCCAAACATTCAGAAGCAACTGTTTGTCCAAATATGTGCTTTGTTTTGCAGACATGGATTCATGTAGTGGTGCTGGTGCTCAGTGGTGCTTTCTACTTTGGCTTTGTGCTGCTCTTCAGTGTGGTCTGTACAACCTGTAGCCCCCCAACCAATCCTGTGGGGGTGGAAACACTCCAGATGTCCCAGCCTCTTTTCTACATCATATGTGCTCTCACTACTGTGACAGCTCTTTTACCCAGGTGCACACAAGTACCATCAAATAATAATACAGTGTTTAAATACTGTATAAACAGAATACAGTATTCTGTATTCAGCCACCCCATAATGTGGTTTTGCACTGCTGGGAAAAACATATAGAGTATATATAATATATATGTATAGTCTTTGATAGCATAATAGCAATAAAGCCTAACTTTATTGTGTTCCTTCACTTCTGAAACTCAACCTTAGTACTTGGAAGTACGCTGACATTTCTCTGGCATTTCTCTAATATGGTTTTTACTCTGTCCTGTTCGTTCCCCTCTGCAGGTTGTTGGTAAGAGTTTTGCACAACACCTTACACCCTTCTGCTGTTCTGAGGTCAACTCAGATGGACAAAGTGGATTCAGATATGTACCGCAGAAGAATGCAGTGCTGGAACCAGAATGAGCCCAGAACAACCTCAGTTGTGTCCTGATCTTCCATGCACAAAGCCAAGCATTGCGCTGCCAGCACAACAATTATACTGACTGTAAGATCTGGCCTGGAAAAGGTGTTGATGTGCTGGATTAATGTGCATGTCACTGGCATTTTTTGATGCAGTTAAAACCTGTGTATTGCCATTTTCTGTTGCAGTACTCCACTATTTATGGGCTCTACTGAAAAGCTGCTCATTCTCATTCAGAGTTTTTAGTCTCAGGACTAATTTGCTATAAAGAAAACAATGTTTTAATTGGACATGTTCTACTTAATGAATGAATTCAAAAGAAGAGTATCTGTTGAAAGTGATTTTATTTATGTAACAGTCAGCTTGCAAGTACAGCTTGTGGCCTTTCTTAGAGGATGAAGATGCTGTGTTATTATTGATATTGTTAATAATAATTCAATATCTACTACACATAAACTGTGTTAATATAAAAAATGGTGCAAGCTGAGAGCTTGCAGTGCTTATGTGTCCAAATTTGATTTATTAATTGTATAAACATGGGCATCTGTTCTGCAACACAAACGAGGATTCATCTTCTATGCGGAGGAGACAGGCAGGGAAAGAAGGCAATGATGTCATCAAAGAGCCTGTAGCAGAATAAGTTGTACTGCTGTCTGTGACCCAGCTGTCTAGACCAGGGTCTTTCCGGTAACTACACTATGCATCTTCTTCATTCTTAATGCACTGGTGTGCTTACAGTGGTTGAAATGTGTTTAGTCCCACGACCCAATAACACATGGATAATGAGAAGAATAATACATGAATACGCAAAGGATTAATTACCAAGTTAACCTGACTTGACCGGTCTGTATATTTATCAAGTTTTGTGTTTCTGTGAAATCAACATTCAAATGCTTTTTTCCCCAGTATCTTCGTAACCTTGTTATATTTTCCAGCTCAATTTTTATTTTTTTATGTACTACAAATATTTGAATGTTTGATTAAACTAAAAACCAAAACAAACACAAAGATATTGAGTGATTGATAATCACAGGATCTTGTAACTGATGCTGTCTGTATACCTTTTACTGTATGTCCTTAACTACAATTGATGCAAAAAAAATATATATTTTTTTTAAGATTTAAAGAAACACTGTGATTATGATTTTAGATGAGAGCTAGTGGTTTGATTCTATGTCCATATGTCAAAATGTCCATGGACTAAACACTGTAGTAGTGCCTTGGATGGAGCAGCTGTTTACAACAACAATTTCCCCATGGGTACAAAATATAATAATAATGTCAATCAAGATTCAATCAAAGCAGGAAGTTTAAAGTGAAATGGCCCCACTGCATCTGTGCCTAAAAGCATGTTTTCTATTGATGCCATACTTTCATATGAATAAAAATAATACCTACTGTCATTTTAACCTTGAAGACTGGGATTTTTATACCATATAACTGTTCTACTCCAATAAAAAATTAATTACATACATACATACATATTGTGCAGCCTGTGTACTATTACAGTCTGTCCACAAAATTATTAAATCACATGTATCAGGAATGCTATGAGAGTTACCACAGTATGCACAGACCTAGATGACTGTTCCCAACAGAAAATACTCTTGAGATAAAATATTTAAATTCATGGAATATCAAAGTAAAATGTATTATTATTATTATCATTACTACCAAGATCAATCGAATGACTTACAAGTTAGGTACAAGGCAAGTAAAATATCTAAGCCAAGGAGAAACATAAAAGTAAAGTGCTCTATCTGTTTTCACTTCATGAAGTGTAAGTGCAAGATGTTTATATTTACATATATTTAAGTGAGAAATTTGTAGAAGGGTTATTTTTTCAGCAGGTTTTTAAAAATTGGGACTGAGGCTGCTAAGTGTGCACAGGTGAGTAGGTCGTTCCACCTTCATGGAACCACTGAGCTAAAAAGATTAGCCTGGGATGTTTTTAGATGAGGTGAGGAGAATGTCACCTGATGATAGAGTGAGCCAAAGATTGTACATCCGAATGGGGTTCAGGTAGGCTGGTCCTGTTGAGTTGACCACTTTGCAGGCAAGGGTAAGGGCTTTGAAGCTGATGCCAGCAGGTACAGGAGTGGCTGGTTAGTGTGGTGGTAACATCACTGCCTTGCATGTGGGAGACTGGGGTTTAAATCCCAGCTGTACCTCCAGTAGGGGTCTTTAGGCAAGACCTCTTCATGCTTACCTTGCCTACCCTTGTAAGTAACTTTGGATAAAATGACTAAATGTAAATGCAGCCAAAGCCACATTAGAGATCTGAAGAGTGGTGTAATGTGTCCTTTTTGGCTAATCATTTGAAAATTTGCATTTGCTATTTAGATTAAACCCGTCAGTTAGGTATTGCATTAATAGAGATGAGATCCAAAGAGAGACCAAAGCCTGCACAATGAGTTGGGTCGCATATCCAAAAAGGTAGGGTCTAATCTTTCTCTTATCTTACTGCATCAGTGCAGCATGGCATGAAGGTGATCATGCCATGCCTGTTGTGAATTGGCGCTATACGAATAAAACTGAATTGAATTGAATTGATCAGCTTGTGACACCATTGGGTATTATTATCGAATTCATATACTATTGAATTATGTACCAATCAGCTACACAATTACAAATACCTATTGCTTTTGGTGTTGTGGGGGACCGTTTTGAACATTATTGTGGTTGGGTGTAATCAACTAAACCAGGGGTTGGTCGTGGTCCATGACCATGGTCCTACACAGACACAGCTCTCTTAGAAAACAAGCAGGACATACAGAGACATGCACAGTATTTGTACTGTATGAATAGCTATTCCCTCAAACCCAAAATGAAAAAAATGTATTTAAATTTCTAAGTGACCCCAAGAGTGTAACCTATGGAGACACTAAGAACTAAGACAAAATGAAAAGTGGTGTGCCACAGAGGGAGGAAGAGCAGGCAGGTAAACAGGTGAGCAAATGAACAAGGACCGCTGAGTGAGATACGATAGGAAATAGGGACAGGAAAATACGAAAACAATACACCGTAGAAACTGAAACAATGCAAAGAGAACAAACACAAAGAAGATTAGTCAAAGCCTAAAAACCAGTTAACCCCACGTGCTGGGGGCAGTTCACTGCAAGGAAAGTCAGCGCTTTCATAAATATTTGTGTAATAGGACAATTCCAACATTGCAAATGTATGTCGGTTAGACCTATTTCCTCTTAGGCGTGTCTGACAGCTCTCACTTCTGCCTGGCTGCTACGGCTGAGCTGATCATCAAACTTCGAGGAGAAAATCGTGCTGGAGAAATGAGTTTTTACAGTGATACGTCTACTGAAGACATGCGTGATGAGTTGGAGACTTTAGGGTAAGATTATCTGGGGCTATTGACATCTTCATAAGACTATTTTCTTCCTTTCGCAGAAAACAATGGGGCTGCACAGGTTACTGCAGGTCACTGCAGACTTCGGACCGAAATCACGGAATGAATACTGTTCATACTTCATGCTCCATTAACGCAAACACATTCAGAACATATTTTAGAGGATTTACAAAACATAAACTGTGTGGATGACAAACGGCATTTGAATTCCACAAATTATTATCACTTCTCTTTTGAGCCAGTTGCTTACCCTACATTTCACGGTCGAATTTGATCAAATAAAATACATAAATATTCTTTGAAAAAATAATTTGACTATTTTCAATTTGTGTTCAGCATATTGACAAATATAAAGTACAGAAGTTAAATAATGTTTCTTCATAACATATCATTAAAAAGCCAAGTTCCTTAATTTAAAGCTGGTTCAGGGTAACTGTTACTGTTCTAAAAACAAGACTAGGTAAACTCTAAGAATATGTACAAAACTCTTAACAGGGTATCTAGTATTATCCTCCTTTCATATAATTCTGTTAATTAATGGAGAAAATATTAGAAACAGATCTTATTTTAAAGCAGTCCAATAAATGGTAAATGGTCTGCACTTATATAGCACTTTTCTACCTAGCTGGTACTCAAAGCGCTTTACACTGCTTCTCATTCACACACCGATGGCAGAGCTGCTATGCAGCTGACCTGACTCACCGGGGACAACTAGGGGTTCAGTATCTTGCCCAAGGACACTTTGGCATGTGACGTGGCAGCCGGGAATCGAACCACCAATCCTGCGATTGGCAGTCAACTGCTCTACCTATTGAGCCACAGCCATCCCCAATACACAACTAGAACTGACTCCAGCTCAGTGCTTGTAGCTGATAGTGTGGATCATTACAATAATGACATTGGTGAGTTGGTAGGACAGTCCTCTATGAACCCTGGGTTGGTGGTTTGACTCCCCATTTCCCCGATTCATGGGCTCTGGACAAGACTTGGTACTCCGAACCTTGGAACCTTAAGGGGACTTTCTGTAAACAAGAATTTTGACAAGGGAATCAACAGAATAATGTAGAATAATGTATTATTATTACATGAAATTAAACTGTACATTTTGCAATAGCTTGATTACCAACCACGATCATTCAAGATTTTGAATGATCGTGGTTCTTCCCTTTAGAGGAAGAAACCTACAGCAGAGCCAGGCTCATAATGGACGGTCATTCTGGATTCTGGAGACATACAGCTCCAGGCTGAGGATACCTGCAGAAATGTACAGAGAGAGGGAAACAGAGAGGAGAAAGCACAACTCTGGCTGCAGCATTTTGGATTAACTGGGGGCTTTTAAAGGAGTTATTGGGACATCCTATTAATAATGAATTACAATAGTCCAGTCTGGAAGTAACAAATGCATGGACTAGTTTTTCAGCATCACTTTGAGACAGGATACTCCTAATTTTAACAATATTTCTCAGGTGGAAAAAAAAGGCAGTTCTACAGATTTCTTTTATGTATGAGTGAAAATAAGAACCTTTTTTAAACCTTTTGGAATTTCATAGTTTTTTATTAGTGGAACAGTTATTACCTTCACTATTAAAGTTCTACTCTTGTTGTTCTACGATTTGATTTCACTAAACATTTAAATGATTACCACGATCATTCAAGATTTTTTTCTGACCACATTTCTTCCTCAAAGATGAAGAGATTCCAGTTTTTAACAATGCATTGGACAGTTCTTAACCCAGTTTTAGTAGTTTCAGTTTAGATGTTTTCTTTGCTGGATGCAAAGAAATGCTTCTGAAACAGATTAACATCTTTTTCACAACCATGGGATGTGTCTTTCGATATGGTTGTTTAAGAATTGAGAAGCTACTCACTGCATCAGTTGAAGTTTAATAACTTGTTGGCAGCTAAAACACAATTATCCATGCAGTAATTATCCAATTAAAGGGGCTCTTACTTACCTGTTTGCATGGTTATATCCAGGTGGTGATCTTTTTTACACAGGCAGTGTATATAGCAGTACAGGCCAACAGAAAACTAGAGAATTGGAAATGACATGCATCAAAGTTGAAAATCCAGACTTGAACTAGAGATCTGTTTTGCATTTTATTGCCAGGGATAATTTATGGTATTGATCTGAACCACCACATGTTACTAAATAACCCAGACCTGCAGAGAAACCTCTCCTCAATCAAAACTGTGATCTGTGAACAACTTAACATTGTTCTGGCACAAATGGTCATCAAGGAATCAAAACATATAATATAAACTTTTGATTGTGTTGACATACTTTAAATCAAACAAGAAAACAAAACAAAACAAAATAAAAGAAAAAAGAGGCTAATTCCCCCACTTTTTGTAAACTTTGAATTTGTGGCATCTGGTTATATTTAAAGTATGAGAGCTTTATAACCCAGCAAATATTACATTGACAGAAACTCCCCTGGAGTCCAAAGGTGACACAGGCTTTAATGTTCATGCTTCACACATGAGCATTTCTTAAGTTATGGGTGTCAGCTCTTAATGCAAATAATTAACTTTCACATCCGTTTACTAGTTTCCTTTGCATGTGTCTTACAGAATAAAGTTTGTATAACAGCAGAGGCCATTGCTCAATGAAAAAACAGTTTTAAGCAACAATGCACATTCAGGCTCATAGGTAATGGATCAAAACAAAGATACATTTTGTGCAATTTGTCCCCTGTACACCATTACAATGAAATAATACAGTGAAGTCCAGACATTTATCTTAAATTCAGGGTGAGGTCCAAAGAGGTGTCCATCCATCCAAGTGGATAAGGCCCTCAGGCTGAAAATTAACTGAAGAGATCAACAACAACAAAAGACCTGGAAAATCACAGAAGAATCACTTTACACTGAACAACAGAAAGGCCGGATTAGACATTGCCATTTGGATTGACAAAACCAAGATAAATCAGTAAGCTGGCATACCACATCAACTGTCAAACTTGGTCGATGCTGTTTTATGGCACAAGCATGTATGGCTGATTACGTGACTGCTGATATATCAATTATGAGTATCAATTATGAAGTATAAGGGCTATAGTCTCCGGCTATGGGTCAAAACATGATCCCAATAAAGCAAAAGCTACCCAAGAGTTTGTCAAGGCAAGAAAACTTTAATGACCAAGTCATTCATCTGATTTTAACATAACATCAAAGAGAGACCTTTGTCATTTAGATGAAGATGGAAAGCTAAGTATTGGCATTTAGGAGCTAACTTTCCTGGGCTGTGTCATTCATTTGTGAAGTGGATGAATTCAGTTCAATTCAGTTTTATTTGTATATTAAAGGCATTTTACAGTGCAAGGTTTAAGACCTTAAAGAGTATAATTAGACAAAAAATATACAGAAAACCCAACAATCCCATTTGAGCAAGCTTTAGGCAACAGTGGAGAGGAAAAACTCCCTTTAGAGGAAGAAACCTCCAGCAGAACCAGGCTCATAATGGATGGTCATTCTGGATTCTGGAGATGTACAGCTCCAGGCCGAGGATACCTGCAGAAAAGAACAGAGAGAGGGAAACAGGGAGGAGAAAGGACAACTACAGGAGAGAGAAGACACAAAGTTAATGGCATCCAATGGTGGCATTTGCATTGATATAGGAGAAAGGATAGAGGAGAGGAGCTCAGTTTATCAATAGAGTTCCCCCAGCAGACTAACCTGTAGCAACATAACTAAAACATGGTTCGGAGTCACCTGATCTGTAACTATAAGCTTTATAAAAAAAGGAAAGTTTTAAGTCTAGTCTTAAAGGTGGAGAGGGTGTCTGCCTCACAAACCTGAACTGGGAGCTGGTTCCACAGGATAGCTAAAGGTTCTGCCTCCCATTCTACATTTGGAAACTCTAGGAACCACAAGTAAACCTGCAGCCTGAGAACGAAGAGTTCTGCTTGGAAAATATGGAACTATTAGGTCTTTGAGATAAGATGGAGCCTGATTATTAAGTGATTTATAAATGAGGAGAAGAATTTTAAATTCAATTCTGGATTTTACAGGGATCCAGTGGAGAGAAGCTCACGTAAGAGAAATATGATCTCTCTTGCTAATTCCAGTCAGAACTCTGGCTGCAGCATTTTGGATTAACTGGAGGCTTTTTAATGAGTTATTGGGACATCCTATTAATAATGAATTACAATAGTCCAGTCTGGACGTAACAAATGCATGGACTAGTTTTTCAGCATCACTTTGGGACAGGATGCTCCTAATTTTAGCAATGTTTCTCAGGTGAAAAAGGGCAGTTCTAGAGATTTCTTTTATGTATGAAGTGAAGGAGATATCCTGATCAAAGATAACTCCGAGATATCTTACAGTATTACTTGAGGCCAATACTAAGGCATCAAGGGTGAGAATGTAATTAGACATAGTGTCGCTGAGATTTTTAGGCCCAAACAGTATAACCTCTGTCTTGTTTGAATTTAGAAGAAGGAAATTGGAGGACATCCAGGCCTTTATGTCTTTTAAGTATGCTTGAAGTTTGACTAATTGATCAGTTTCTCCTGGTTTCATAGCTATAAGTACAGCTGGGTATCATATGCATAACAATGGAATTTTATAGAGTGTTTCCTAATAATATTGCCTAAGGGGGACATATATAAAGTGAAAAGAATCGGTCCAAGCACAGATCCCTGTGGAACTCCATAGCTAACTTTGCTGTGCATGGAAGATTCATCATTTACATGTACAAACTGAAATCTATCTATCTGATTGATTCCAATTACATGTTCCAGTCTGTGTAATAAAATGTTGTGATCTATAATGTCGAATGCAGCACTAAGATCTAACATGATGAGTATAGAGAGTAGTCCATTGTCTGATATTAGAAGATCATTAGTGACCTTTACCAGTGCTGTTTCTGTGCTATGATGTACTCTAAATCCTGACTGGAAATCTTCATATTGCTGCGCAGGTGGTCATACAATTGCTTAGAAACTACCTTTTCAAGAATTTTAGAGATAAAAGGCAGATTGGATATTGGTCTATAAGGCCTATATAGATTTGATATTTATTTTAATATGATTTGTCATAACGGATTTTCTGAGTTAATCATACAGATTTATTATGGTACGGTAGAAAAGAGTGTTTTTATCTGTTGGTAGCGTTTGGCTACCTAAAGAGAGAGATAGAAGGCAGCACATTGAGTGTGAAGGGATGGGAGCTGTCAGCTGTAATTGTTTGAAAACTGCTTCTTGTGGAGGTCATACAGGCTGATCCGTTATTGACATAAATACATGCACCACTTCCACAGGATTGTCGGTAATTAAAGCTTCTTGCTCTGTGCATAAAATCATTGATGGACATAGCAGATATAGAGGAGGTCTTCTTTAGGGCCCAAGATACAATCATCCCTGAAATCATGTTGGCAATTCACATGAGACTAGAGTTTGTTGGTTTTGCTCTGAAGGCATTGGGTATTCATTAAGATAGAAGGCCAGGGGAATGCACGACAAACGCTGCCATCTTGCTTGCTGTTGCAAGTTGTGGACTGGGCACATAAAGTACACAACTAAAAATCTAACATGATTCAGATTTTTTAACAGATCAATATAGAATCTCAGCTCACCACAGTATTGAAGTACAAATAGTGTTTAATTTATTTTGTTGAAGGTGGTACCACTATGATCTATCTCGCCATGCTGCAGAAGCACTTCTCTTGTCCAATGGAACTGATGGGAGTTATCTCATGAGAAACAGCAATGAGGGACCGGGCTGCTTCGCACTTTCTGTCAGGTCAGTTTGCCTGGTGTTTTAATTGTAATAAATACATGGCAGGTTTGCTCAATTATCCTGATGAATGTCAAGTTTAAGTTGAGAACTTGTATTAAAAGTCTTTGCTGAATCTTAAAATAGTAGAGCAGATACTAATATCACCTTAATGTAGGGCTAGCTTTATCTGTACAGACCAAAATTTGTGCATTGCACCAGGTACTGACAATTTTCAAGTAACATTATACAGAATAATTAATTTTTTTTCCATCTTTAATCAGGATTTTCAGATTTAAAAGACAATTTTTCCAGTAATAGAACTTAATTTATTAAAATTCCATGTGAGACCATGCATTTGCATTGTGACCATTTACCATACCAAATTCTGATTGTTTAAAAATTAAATTTGATGTGGCCATCGTCAAACATAAGCCCCACTTATTTGCTATATGTAATTTACACATAAACTTTTAAGTTGGGACAGTAAATGAAAGTTAGACCCTGATGTTCTCAAGTCAGATCTTCTAATGTCAGCCACAAATTAAGTAGTCCTGATCTGTCCTCTACTGTATAAGTACAACAATAATACTCTGATTATACACATATTGGATGTTAAGATGGATGTTTCCCCATCATGTCATGCAGCTTAATCTGCATCCAAATGTTCTACTGTACAATATTATACAAGATCAGTGATCTTTAATTTGACTTGAACATTGTTTGAATGTTGTCATTTGACACACAGGGCAAAGGATTCAGTGAAACATTTTCATGTGACACGCAAACAAAATGGCTATGTGTTTGGATTTAATGAGTTTGCAACCCTTCAAGACTTTGTCAGCCACTTTGCTAACCAGCCTCTACTAGGCAGTGACACAGGTATGTAGAATATTCACTAACAAGCTGTGTATCACCAGCTTATACACTACAACAAGTGAATGTGAGTGAGAGGAAACAAGTGTGAGTGAGAGGAAACAAAGACATGACTACTAGTACAGTAGATATGAGACATTAATTTGAATACTTCAGTTTCCTGTGCAGACATAGCCTTTTTGAGCCTGAGAAGTTTTCTCTTAGAGCCCAGAACAAAGAAAATTCAAACAAGCAATAAACAGTGTTTTAGTTAGTTTATACTGTACGAGCCTTACTGTTACATACTACATGTGTGACCAGTTTCTGTATATCAAATTCAAGGTTAAAGCAAGGGGAAAATTATTTTTTTTATAAATTTATGCAAGTACCAAGTTGTGGTGTATCCACCCCAACAATTATTTTATTGGTCCTTAAAGTAATTATTAGAAAACTAATTCTAAAATATGTTGCTAGTGCACATTTAAAGTAAAAAATAAATAGCCAGTCTTCGAGCCACCTGACTATGGCTCAGAAGATTGCTAGAAGAGCAATTCTGTAGATAGAACTATGACACACCTCTCATAATACGTTTCCAATGGAACAAAAGGAGTAAATCCCTACTCGTCTCTTGTTTGAATCCTCTATTGTGTTCAGATTAATGCTTTAATGGCAGTTAGTCAGGCCTGTAACCTCTTATCTGCCTTTGAACCAGGAACCCTCATTGTACTGAAGTGTCCATACCCGTGGCATGTGGAAGAGCCATCCATCTATGAGTCTGTGCGAGTTCACACAGCCATTCGGACGGGCCGCACAGAAAATGACCTTGTTGCAAATGCACCATCGGTATACCTACAGCACACACCAATGAGCAGCTACACCAATACCAGTCAACCTTATGTAATCAGTGTAATTACAGGAGTTACAGTTTAAAGGTCTTCTATTATGCAAAATCCACTTTTTGGACATTTCTGTAAATTTATATGACTCTAGGGTGCATGTAGACACACGCCGAGTATGAAGTGCACTTCCTCCTTTTTCACATTTTGCTGTTTACTCCGATCCTCTCCCAGAACGGTCCGATTAGAATCCTTCACCTTTCTGAAGTCAAGAAAAATTCACGTGACACAGGCTCGGTCTACAAACTCGACCCAAAACTAGATTTCCCGCATTGCGCTCATTCGCTGCATAGCCTCAACTTGGCACAGCTACAGTTGTCAACGAAAAAGTGCTCAGTTGTTGGATGTTCTAAGCTACAAGGGAGTGCTTTCAGTTTATCATCGGAGCGAGACAGGTGGTACCCGTGGGAAATATTTGTTGTTAATGAGGTGGTCATTGCAAACCAGTTCACCTAGGGCAGCTTTGAGAACGAGGTTGCGTTAAACGCTGGGTTTGCATCAAAGCTGAAGTTGAAGAAGTGATCAATTCCGACAGTCCGTGATCCACTCTCTACTCCTCACAGTAAGTAAATTTATATTATAATGCTGTGTAGTAAGTGTAGTGAATTATCATATTATGCTAACTGCATGACAATGCTGGCTGTCTGCATACCGCGACACGATGTACATAAGTCGTTGTATCTTATAACAACCAACGAAAAACCTCCTGCGAGTGGTGTTTTATTATGATGTTTTTTATGATGTATGTAGGTAGTTACACGCACGCGGTGGTTGTGTGTATGTAAAGTACCAGTAGACAGAATGTGTGCTCTTCTGTCAAAACCTGCTATGTGTCGGTATGTTGCGATTGAACCAGTGAGTGGTGTTTCCAATCACTTGCGACACGTTCACTGCACTCAGGTGATCCCTATTTCACTTATGGGACAAGTGTGGGACTACTAGCGCCATATATCTGGACCTCTGTTGGATTAGGTCAGTCAGTTTAAAGAGGGTGAATAGTAATGCAAACACTGATTTCTCCTTACATATTTCTATTTAATTGACATTGCTTTGTAGAAACCTGTTTTTACTTTGACATTAATGAGGTATTTTTCTGACATTTTTTTGTCAAAGTTGACCATGATTGATTTATGTCAAAAGGATGCAGCATCCAAGGAGTTGAATACTTTTATGGTCACCGTACGTTATCTTGCAGATCTGGGTTATGGCGAGGAAATTCTAACATCCGTTAACTGTGCTCTATGTGTTACTAGGTTATTCCATGCTTAGTCGTTACTTTTTCCAAGATTGTTTTTACTATAACGATATCATAGTGATTTCCTTTACCTTATTGAAATGTGGCTTATTAATCGTCAGATACCTATAGCTTGTGTAATATAGCTATTATATGTGTAGGAAAAATACAATGTAAATGTAACAAGTGAATTGCTATACAGGGGGACACATCCCACTTACTCAAATACAAGGAGGTTTCCTGTAAAATAGAGACACCACTGCAACCTAACAACAAAGCATTGATGTAAATTTTTCTGGTTTTTCAATTTCATAAACATTTTATCTCTGCTACAGCTCACCAGGCAACTGTGTTCTGAAATAACACCCATAAAGAAACTATCAAAGATGTCACCTGGACCTTCAGGAGGAAGATCCAGAGTGGTCGTGAGGGAGTTAACAGACATGTGGGTTATTTAAATTTCTCCCAGAACTGTTGTTACACAATGTTGCTGTATGCTGACATGTTATTTTGTTGACTGCAATTTCTATTACAGAGGGCAGGCTGAACAGATACACCTTTTTGCATGATGAAGTTCAGCAACAGTACCTTAGTGTAGATATGACAGTTACAGCTATTAATTGAATTAGTAGTGTTTTGTAGAGTTAGCACAAATATTGTCATTACTAATACACACTTTTTAGTTTGTTTAGTTTTGTTTCATGTTGGACAAGCTGCTAACAAAAAGATCCTGAAGGATGTTGAGCCTCCACCAACATTTTGCTCACAGCAAATGTGAGCAAAATGTACTTCAAGTGTTACTTAGGTTGAAAAATATATCTTTGGTCTGCTGTTAATAGCATTTTTGATTTGTTTTACTTTTTGTTTTACTGTACTTGAAGACTCCATGGTCCATCCTGTATTACAATGACAATGCAATAACATCAGCTGCAGACCCAAATTTAAAAGACCAGAAGCAAGAATGCAGAGTCAAACCAATGAGGACTGAGCTGTCATTCTGTAAGTTTTATATTCCTTTATTTTTTTTTAACAATACCTTTAAAACTTACATGTGGTGTTTACTGTAGTTCTTTTAGTAAAATTGAAATAAAATAAATATTAATTGGTCCAAGAAAAGATGTAAATTCTACTCTCGTAAGCACATAGAATTGATAATAACAACCACTTATTTGTGTGTGTTTCATATTACAGAGTGTATGTGAATTATGGATCATCTTTGAGAAGGTTTTTGTGAACCTGTCACCAGAGGACCCTCGTGCACAGTGTGAGCAACCAGACGAGTATGATTCTATCACCACCTGAGTGTCCTGGTGAAGTAGGGTGGTCTTGCTTGCTGTAAAGAATGCAGTTAGAATACAAGCAGGGCAGGGGGTCATTGAGGACCAGTTATGAGAAGCCCTAATCTATGTTATTAGGTTGAAACACACAATGGTAACACTGTAAAGTGCAACTACTGGTGATGTTATAAATACTTTTCAATATCTGTAAAATGTAAATTTTTCTGTGGTAGTTTTACCCCAATAATGGTACTTTATGTGAAAATATGTAAAGCAGCTTGGCGTAACATGTGTAAATTATCATTAAGACTGTTTCACATAATGTGACATGATAAAGCAGATCACACCTACTCCTATGTTCCTCTCAGCTGTAAATGCCCATAGTCAGCAAACAGTTCAGATCAGCTGCCTCTTACCTCCTAATGTGAATTAGCTATGGTATTATATATATATATATATATATATATATATATATATTAACATAAAATAATATAATAATAGTAACAATAAATTATGAAGATGTCAACATAAAAAACATACACCTGATATTATATTCAGTTAGATTTAGTTAGTGTGCAGGCATGAGCTGTACTGAAGCTGGTTGCAGTTGTCTTTCATGTATTTTCTTATTTATATATATTTTTGTTTTGTTTCTCTTTTTTTTTATCAACATTAAGTGCTCCACAGAATGCCACAGGAGATCCTTTCTAACTGTGGCCATCAATCTTTAAAATTCATACCCCCTCTGTAAGGGGTGGAGGAACTGAGAATTTCTTGTCATATATGTGTTAACATTCCACCCTGGACTTTAATTATTGACCCAATTTTTATCAATCTTACATATTCTGTATATATACTGAGTCCTCTGTATTGATGTTATTCTGTGTTCGTGTGGATCCTTGTCTGTCTGAGTTGAGAACAACTGTAACAAGGCAACGTTTTTTGAATCTTTAATTCAATCTGTAGACAATTCTATTGAAAATGTGAGCTTTTTTCCCAATACCAAGCATCGTAAACTCTAAACCAGACACACATTGTGTAACTATGTTTTTTGCATTACTGTAGCAGCATGAAGTGGCTATGCAAACGACTAGGCCTACATTACAGAAACCAAGCTGAATTAAGTTCAAAATCATCATTGACAAATACTATCAGTAAAAAAGAAGTAACCTACTTAGAGTCGAGCTAATGTTACCTTCCACTACACTACGATTGTGTTATTACGGGCCAAGATACAGACAACACAGCAGAGAAAGTACGCTAGCAGAGCTAGCTATCCTATGTCCAATAATACAGTACATTCGCTAACTGTTCATAAACGTCCTGTTCAATCAAAATGTTTGTACGTCTGTGCAAACAATATTTACAGACGCTGAGCTAACGTTAAAGTCTACTAGCTACTTAGTTACTATAGCATTATCAACCAAAACGGCTAACAGAGTTACCTGTTTACTGACCTTTTAGAACATTCAGGACCTCTGCTAAACACTGTCTCCATGAAACCAGTGAGCTTCTAGGTCTGCTTTAGCCGAACAAGTCGCTCTTGCTCAGTCACAGTGTATTTAAGAACCTCCCCGTTACCAGGGCAATAAGAAGGACGCTGTAATCTCCGACCTCCGTTACCTCGTATTCGCTTCCGCGTAGAGGCGTGGGGTTGTCACATCTCATCTGTATACGAGTGGCAGTCTGAAAACAGTTCGCTCTGACAGAGGGGCTAAAATGTACACTTTCAGACGGGCCCGCGGAGGCCATCTACATGGATTTTCGACATGAAAATGTAAAGACACATCCAACATAATTTAGCCTGAAAAGCCTAATAGGGGACCTTTAACTTTTTTTTTTTTCAAGTTCAGTTCATACAAGTCAACCATAACCAAGCATGGTAGTCCTGTCAGCTGTCATTTGATATATGCATTTTATCACTATTGCAGCAGTCAAGTAGCCCACATACTATATTTAGCAGTTTTGAACTTTTGAAGTTGATAACATTAAAACGTCAGTTGGATCTGCGTTTTGTATTATTCATATATTTTCAAGCAAACAAAATCTAAGTCAAGAAGAAACAACACCAAAGCAAAGTGCTATCAAAAAAGTGTTTCTGTTTCAAGAGATGTTAGAACGAAAGGGTAGAAAAGTTTTTTTTTTTTTTTTTTTTTAAGTGCTAAGGAAGATGCGGAAGAGTTCTGTTTTCAGCAGTTTTTTAAAGATTGCAAGTGAGGTGGCTGAGCGTGCAGAGATAGGCTGCTCATTCCACCATCGTGGGATCACTGAGCTGAACAGTCAAGACAAACTACACTGAGCCATGAAGCTATGTGGCTAGATAGTGTAGTGGTAACATTGGCACCCTCCATGGAGGAGACTATGAGGATGCCTTCAGTAGGGGTAGGCATGATCTCCTTTCGCCTGTGCCAAATGACTAAATGTAAATAAAGTTAAAAGATCAAAAAAGATATGTCACGTTGACGTAAGGTAAATGTGACAATATTCATTAACTATTTCAGTTATGTTAATACTAACAAAAAGCATGTCCTTTCAGCTAGGGACAAAGGAAGGCTTTCTGGTGAAACAAGGAGCATTTGTGAAGGTAAGAACATTGGCACCTTAGAAGAGTTTGTTGTTGTTGAGGTTGTAGTTTTTCAAAGAAAATGTGTCCTTCACTTACACACAAGTTATAACAGTCATGCACCTATATTGGAGCACGACTGTTGAGACATGCATTTCAGTGGTATATTAAAAAAATATTCATCCTGTTTGTGCATATCTTTAAATCATTTTACAGAACTGGAAACAAAGGTGGTTCACACTCAACAGATATGAACTCAAATACTTCAGAGACAAAACGGTGAGTCTCTCTTCAACGGCCATTGTGTGTAAAATATGCTGTTTCACAACTTCACATTGGGAGTTTTGTAAATAGTTACAGCAAATTTATGAAGTTTCTGCTGCTTCTAGTCACACTAACAGTTTGATATTGTAGTGTTAGCAGTAATGTGTCTCTGTTGCAGTGTGAAGAGCCCATTCGAACTCTGGACCTGAGAGCCTGTTCTGCAGTTCAGTTTGACTATTCTCAGGATAGAGTTAACTGCTTCTGGTAAGCAATGTTTAGTCACTGATCAATGCTGAGATGGCATACCACTAGTAAAGTAACCTTTATTGTTTAGTGCTGTACTACAGCTTCTACTGTTTATAGAACAAATGGATAACTGAACAATCAATAACAATTACAAAACTGAATTGAAACAAACAAACAAACAAACAAAAAAAACAATATATGTCATAACAACATAAGCCAATAACGAAAGCATAAACTGCCATTTGTGTTGTTTCAAAAAGAGGAAGTCTGAGCAGTAAAATAACAGAAGGAAACACGGGCAGGAGGATAAGTGCACATAAGCTGTAGCTGAGGCATTACAATCACTGAAACTACTTTCATACAGTTTCTAACAGTTTGTATTGTATCAGTCTAAACAGGAACTACTGATTTTGATATTTTTTTCTCTCAAGCAAGCAAAGTTTCTGCAGTATTTCAATTCAATTCAATGTTACTTTATAGTGCCAAATTACAACAAATGTAATCTCAAGGCATGTTTACAGTGTTTAAGGTTAAAGACCTTACAAAATATTACTGTATACCGAATAATATAGAAAATCCAACAACCCCACCTGAGCAAGCACTAGGCGACAGTGGAGAGGAAAAACTCCCTTTAAAGAAAGCCCACCTGCCATGACCTGTTTGTCGTGAGTGGAAAGAGGAGAGACAAACAGCAGGCAACAAAAAAACAACAACAAGCAGGAAAAACACTGGTCACATTGGTAGAGTCACTCTGGAAATAGACAGCTCTAAGGCTGAGCAAAAAAAAGTATGTGAAGAATTTCATGGTTTTCTGCATTAATTTGTTATGAAATATGATTTTATTGCTATCCAAGTCAAAAGTATTATCAAATATAATGTGTCTAAAATAGTAGCACAAACATTTTTTGGTTTTTTATTTCTTTATGGAGAACAACTATAACAACCTCATAGTGCTAGTGGAAAAGGTATGCAAACCTTTTAAATAATGACATCAAAAGAATTTAATTGGATTCAGGTATTGGCATACTTGGAGTCTTAAGAAAATTAGTAGAGGTGTGGACTAGAGCTACTTTGATTGAGTTTTGAGTAAAACTAAGATTGAACCACACTGCTCAAACAGATAAAGGGAACACTTTAAAACACATCCTAGATCTCAATGAATGAAATATTCCTGTTGAAAATCTTCATTAGATAGTTGAATGTGTGACAACAAAATAACATAAGAATGTTCTCCTGAGGGACCCCCCCACCCTCCCCACCCCTGACAAATTAATCTAGAGCTGTAGTATATATAAGTCCATCCATGCCCAGTGCAGGAAGAGTCTGATAAATTTTTTTCTCTGAGAGTTATAATTTTATTTGGTTCTAGCTTTACATAGGGCTTTTTTTCTTTCCAGGCTAGACAAGATTCATCTAAATTAGTGGAATCCTTTCCAGCTTACGTGATGTCTGCTTAAATCTATGGCATGTTGAATTGTTCCATGGAGCTTCCCTCCTCTAATTTACCACCTTCTTTTTCAGAGGGGCAACAGTATAGATTATTGTTCAGAATGAGGCTGCAGTATTATCAACAAGATAATCGACTTGTGCTAGAGTTAAGATGACTGCCCTCCTCTGTGTTGGTACATGGCTCTAAAAAAGGAATCAGAATCAGATTCAGTTTTATTGGCCAAGTTTGCACAGGACAAACAAGGAATTGGATTTGGTCTGACTCCGTCTTTTGTGCCCTCTGGTGGCATGTAACATTAATTATTTACATACTTGATTACCATTATTTACATAATATACAGCACACTATATCACATGGGGTATCTGTGTCTGGTGGTTCTGGTGGCTATAGCTCTGTGGCGCCTGCCAGAGGGGAGGAGCTTGAACAGTTTGTGTGGAGGGTGTGTGGGGTCAGCAGTGATACTGACAGCCCTGAGTCTGGACCGGTACAGGTGTTGGATGGAAGGAAGCTCAGTCCCAATGATCTTCTCTGCTGACCGGATCACCCGCTGCAGTCTGTGCCTGTCCTGCTTGGTGGCTGAACCAAACTACACATTGCAGAGGGAGGGAGGTGCAGAGGACAGACTGGATGACGGCAGTATAGAACATGGTCAGCAGCTCCTGGGGCAGATTGAACTTCCTGATCTGTCTCAGGAAGTATAGCCTCTGGTGGGACTTTTTGCGGGTTGTGTCTATGTGGGGGACCACTTCATGTCCTGGGAGATTGTGGATCCTAGGACCCTGAATGAGTCCACAATAGATAATGTGGTATTGTGAATGGTGAGGGGGAGGGGGGGCAGGCGGTTCTTCCTAAAGTCCACCGTCATCTCCAGTCTTAAGCGTGTTGAGCTCCAGCTGATTCAGACTGCACCACTGGACCAGCTGCTCCACCTCCTGCCTGTATGCAGACTCATCACCGTCCCAGATCAGTCCAATAACAGTCATGTCGTCTCCATACTTCAGGATTTTCAGAGACGGGTTTCCTGAGGTGCAGTCATTAGTGTACAGGGAGAAGAACAGTGGGGAGAGGTGATGGTGCGGGTGCCAGATGTGATGCTGCCCAGTCTCACCTGCTGCCTCCTGTCAGTTAGGAAGCTCCTATTCCACTGACACGTGGGAGCAGGTACAGCAAGCTCGGTCAGTTTATGGTGGAGTATTCCAGGGGTGATCATGTTGAAGGCCAAACTGAAGTCCATGAACAGGATCCTGACATACATGCCAGGAAGATCCAGGTGTTGCAGGATGTAGAGGAGTCCTAGGTTTACTGCTTCATCAGCCGACCTGTTTTTCCTGTAGGCAGACTGCAGAGGTTCCAGCAGGGGGTCTGGGATGTCCTTCATGTGGTTCATCACCAGCCTCTCAAATTACTTCATGACCACAGAAGTCAGGGCGACAGGTCAGTTAGGGGCGGCAGTAGCTCAGGTGGTAGAGCAGTCGCCTACGAACCCTAGGGTGAGTGGTTCGATTCCCGATTCCTACTTGCTGAGGTGAAACCCTGTAGTGTAGCGCTGACATACTGTCAGAGCTACTAGTATTTTATTGATTCCTCCCAAGGGGATCAATAAAATATTCATTATTATTACTTCTGTAGGCTTCTTCCTTGGCCTGGCGCAGCTTCCTTAACTCCGGAGTGAACCATGGCTTGTTGTTATGTGCACACAGTTTTGGTCCTGACGCACATATCTTCACAAAAGTTGATGTAAGATATCACAGTGTCAGTGAGCTCAAGGATGTCTCTTGCTGCAGCTTTAAAAAATCTCCCAGACAGTGCAGTCAAAATAGCCCTGCAACTCCAGTTATGACGACTCCTGTCCACCTTTTCACCATCCTGACCACAGGTTTATTGGTTTAAAGGGGACGTATACATACATATAAAAGGGATGGCAGCTAATAAAAAAGCACTCTAAGTGAGGACTGGAAAACTTCTTCAACACTGTGGCATCTGTACACCGACCTCTGTTAATATAAAAGCAGGTTCCGCCTCCCTGTGTTTTCCCGGAGAGCTCCATGACATGGCCCGCAGGGAGCAGCTGGCAGCCGGGAAGATGTAGAGCAGGGGTGCCAAACTCAATTGCACCAGGGGCCAAAACACAAAGCACACCTTAGGTTGCAGGCCGAACAGGATAAACATTTATTGAACACACTAAAAGTAAACGTCTCCTAAATGCGTCTCCTGATGTATGATGCTGTGATGCGCTGTCAACTCACCAGTACAGTTCTCCTCCTGCATCTTTACCTGCATCCTCCCACTAACCCACTGTTTTCACCGCACATCGCTGCTGCTTCATCTGTTGTGAGAGCTACTAGTTTGTCCTGAGGTAGTTTCATGTCGGTTGCACTTTGAATATGTTTTCAAAATGTCTACTTCTGTCATTGTCCCGTGCATTGATTTAATGTCCATTATTTCCTCTATAACGCTCAAATCGGAGTCCATTCCACGGATAAAGATGGCCAGCTTTGCAGTGTCCGTCATGTCAGTACTTTCATCCACAGTAAGAGAGCATGCAATAAAGTCTTCTACTGCTTCTTTCAATCAACTGTGTTCTTAAATCAGTGGCCATCTCACAAACACGATCATCATCTCAGGCTTACATTTCACAACACCTGCTTTTTGTCTGGACACCAGACATCGCACACCTTTATCATCTTAGATTAAATTCCTAATTACAGCCACAAATCAGACAAACAGGTTTACCTGAAGGCTCAGTTTTCAGAATCAACTTATATATTTGCCATTCTTCAGGGTTACCTCTGACCTTACAATAGTGTTTCCCAGGTAACCTATGGTTTGGTAGCTGTTGCGCTGTATTTTCGGATCTGTAGTTATGTTTTATCAGCGCTTCATATCGCCGGGCCATTAATAACTATAATAATAGATCAATGTAAAATGATCACATAATTGTACATAATTGTATTATGGGCCGGATATGGCCCGCAGGCCTTGAGTTTGACACATATGGTGTAGAGCACCTTCAGGGATGTTCTCACTGAACCAGGTTTCTGTGAAGCACAGGAGAGTTTCAACAACCTCCTCTGCTTGTTGTTACTCTGCTTTATTCTCTCTTTTTCTCTCTTCTCACTTTTTACTCACTCTAACCAGTTGAAGCAGATAGCTGCCCATCCTGAGCCTTCCTTCAAAGGGAGTTTTTTCTCTCAATTGCCATCTAATGCTTCTCAAAAAGGATTTGTTGTGCTTTCTATATAACTCTATACATTTGTATATGTTTCCTACATAATTTTAGTTCTTAGTATATATATATATAAAGTGCCTTGAGATTACTTTTGTCATTATTTGGTGCTATTTCCTTTACATCACCCTTTGCAGCCTCCTTCCCTGGGAGGCTGAACAGTATGATAGCGTAATTAATATGTAATAATGTAGTTCTAAAAAAATCTAAATTTTTAAAACAAGTGGTTTAACATGGTCAATGCCACCAGTTTGATGAAATGTAATTTCTGAACTAGAAAACTGTAGAATCTTATATGTCTTTTTCATTTTATATGTCACATAGTTTATTCTCAGGTTTACATGGAAATATCACAGGTTTAATGTGGGCTCATAAACCATTTCAAAGGACTAAGCAATTGTACGAACACCTGCGTAGCAATAACTTGTATGAAGATTTCCAGTCAGGATTTAGAGTACATCATAGTACAGAAACAGCACTGGTAAAGGTTACTAATGATCTTCTATTGGCATCAGACAATGGACTACTCTCTATACTCGTCATGTTAGATCTTAGTGCTGCATTCGACACTATAGATCACAACATTTTATTACACAGACTGGAACATGTAATTGGAATCAAAGGAACAGCACTAGAGTGGTTTAAATCGTATCTATCGGATAGATTTCAGTTTGTACACGTTAATGATGAGTCTTCCATGCATAGCAAACTCAGCTATGGAGTTCCACAGGGATCTGTGCTTGGACCGATTCTTTTCACTTTATATATGTCCCCCTTAGGCAATATTATTAGGAAACACTCTATAAAATTCCATTGTTATGCATATGATACCCAGCTGTACTTATAGCTATGAAACCAGGAGAAACTGATCAATTAGTCAAACTTCAGGAATGCTTAAAAGACATAAAGACCTGGATGTCCTCCAATTTCCTTCTCCTAAATCCAGACAAGACAGAGGTTATACTGTTTGGGCCTAAAAATCTCAGCGACACTATGTCTAAACACATTCTCACCACTAATGACTTAGTTCTGGCCTCAAGTAATACTGTAAGAAACCTCGGGGTTCTCTTTGATCAGGATATCTCCTTCACTTCATACATAAAAGAAATCTCTAGAACTGCCTTTTTTCACCTAAGAAACATTGCTAAAATTAGGAGCATCCTGTCCCAAAGTGATGCTGAAAAACTAGTCCATGCATTTCTTACTTCCAGACTGAACTATTGTAATTCCTTATTAATGGGATGTCCCAATAACTCATTAAAGAGCCTCCAGTTAATCCAAAATGCTGCAGCCAGAGTTCTGACTGGAATTAGCAAGAGAGATCATATTTCTCCAACGTTAGCTTCTCTCCATTGGCTCCCTGTTAAATCCAGAATTGAATTTAAAATTCTTCTTCTCACTTATAAATCCCTTACAAATCAGGCTCCATCACTCTACGTTCTCAGACGGCAAGGTTACTTGTGGTTCCTAGAGTTTCCAAATGTAGAATGGGAGGCAGAGCCTTTAGCTACCAAGCCCCTCTCCTGTGGAACCAGCTCCCAGTTCAGGTTCGGGAGGCAGACACCCTCTCTACATTTAAGACTAGACTTAAAACTTTCCTTTTTTATAAAGCTTATAGTTAGAGATGGATCAGGTGACTCTGAACCATCTCTTAGTTATGCTGATATAGCTTAATCTGCTGGGGGACCTCTACTCATAAACTGAGCTCCTCTCCTCTCTCCTTTCTCCTGTATCAATGCAAATGCCACCATTGCATGTCATTAACTTTGTGTCATCTCTCTCTTTTAGTTGTGTTTCCTCCTCTCTGTCTCCCTCTCTCTGTACTTTTCTGCAGGTATCCTCGGCCTGGAGCTGTACATCTCCAGAATCCAGTTCATCTGCCCAATGTTATTGAAGCTTGTTGTTGTCTTTATTGCCTGCTGTTCTTTTCTCTCTTCTCTTTCCACTCACCCCAACCGGTCGAGGCAGATGGCCGCCCACTATGAGCCTGGCTCTGCTGGAGGTTTCTTCCTCTAAAGGGAGTTTTTCCTCTCCACTGTTGCCTAAAGCTTGCTCAAATGGGATTGTTGGGTTTTCTCCATAATTTTTTGTATAAATATTTTCTGTAAGGTCTTAAACCTTACACTGTAAAGTGCCTTGAATTGAACTAACACTTGAAGTCATGATGAAAGAAATTATATGGCCACCTTCTAAATCAATGATTCACTCTTGTGGAAATGTGCAACATAATTGTGATTTTAAATGTGATACTGTGGACTAAAATAGACCAAGCACACAACTATGGAAATGGATCAGGGCACATGAGACATAATTTGTACACGTGGATTGGCCACCAAACAGTCTAGATCTTAACCCCACTGAGAATCCTTGGGATCTGCTGGAGAATAATTCACACAGTAGTCTGGCCCCTCATCGAGTCACAATCTTGGCGAGAAATTAATGCAACTTTGGATGAAAAAAAATGTGGTGACATTGCATAAATTTATCAAGCAAAGTTGTGCTGTAATCAAAGTAAAAAGTGGTCCACGAAATATTAACGTGTGTCATTTTTTCTCTTTTGCCAGGCTTTGAACTTAAATACATAATTGATACTTCCTTCAGATAAGTCTTCATTTCTGTGTCCACAGTTTGGTGTTTCCTGATAGAACATTTTATCTTTGTGCAAAGACTGGGGTGGAGGCAGACGAGTGGATCAAAATCCTGAGGTGGAAACTGGTGAGTCAAAAAGACAAACAATAACACAAACAAAGTGTTTTCATACCTTAGTGCGTTTGCTCTGGTCCGGGTCACTTGATAGGTTTGTAAATATGTAACACTTTCCCCTTAGTTCAGTTCTTCTCCACAAGGATTTTGAATGTGTCTGCTGTGGGAACAAAAAGTATACAGGAAGAAAGTCCTTTTGTTGTGGACTACAACAAAGGACTTCTGGGAGCAGTTGTTTTGGTGTGCACCCAAGTGCAATTACTGTATTCATACCAGACAAAATACCCCTAGGGTGAAATCAAACTTGATTTCGATTTAAATACAGGTATGAAACACATAATCTACAACATATATCTACAACATGCCACTTTCTTGCAGTCTTGCAAATATTGCAGTCCAACTTTCATTTTTTTTTTACTCCAGCGTTATTAGTTTTTTTATGGTTAGGTTTAGACACTCAGGTTAATGCACTGACTTAAGATCAGGGAAAGACAGTGGGCTGGGTTAATAGAGACAATTTAATTCATACACTGTCTGTTTTAAAATCAAATCCAAAACACAATTTGTGTTTAACCCTTTTTTTCAAACCTAACCTGGCACAGGAATCTGAACTCAATCTCTAGGCTCATCATTCCCAGACCTTTGTCAATCCTGCACATTGTTGAGGCTGTGTACTGTAGACCTAAGCCTAACCCTAAGACGAGTAAGACACATTCAAATTGATCAATGTAAATGATTGTTTAAAAAAGAAAAACAATGATTACCACTTTGGGATGGAGACTGTGATCGAGATTGTCTAATGAAGAGAAGAAACTCTTTTTGTCTCATCTGTATTTGTCATGCTGTGCTGACAGGAGATCTTGTCGTAATTTTCGTTATATTTTCTTTGTTATTGTTTTAGTCATTAAATAAACCTTTAGTGAACAAATACTTAAAGTAAAATCTTTTGGTTGAAAAAGTTAAAACTGGTATACGATTCCACTTCAAACAACATCAAGTTCATGGTTGCAGTCCCAGTGAGATGGTGACAGCACATATTTATTTACATAAACTTGTATGTTACTGTTACAATACAATGCAACACAACTTGCAAAGTTAGTTAATTACTTGGTTAATGTTAGAAAACATGTTCTATGGCTTATCTTGTCTCCAGCTATGCCCCGCCCACCAAAAATCATAATTTTTTACTCACTAGGAAGGGCTTCCTTGACTCACAAAGTTAATAAAATGTACAATATATAAATTTAAACTGTGTGACCAAGTTGCAGTCTGAGGTTTTGCAGCCAGCAGTGACACTGTCTTTGTTTACAGTCACAGATAAGGAAAGGTCGATGACAACTGTCGTGGAAGATACAGGATATGGACCGAAGCCCCACCTTCATAAAGAATCAGCTGGATGGACAATAAAGACCATTCAAAACGCAAGCGTAACCTCCACTATACCTACCACTGGGAGGTTCCTACAGACCAACAACCTGGATGTGGCTGCATTTTGCTTTAAGACAGTTATTCATTACAAAGACATTTATGGTACTTTCTTTGGTAGCAGTCTTACTTGGCTGCTTTCTTTCCCAATAGAGTATTTCTTTACATCTTGAACATGAAGAATTGAACAATTAATTAAATAAATAATTAATTTAAGCTCCTTCTCATCTACCTGTTTATTTATGTCACAGTACTGAGCAATATTTTAGGTCTCACAGCAAGCCACAGAAACCAAACCTGGACCATACATTTGTGGGCTCTAATCAACTATCTTCAGACTGAAGAAGCTACTTGGATGAGTAGTGAAACGTTTCAACCTAACAAGAAGGAAATTCAGTTGCCATGACTCAACTTCCAGATATATGCTACTTATACATTTTTCCTGAAAACTGTGCTTCCGCTGTTCTCTTTACTTCCTGGCAGTATTTCTTAGCAACCATCCCAAGTATTGTCAATCAATATTACTGCTGTTAATAATCTTATGATTACGGTACTTATTTTATGTACCCCCTACTAGTGCAACACTACATTTCTTCATGTTCAACTTTACAATCAGACCCTTTGCAACAACATTTCAAATTAGCTTAGGTGCCTCTCATTTCTCTTGATCATTACTGAGATGATTCTACATCTTGATTGGATTCCACTTGTAGTAAATTACATTGATTGAACACAGTTTGGAAAGGCACACACCTCTTTATAGAAGGCTTCACAGCTGACAAAATTTACTCTATCAAAAAATACAAGATCAAAGGAACTGCCTGCAGAGCTTAGGGACTGCGTTATTCCAAGGCACAGGCACAGAGAAGCCTTAGTAAGAGAGAGGTGACCATTGGGTTCTTGGAACCACAAAGTTCCATAAGGAGTGTTTTAGAAAAACAAAATTACAAAGTGACTCTGGTGAGAGCTGAAATAAAACCCCAACTACAGATCTGTCTTTTGGAAGCTTATTTCCAAAAACAACAGTCACACAGTGTTCAAAGCAGTCTGCAGAGTGAAGCGCAACATAGTGAGGCTTCTGTCTAGCCATACCAGGTTTAGTATTTCTACTTGACTTTCATTTTTGCTTCTGCTTCTTCAGCTTCACTGCATTTCAGAGGAAATGTCATATTTAGTTTACTAAATTTGAGAGGACAATCATAGGACTTTTTTTACACTCCACAGTGTAAAAATAACCAGCTACTTAGAAGTATGTTAACTAATTCAGATTATTAGATTCAAAACATTTAATATCACTTACTTTAACTAACAGTTTGTTAGTTAAAATAAGCTCTTTTATTAACAGCTGCAACATTCAAGTTAATTCAAGTAATTCAAATCCAATTAATATCATATTTATTGGTATGAAATCATCCATTTTGCATAGTGTTTTTACTTTGGGTACCTGTTTTATATTAATACTTAATGGAAAAATTTACCATTTTGAATGCAGCACTTGTTCTTTAACAGTAGGTCTACACAGTAATTTTACTTATGAAAATTCTAAGTACTACAAACACATTTTGCATTAAAAAGGTTAGAATGAAAAAGGTAGTAAAACCACTTGGGTGCTGCAAGTGAAACATTTATTTTAGTTGACTTTGTTCAACTGTGGAAATTCTCATGAAAGAACAGAACAAAAAGCATATAGGTAAGTAAGGTAAACAAGTCTGAGAATGTCAACACTTTCAGGTCATTAACTGGAAGTGTAAAAACCTCCATACAGGTTTTCCAACAGGGCACTCATACACCATTATCTTGATCAGAGTTGTCCTGTCCTGAGCTTATGTCACCTCTACCACCTGCCTCAGCTCCTCTATTAGTGGTGCCAGCTCCTTCTCCAGACTCATGATCAGACCTGAGAGGAAACAGTGTACCATTGTTACTTCACAAGTCAAAAACATAGAAGCTCAGAGTAGTAACGCAGGATGAATTGCAATGTCTGTGGTGACCCCTTGACCTTTTTTCTGACACCACATCATTTCTGCACACAAGAAAATCACAATCTGACATTAGCAGGCTAATTACCACTAAAACCTAATGTGCATATTCTTATTCCTCGTACAATGTACCTGTTTGACATTTCCTCTCTCCAGTCCGATGACGACATTTACATAACTACTGCTGGGGCTATAAGAGCAGCTGGATCATCTTAGTGGTGTTTGTTGTGCAGCCACTAGCAGGGCTTTAAGCAATATCGTAAGGTCCAATCAGCACTGGTACTGGTTTGTTAATGGGGCTTAATGATTTTGGAAAATAATCTAATGTTCAAATTTTCTAATATTGTGGCTGTACTGTAATTTATAATGCAATTTTTTAAATTCTCCAAACACAAGCAATAAATGTGACCATCACAAATGAGAAACATTAAACAAAAACTTGTAGACCAGGCCTATATGTTATAATCAAATCAAGTGATGTATGAATTGATATGATAAATATTTTTACATAACTACTTCTGTCCCTGTGTTACAAAATCATTCTAGCAAATCTGAATGTAGTTGAGATCCACTTATCAAATCTGTTTCAATAATATGTGCTGGGTTTTTATGTTTGTTGTGGTTTTTGTACAGAACATTGTAGAGTGTAGCCATAGCACATTTTACCATTTTATGCATCAGATTTTGCTTGTAGTGTTAGAAAAAATAAAGAACATTATAAGAGATTAATTGGCCAGAGATCCCAATTTACTTGTACATTATTGGTACTACACAATGGAACCAGTTTTCAGAACCTATCCCTACTCATTCATAAGGTCATCTATGTTTCAGTATCATCGTATATACTTTATTATACTTAGACAGACAAAAAAAAATAAATAAATAAAAAATAAAAAAATAAAAAAAACAACAATATAGGTACAATAAGCATTCAAAGATTTTACCTGTGTTAGCATTGCTGCTGGCAATGAAACTGATAACCAGTGGCAAACGATTGAACTGCACAATCTGTTGAACACAGACATAATAAACACGTCAGACTCAGGAAAAACATTATAGTCACAGGCCAGACATTAACCACCTGACAGCTTTTGCAGAACATGTTTTAACAGCTCATGTCTTACACTGACAATTTTTAGTTTTAAACAAATGTACAGTAAATTGTCATATGTACACATCTGTGGCATCTTGTAGGTGGTTGAAAATGACTTAATATAGCCAAAGGTTAAACAGTTTCTAAAATAAATCTATCGGAGCTGCATTATTATTAGGAAAGTGGCATCTGACCTGGTAGGTATTGTAGTAGCAGATGATGCTCTTGTTCTTCGAGAGGCCCAGCTTACTGCCCTGATCTGTGGCCAGAGCAAAAGTAGACAAGAAGCCAGGTCTCAGAGCATGGACTGGGGCATTATCATTGGCAACTGCAGGAACACAATAAACATAAATGAAACAGAATGGAAGGACGAACGGGAATACAGAGTTCTTTTCAAACGTGATTGATTTTGCAAGTGTGATGTGATGTGAAAATTGTACCAGGTTCACATCTGAATCCCTAAAACTGTGACAGCATTCTGATAAGTGTGGGTTTGTAAAATGCCTTTAACACTTGCAGCATTTCTGAAAGATGAACTCAGAGCTGTTCCATTAACATAAAATCTCTAGAATTGCCTTTTTTCACTTAAAAAAACATTTATAAAATTAGACGGATCCTGTCCCAAAGTGATGCTGAAAAACTAGTCCATGCATTTGTTACTTCCAGGCTGGACTATTGTAATTCATTATGAATAGGATGTCCGAATAAGCCTCCAGTTAATCCAAAATGCTGCAGCCAGAGTTCTGACTGGAATTAGCAAGAGAGATCATATTTCTCCTACATTAGTGTAGTGTAGGATGGGAGGCAGAGCCTTTAGCTATCAAGCTCCTCTCCTGAGGAACCAGCTCCCAGTTCAGGTTCGGGAGACAGACACCCTCTCTACATTTAAGACTAGACTTAAAACTTTCCTTTTTTATAAAGCTTATAGTTAGAGATGGATCAGGTGACTCTGACTCAACTCTTAGTTATGCTGATATAGGTTAGTCTGCTGGGGGACCTCTACTGACACACTGAGCTTCTCTCCTCTGTCCTTTCTCTTATATCAATGCAAATGCCACCATTGCATGTCATTAACTTTGTGTGTTCTCTCTCCTGTAGTTATGCTTCCTCCTCTCTGTCTCCCTCTCTATCTGTACTTTTCTGCAGGTATCCTCGGCCTGGAGCTGTATATCTCCAGAATCCAGTTGCCTGCCCAATGTTCTTGCTCCTTGTGGTTGTTTTTGTTGCCTGCTGTTCTTTTGTCTCTCCTCTTTCCACTCACACAAACCAGTCGAGGCATATGGCTACCCACCATGAGCCTGGTTCTGCTGGAGGTTCTTCCTCTAAAGGAAGTTTTTTCCTTTCCACTGTTGCCTAAAGCTTGCTCAAATGGGATTGTTGTGAATTGGCGCTATACAAATAAAATTTAACTGAACTGAATTGAATTGAATAAAGAATGAATGTAAACACACTGCCATCTAGTATCACTGTAATAAACATGACACTACCTGTTTTTGTATGAACTTAAGAAACAAGGATACTGTAAATCTGTGTATACATGATGCATATGAGTAATCTGATACTGCACATATATATATATATATATATATATATATATATATATATATATGTTTGTAAAACAGTGCACAACATATGAGCATATACAAATTCAATGAATATCGACTTGTGGTACCATTGTTAATTGTTCCTGTGTATTTAAAATTGACCAAAGGCTGGAAATCAAATAGGGAAATTACATGCAAATGATCCCAATGAGCATTTCAGTTGTTCCAGGTACATGCTCAAAAAGCACATATGAATAAAAGAAATGTTCTAATCATAATGCTGCATATGTTACACATAAGTGACAGCATAGCACACAACCCAGTTTACTGTGATCTTCTGTTGTGGTGGAAATGCATAAAGTCAGGGTACAGAGACAAATTAACATAGACATGAGTAGAGTAAACCATTCCTAGTACCTTTCTTACCTTTGATAACTGGGACGCCATCTCTGTCTGTTACTATAACTGCATGAAGACCTTCAACACTGAGGAAGAAGACAGATTTCGCAAATGAAACTGTACTCTGTATCTACTTATATTCTCACTGTCGACTACACAGAACATAGATTATAATACACACCTTTGCAGCTGCTTATAGAGATATCTCTTCAAATCCTGAAAAAAAGGTTAAATAGAAAACGAAAGTCGAGCCAGCTCATACAAACATGAAATCCAATATGTTAGGTTCCATACACTCAAATAGCGTATTAAAGATAAGATAACGTAAGATATTCTTTATTGATCCCACATTGGGGAAATTCGATTGTTACAGCATTTAGTGGACATGCTGAGTTGCACGTTATACATATCCATATGTATAAAGTCTTGTTTTATTGTCGCTATATAGCACTTTATGTATTTCTAGTAGCGCACACGTCATACTCACATCAGCCATGGCGACCAGTGTTTATCTTGTTCTCCGAAGAAATCAGCAACTGCGGAAAGACAACAAGCTCCATTAAACATTGAGTTGAAACATGCTAACATGTTAGCTAATCAGCAAGACAGCTAGCGATATCTAGTCAAGTCAAAACCGTAAATACCATCACATACCTTATTTGAATCCCCTGTAATAGACTTTACAACAAGTTTAAATAACTACATACTAAACGAGATGCACAAGCTGCAGAGACGTAGTCAGAAATCACATGACAGATCTTGTTTAACTTCCGGTTGGTGAAGCGTTCGGGAGAATCAGTACTGCGCACGTATGGCATGGTGCATATAACCATAGAACAATAGATATATTTAAAGCATTAAATTGAGCTCTACATCTTTAGGTGCACCTCTTCTTGTCACATACAAAACACTTGCTATAGTTTCATAAAACGTGTAGCATCTTCCTGCAGATGCAGGATCTAAGCTTTATTCCAAAATTAATTAAATTAATTATTTGCATCTTCCAAATTATATTGCAATCAAGGATGGTGAGTGGAATCAGGATGCATCAGAGCTCTGTTTTGAGTGTCATGGCAAAAATAATTCCAAACAAACCTCTTTCACTTTCACATTATGGGGTATTTTTGGTAGAATTTTTAAGGAAAATAAAAAAAAATTAATCCATTTTGGAATAGTGATGTAACATAACAAAATGTTGAATAAGTTCAACACTTAATACTTTCTGGATGCATTGCAGATATTTGTTGGCTTAGTGCTGCTTATAACTTTACCAGAGATGCGGTTGACCAGCCTCATAAACTGTGGCCTTTCTGTAAGGTAATCACAGAAGAGGCCGGGCTGGGAATGACATTACTAGTACTAATGCACTGCTGATGCTGGTCCAATAAGAAGGTTATGGTTAATTTTTTTTTAAACCTAATTGAGAATAATTTAGAGATTGTCTCTGGGAACAACAACATACATTTTGCAATATTATACTTATATTATATATGTCTATGGGCAGTATGGTCAGTACTATCACCTCGCAGCTAGACTTTCAGGGGTTCAAACCTGCTGGCTCTGGATTTCCAGTGGAGTTTGCATGTTCACCTCAAACCTGCATGGGTATCCTCCCTTAATCCAAAGACATGAACATTATTTGTGACTTTAAAAATAAGTGGATGGTTAGTGTAGAAGATCACTGCCTTCCATGTGGAGACGTCCATGTGAAAAATATCAAAGCAAAGTGCTATCAAAGAAGTGTTTCTGCTTCATGAGATGCAAGTACAAGAGAGAGCAGAAAGGTATATTTTGCAAAGGAAGATGCAAAAGAGTTCTGTTTTTAGCAGTTTTTTAAATATTGAAAGTGAGGTTGCTAAGCGTCTATTCTTTCTGATGTTGTGGATGGCATATCTACATGACCTAGAGACTGAGGCGATGTGTTCCGTGAAGGTCAGTTGGTCATCGATGACCCCCAGATTTCTGGCCTTCTTAGCAGGGACAATCAACGTAGATCCAATGTTGATGCTGATGTTGTGTTGTGACGAAGATCTGGCAGGGAAGACAAGAACTTCAGTCTTGGAGATGTTAAGCTAAAGATGTCTTTCTCTCTTTCTCCAAGTAGAGATGCGTAACGAGACAGTAGAGTCATCCGGCGGACAGGAAGAACTGTGTGTTGTCCGCATAGCAGTGATAGGAAAAGTCATGTGAATGGATGATAGGGCCTAGAGAAGTATCAAGTGTCAAAAGGATACGACAAAAAACTGGCACAACCACCAAAACAAAGTGACATAAACCAACCTAAAACAGCGGAGTACAAAGTAGAAAAACAAATGAATGCTGAATGAATGCATGAAAACCAGACACCAGGGACATTGAAGAGGCCACACAGTTGGAACCAATCTGTAGTTAAGGCCTTGGAGAGTGGGGAGTGAAGTGGCTGGTGAGTGGAGCAATGGCAGTGGAGTCCAGTGGAAGAGGGAGAGAGGGGGAAAAAACCACAGCTTGGCAGGTACCAGGCAGGAACTGATCGACTGAAAGCATAACCTTTTTTTCTCTCTCCACAAAATAGTGGTACATTACTTCTGTTTCTGGCATATTACACAGACTAGCAGGGACACACAGTGGAGAGGGCAATGTATTTACCTGTGGGTTGCTCTTGTTGACATGCACAAGGACACATTATAATCAAAGCATTCACACTGTTCCACTGTTCAGCAAGTGGCAGTAAATATCACAAAATACATTAATGCCTTTAACGATGGCAAGCTAGTAAACATGGGTGTAAGTAACGCATAGTAGCGCAGTGTAAAGTGCTTTGAGTACCAGCTAGGTAGAAAAGCTTCTTGACTCAATGCTTGATAGTCCAGGAATGGAACAAGTCTGCCTGCAATTAACTAACTGGACTCCACATTAACTTAAAGACATTAACTGTTATACTGGACTGCCTGCTGCTTGCACAGCATGTAATCACCCATATGAGGATGGGTTCCCTGTTGAGTCTGGTTCCTCTCAAGGTTTCTTCCTGTAGCCTTCTCAGGGAGTTTTTTCTTGCCACCGTCGCCCTCAGCTTGCTCATCAGGGACAATCTGATTATTATGATTCATACACATTCACTGTTCATGTACTGGTTGTGTAAAGCTGCTTTGTGTCAATGTCATTTGTAGAAAGCGCTCTACAAATAAAACTGAATTGAATTGAATTGAATTGAATTGAATTGAATTGAATTGAATTGAATTGAATTGAATTGAATTGAATTGAATTGAAAAAGCGTTATATAGGTGCAGACAATTTACCATTTAATTCAAAGATTTAAGAAAATGATGAAGGATGAAGGAAATGTAAGCCTCAGGTCTCACGTCTCTACTAAGTGGCATTAAAGCATAGGAAACAGAGGACTGAGCAGGCCACAGAGTTTTTTTAATGGTCTAGTCCAACATGAAGACAGCAATGCATCATTTTCATGCAAACTTAAATGTCCTGATGCTCATTCAAGGCATTTCACACTTGGTTGAGAGTTGCTTCATTGTCTGAACTGAAAGAAGTTCCCAATCTGGCATATTGTGCCTCCTGACTTTTTCAGCAATCTTTCATCTTCCGGCCTTTAGTCTATGAAGATTAACTACACTGAGGAGTTACGACAATGTGTTACATTACACATAATAAGTCTGCAACTTTTCACTGAGAACATCTTAGTATTGTATAATAAAGTGAAGCTGCATGGCTACTGCATATTTGATTGTTAAAGCACCAGTAGTGGACAAAATAATCAGCGCTTCTACTTCAGTTAAATTCATTTATGAGAACCCAAAGTGTCTAGTGGTTCTAGCACCACCACTGCAGACTTTCCATCCTTGAAAGCATGTACAGTATTTTTTCATGACAACTTAATCACGTCAGTGAGGACTCATAGGAATTATATTGCAGCCTTACTTTGAACAATACTCAATACTGTTGCCCCTCTTAAAAAGAAGGTAGTGAATCAGAGGAAGCTAGCTCCATTGTAAAATTCACAAATCGTTAGCTTAGAGCAAAGATCATTAAAGCTGGAAAGGAGGCGGCATTCCACTAATTTAGATGAATCTTGCCTAGCCTGTAAACACAGTTTAATAATATTCACTCTATTTAACTATCGCCAGATTCTTAACAGTACAAAGATAAGCCTGTAGAGAATTATATAGGAAATGCAAAAATCTCCTTTGAGCAAGCACTAATTGACAGTGCAGTAAAAAGTCCCTCAAAAATTTCACCCCTAAATTTCAGTTAAAATACTAGTAAGACTTTTGTCAATGAAGACCAAAAAAATTCTAAAAGTATATCAAAATGTAATTCCCTATTTACCTTTTAACATTTTACATATGGTTAGATAGAATGCGGTCCATTTTGCTCAGAACATTAGGTGAGATCTATGAAAAGATTTTTATATTGAGTTTCCCTGACTATATTGCAGGTGAAAACTGTGACTGCAGCTTTTTGCCAGTCATACTCTATTAATTCAATTCAATTAACTTTTATTTGTATAGCACCAATTTACAACAGAAGTTTGGGTTGGGGTGAGTGGAAAGAGAAGAGAGAAAAGAACAGCAGGCTGAGGATACCTGCAGAAAAGAACAGAGAGAGGGAGACAGAGAGGAGGAAACACAACTACAGGAGAGAGAAGACACAAAGTTAATAACATGAAATGGTGGCATTTGCATTGATACAGGAGGAAGGAAAGAGGAGAGGAGCTCAGTTTATCAGTAGAGGTCCCCCAGCAGACTAAGCTATATCAGCATAACTAAGACATGAACTAAGAACTAAGCAGAACATAGAGTTCTGCTTGGAAGATATAAGTGAGGAGAAGAATTTTAAATTCAATTCTGGATTTTACAGGGAGCCAATGGAGAGAAGCTAACGTAGGAGAAATATGATCTCTCTTGCTAATTCCAGTCAGAACTCTGGCTGCAGCATTTTGGATTAACTGGAGGCTTTTTAATGAGTTATTGGGACATCCTATTAACAATAGTCCAGTCTGGAAGTAAGAAATGCATGGACTAGTTTTTCAGCATCACTTTGGGACAGGATGCTCCTAATTTTAGCAATGTTTCCCAGGTGAAAAAAGGCAGTTCTAGAGATTTCTTTGATGTATGAAAGAGATATCCTGGTCACAAATAACTCAGAGATTTCTTACAGTCATCAAGGGTGAGAACGTGACTAGACATAGTGTCTCTGAGATTTTTAGGCCCAAACAGTATAACCTCTGTCTTGTCTGGATTTAGAAGAAGGAAATTGGAGGACATCCAGGCCTTTATGTCTTTTAAGCATTCCTAAAGTTTCACTAATTGATCAGTTTCTCCTGGTTTAATAGATAAGTATAGCTGGGTATAATCTGCATAACAATGGAAATTTATAGAGTGTTTCCTAATAATATTGCCTAAGGGGGACATATATAAAGTGAAAAGAATCGGTCTAAGCACAGATCCCTGTGGAACTCCATATCTAACTTTGCTGTGCATGGAAGATTCATCATTAACATGTACAAACTGAAATCTATCTGATAGATACGATTTAAACCACTCTAGTGCTGTTCCTTTGATCCCAATGACATGTCCCAGTCTGTGTAATAAAATGTTGTGATGAATGCAGCACTAAGATCTAACAAGACGAGTATAGAGAGTAGACCATTGTCTGATGCCAATAGAAGATCATTAGTGACCTTTACCAGTGCTGTTTCTGTGCTGTGATGTACTCTAAATCCTGACTGGAAATCTTCATACAAGTTATTGCTACGCAGGTGGTCGTACAATTGCTTAGACACTACCTTTTCAAGAATTTTAGAGATAAAGGGCAGATTGGATATTGGTCTATAATTCGCTAAGACCCCTGAGTCCAGAGTAGGCTTTTTGAGTAGGGGCTTGACTACAGCAACCTTAAAAGCTTGTGGTACGTAGCCTATTTGTAAAGATAGATTGATCTGCTCTAATATGGACGTGCTGATCAAAGGCAAGACATCCTTGAGGAGTCTAGTCGGGATGGGATCTAAGAGACATGTTGATGGTTTAGAGGAATTAATTACTGAAATTAATTCAGAATGATCTACGGGGAGGAAACAGTCTAAGTACGAGCATGGTCTTGCAAATGAATCTAAAGTTGTGTACAGTCCATGCTGTATGCAGGGAGGATCTGATAAATTTTTCTCTAATAGTTATGATTTTATTTGTAAAGAAATTCATAAAATCATTGCTGCTGAGAGTTGAATACTAGGCTCAACAGCGCTATGACTCTTTGTCAGCCTGGCTACAGTGCTGAAAAGAAACCTAGGGTTGTTCTTATTTGCCTCTATTAATGAGGAGCAATATGAGGTTCTAGCTTTACGGAGGGCTTTTTTTTAATACATTATTAAACTATCTTTCCAGGCTAGGCAAAATTCATCTAAATAGGTGGAACGCCACCTCATTTCCAGCTTACGTGATTTCTGCTTAAAGCTACGGATTTGTGAATTGTACCATCTGTGAATTGTACCATGGAGCTAACTTCCTCTGATTCACTAGCTTTTTTTTCAGAGGAGCAACAGTATCAAGTATTAACAGTAATCATTATCAAATTCCCTTTCCCATTTCCATCAGACATTGTGCAATGCGGGGATGCCCAATGGCTAATACAAGAATAGCAGTGAATTAGAACTAACTGGCCTAATCTTTCCTTATCTGAGTATAAAACAATGGGTGAAAGTATGAAACAATATGTCTACATGGCTGCCTGATACTCTACTGTAAATTGTATAAAGATGCAAACGAGAAGTTGTAATTAATTACTGTGTGTCATAGTTCATGTTCTATTTAACCCGTTTCATACTTGTTCCATTGTCACAGGTCTGCATATTGCATCGTTAGACTAATGAAAACAGTCTGGAATGTGATCCTTTCAATTTAGAAGAAGAATTTTTATCTGTAGCACTCAATTCACTCAGTATTCATAAAAATTAACTGACAATTGTGTCCTTCTATATCACCTACATTGAAACAGCATCCAATTTTATTCCAGCAGATGGAGCCATGACATCATATCAACAATATCACAAGTTTTGAACGTGAACTTTTTCTCACTGACTGAGTAAGGACATGTTTCTCTTAAATCCTGCAAGTTTCGTGTTGAGAGAGAAAACATGTATATTTTAAATAAAGTAGTTATATTGTCATATTTCTGTCTTGTCTGGTTCATTGTCAACATAGTTTTTGTTTGTTCGTTTGTTTTGCTGCAATAGTCCTACCTGTCTACTAATCTCTAAGTTTGTGTATATGTGTGAATGTGAACAGCTGAAGATGTTGACACAGTCCACAGAACTGTTGTGAATTCTCTAAAAAAGGGAACTAATTTTCTCACAGAATTCATGATGTATGCGGTACAGAGCAGACTCTGACAAATGCAGAGTTAATTCTATTTTGCAGGCAACTTGCCATAAGCGAGAAACCAAGCAGGGGAGAGGGAGGGCCATGGATGTCAAAACAATGTGCTGTAATATTAACAATGGCTAAGTTCTAAGTGTACCAGTTTAAACCTAAGGTGCTGCACAAGCTGACAGAGAAATCTGAAGGAACATTCACTGGTGCAATGATCTCTTTCTGCTCTGAGTGAGAGACTATGATGGCACCAACACCAAGTTCTGTCACAGTGACTCAGACTGAAATACTAAAACACTGAATTGACAGTATAAACAACCTCTATGTAATAGCCTTAGACTAATACAACCACTATGTCGTTTTCACTGTGTATTGCACATACAAACATCACTGTAAATAAATCCTACACTTTTTATATAAAGTAAAATAAATAAAAATTATTAAGATATCATCTTTTGTCCACTTTGTGGGTTGTAGGTTGAGAGGGCTCTGTTGTTAATGGTTACCAGGTGCAATTCTTTCATGTTAATAGCTGCTACCAAGGCAAACTAGATGGATTTACTATAGAAGATACATTTGAGTAATGTTAGTAACAATTCAATTCAGTTACCCGTGTTGCTTGGTTGACTGGGGTAACTATTTAGCTGGCTAACAAGAATGTTAGAATACATAAGTCATATTTCCAAGTTAGCAGCATTCATTGTCAGGACAGTGATTCCAGTAGTGCATGATACATAGGATATAGTTGGATCTTGCTTATCACATTTAAATTGTGTTATTTGAATCCAATTTTTTATATAGCGCCAAATCACAACAAAAGTAATCTCAAGACACTTCACAGTGCAAGGTTTAAGACCTTGCAAATGCCCTCCTCTTCCACTCCCTTTAATGGAAGAAACCTCCAGCCGAACCAGGCTCAGGATGGCTGGCCATTTGCCTAGAGTGGTTGGGGTGGGTGGAAAGAGAAGAGAGAACAGAACAGAAGGCAGCAAAAAAACAACAACAACAGGACAACATGGACATCTGAGGATAGATGTGACAACAAAATTTATCTTACGTCTTTAAAAGTAAAATCCAGCAGCTTTGAACTTTAGTTAATGGTGGAACGTTTGACAAAGTACTTTTTTGCACCAAAGTCTCTAAGAAAACCTATTTTTCTTCTTCTTTTATAACAGAGAAAACATGCAACATTGCTGATCATGTAACCACAGTCTGTACCATACATAAAAACATAGCCAAAGACTGTGTTTATATTAGTGAGCATACTTCTCTCTACAGACAGTGTATATTGTATGTGAGGGAACACGTATATGTTTGACAGAAATGGGCGGGGGGGTGAGGGATGGTTGGGATGAAACAGTCCTACAGTGGGACTGTGAGGAGCAGATCCAGTCTTTCTTCTCCTGACTGTTTGGATTATTTAGAGCAAACCTGCCCTTTTTGCCAAGCAGTAGGCTGAATACAAGTGCTCCCAGCTTCCCACATAAACCTACTGCTATTTTACACTAAACTCCTCCAGATGATTTATGTCAGAGAGTTGCTAATTCTCACCTCTTATTCAGCAGTGTGCAGAATGGTGGGGACCTCTGCACTGTGACCCATCATTTACCTCTGCACTCGACATGACAAAGTGATTCACCCCACTACCTGCTGCAACTAAAAACTGCTTGATCTTGCTCTTTAAACTGCCTGTTCCATGTTCATGTCTTATTTTCAATAGGATTTTCAATAGGATATAATTTAAATTAGGAATTCTTAGAGTAAATTGGCTTCCTGCTTCTGAAGTCTGTAGTCTACAGTAAAATTTGACATGCCTATACTAGATTTTAATTGTATTTATTAGTCATTTAACAGCTGACAGCTAAATAATTTTCAGATTCAAATTAGGATAATATTAATATACAGTATAATAAATCAATAAATGTTTACATATTATTATAGGTCATAATACATTAAGACCTATTGCTCACTGTGGGACTTTAACAAATTATTTAGCAGTACAATTTGTGGTTCAGAATTACTATTGCAACAACACATCATCAGTAGGGTATAACTAACCTGTCTCATGACAGTCTAATCCTAGCTCACGTTCCCTATTAGTTAGTAGATGAACAATCCAACGCTTGGTGAATTCTGCTTCACAATGATAGGAAGAGCTAACATCAAAGGATCAAAAAGCGACGTTGCTATTCAAACGTTGTTTGAGGGATTCCGTCATTGTTGTTCTATGCCTCCTTGTTATTCCTGTGTTTACTTGGTTTTCTAGGTAACCCCAATGAAACGTTTTTTTTACAGTTAGTATCTGGTTCTGAAAATGACATTTTATTAATGTCATTTTCAGAACCAGAACCTTGCTTTTACCAGGCGCAACATTAAAGTAATAAACAGTTTAAGCTAATTATAATCCAATAAGGTGTGTATTATTCTACAATAGTGCTATTCTACATAGTTCTAGATAAATAACTTTTATTTTTGTTACTTTGAGGATATTTTGCTCCCAATACTTTTACTTGAGTAACATTTTGAATACTGTACTTTTAGTTGTAACTGATTACTCCTACACTTTGGTATTGCTACTTCTTAGATGGAAATGGGTTTTCTACTTGCTGTCTAACAAGTGTAACAAAGCCCATTATCAGCAAAAATTACTTGTGTATTTCAGTGCCATTATGTTATGTACTCAATAAAATTTATAAATGAAGAGCCTAATTAACCATTAGAAAATAATTTTGCAATTGCAGTAACAAAGAAAAAGGACAGTGATCTCTTTGAAGATATTTTGGCACAAAAATAAAAAGATCTTCATGTAACCAATTTATGCAATTTATTCACTACTGCAAAACACCTGAACTATGAACTGTGATAGAGAATGCCTAAGGATTATAGCAGGATTACATCTTTTGTGTGTAACAGAGCTATAAATAAACCTTACAGTCAGCTGGAGTGTCCACTCACCAGTTACTTTGCTTCAAACTCTCATTTTTGTAATTATTACAAAAAAATGTGAAAAGTTCAGCTTGTTGAAAAGTTGAGACCACAGCACGGAAAATGTTTAAGCCCAGACCTCTGAAGCGCTTGGAAAATTTTTGAATGTATAAAAAACATTTAAATTGTTTGTTGTATGCCATATGTGAGTTGAGTGAGTGATTATTAGATTTACACAAATTTGACAATGACTGCATATTTGTATAATTTTTTTCTTATTATTATTCTTTCTTTATTATATCTATTTGACTGCCATGTGGGAGACTGGATTCAAATCCCAGCTGTGGCCTACCTCCACTAGGGGTCCTTATGCAAGACCTCCTTACTCTTACCCTGCCTACTCTAAGTCGCTTTGGATAAAAGCATCTCCGCATTTAAGTCAAACTCACCAAATAGTGTATATGACAAGACTAAATTAAGTGCAAAACTGATTAGAAACACAATATTTCTAAGCTGATAAAACACAGTCATGATCTGTCATGTCCTTTTTAAACAACCCATTACACATACAGAGTTATGGTGATAAAAGTAAGAGTAATTGACTTTTAACAGCTAATTCAAACACCTTTGGAAGCAACGACCTCAAGCAAGAGCTTCCTGACGCACATGATGTTCACAGTATTGTCATGCCAGTTATAAACTTATTTATTTGCCATGGTACACTAGTAGCAATGTATCAAGTATCAAGACTGGGCGTTCAAATCCCAGCTGTGGCCTACAACCAGTAGGGGTCCTTAGGCAAGACCTCTTCACGCTGCCCTGCCTACCCTTGTACCTTGTAATGACTTGTAAGTCGCTTTGGATAAAAGTGTCTGCTAAATGACTAAAATGTATAATTATATTATCTAGCACAATGTCCAAGTTTTTCTTTGACAAAATTCCTGTTTAGAATCATGTTTTAAAGTCTCTATACAGTTATCTCTATGGTTATTCTCACACAACCCACATAAAATGTTAACTTAATGAATTCTAATATGCAAGAAATTATTTAATGGATAAATGATAAAATGTTGTTCCATGAGGCTAATATAAAAAAAAAAACTGCCCAAAAAAACCCACGCTCTAATATTTTGTTATACCGCCTTCAGCTTTCAATGTGCCATTGTTTCATTAAGCTTCTGCAATGTCACAACATTTATCCACCTCCATAAATTTTTCACCAACATCTTGCATTGATGCTGGGAGAGTCGGACCGTTGTGCAGTCTTCTCCAGCCCATTCCAAAGATTCTCAATGGAGTTAAGGTCTGGGCTCTATGGTGGTCAATCCATGTGGGAAAATGATGTGTCATGTTCCCTTAACCACTCTTTCACAATCTGTCATCTTGGAATATGACTGTGCCATCAGGGAAGAAAAAAATCAGTAAATTCAGTATTCAGGGAGGCAGCTGAGACATAATAATAACGTATACTTTATTCATCCCCTTGGGGAAATTTGTTTTGGACAGCTGCCAGACTGAGTCGGCATTACTACAGGGTTTCGGTGTCTTGTCCAAGGACATAGAAGTTATGACTTAGAAGATTGTTTAATCCTGCACATTTTTCATTTTTCATTTAAAGGTTCTTCTTTGTCTCATCATTCCAATAAAATTTGTCCCAGAATTTTCAAAGATAACTTCTGTACTTTTTGGCAAGTTCCAGCCTAACCTTCTTGCTAATGAGTTGTTTGCATCTTCTGGTGTAGCCTCTGTACTTTTGTACATGAAGTCTTCTGCAAACAGTAGATTGTGATACTTTCACTCCTGCCCTCTAGGGGGTTTTGCTGATGTCACTAACAGCTGTCTTTCTTTACAGCTCTCTCTGTTTCTGTCGTCCACTGCTGTTGCCTCCCTTAGCCTACCCGTTCGATGTCTGCTACTCAGTACACCAGTGGTTTCTTTCTTCTTCAGAACATTTCAAATGTGGCACTGGCTATGGCCAATGTTTGTGCAATGCCTCTGATTGATTTCACATCCTCTCTCAGCTTTACAATTGCTCGCTTTTCGCCAATAGACAGCAGTCTTGTTTTCATGTTGGTTACATTTAAGTATAAATGCAGTCTAAAAAGGGAAAGCGCAAATCTGAAACTGAGCGTATATATTTAGTGCTATTTATTGTTTGAATAACCAATATAATAGGACACACCTGGGCCACAAAACACACCTGTCAGTGTAAAAGCCCTGAAAAGGAGGTCTTGATATGAAGATACACAACACAAAAATACTAAATTTGGATGTTCTTGTCCCCGACAAGATCAGTCAAAAAAATTACTAAGCAAAGATTTTCTTGTTGATTTATTTTCCTGTAATCCCAATAAGGCACAAGCCATAATTGTCCAAACTCTGATTTATGATCAAATACCTGCAAAACAAAAATCGCCTTCTTAAAGTAATGCCCCAGTAGTTTTTGTGCTATTTGTCTTGTCAGTGTTCTCAGGCCATAGCGACAATAGTTATATTTTCTTTAGGTTAATACATTATATATTATTATGATCAAGTCAATCCCTTAAGTTTTACTGTCAGACTGGTTTCTCTGTAAATATACAGTACTAGTCAAAACTCTAGACACATCTTCTAATATCCATTTTTTCTTCATAAGTATTATTTTCTGTATTGTAGAATAATAGTATAGTCTGCTAAACTATGGCATAACAGAAAGCCCAGAAGTGTAAGAAACCCTAACCAAAGCTAAATATATATGTTGAATTCTAGATGGTTTAACCTCTTTAAGCTTTAAAACAGATGAAAGAATGAAACATTTTGTTTGCAAAATTATCCAAACCTAACACATTTAAAATGTGGAACAAACAACTTGTGATCAAACTAATGTGTTCTCATTCTTTACACAATAGACAAGACAATACTACCAATCCTGTCTAAGTATGTTGCTATGCAACTAAACTGCAGCCACAATTAGTTTTTTTAGTGAACATAATGATTGTGTTGTGCTGAATTTTATTTTTTGAATAAATGATGCCCTAAATTTATTTATTTATTTAAAAGAGACTGAGTTACATGGAGATGGTTAGGGTTGATCTATTGTGAATAAAATATGGGTTTATGAGATTTGGAAATTTTGATTTTACACAGCATCACAGGTTTTTTGGAATTCATCATTGTCATTGAACATTGACACAGGATAATCATCCCAAGCATACCTCTTGTCCACCAAGGCTTGGTTGCAGAAAAAGTCCTGTAAATTCTAAAGTGGTCATCACAGCCATCTGACTTCAAGAAGATCTCTGGTGGGATTTGAAGAAGGAGATTGCAGCTTGCAAACCCTGCCTGGCAATGGTATCACATTTGGAGCAGGTCAGAACACTAAAATGGTGCTCTACTAAGTACTGAAGACATAGTTTTGATACTGCAGTAGTCATTAAAAGTTGCATTTTGGAGGATTCACTTGAAACATGGGTTCAAATGATTCTTTGAACGATTTAAACAAAATGAACATACAGTAAGCAGCTGTAAGGGCAGAGAGAGACCTTAACAGCTATATTAGCATTACTGCATCTATCAATATTGCTGTGCAATATAGTAAAAAGTAAAGATATACTTTCGGTAATTGCACTAATTGGAGTTATTTGTAAAATAAATAGAATGGGGTTGTCATTAAAATGCCCCAGGAGCATTTTGTATGCAATAGATTTGTGGCATTTCTACACTTTTGTTTTCCAGCTTTCGATAAATGATCCAGATAATATCCTAATAAATAATACAGGTGGGAAAGTGATGCATTCTGGAGATTTTGCTATCACTTAATGTAGGGAGCGGTGACCTTGGACTTGGACTGAAAACATTCCCACTTTCAAACTTATATGAGCCATGCCTTGTCAAAAGGAGCTTTCAGAGGATCTATGATCAAAAATTGTTGATTTACATGAAACTGGAAAGGGTTACAAAGTGATGTCAAAGACTTTAGAAATTCACCATTCTACAGTTTTGCAACAATCTACAAATGGAAACACAGTAGGACTGTGGCTACTCTACCTACTAGTGGGCCTTCCATTCAAAGCAAAATGAACACTTGAGGTAAAGAAACAACATAGAGTCCCAGCCTCATTGGAACTGGCTAACATCTGTGTCCGTGAGTCTACAGTATGTAAAACATTGAACTAGCAGGGCGCCTATGGCAGAACACCACAAAAAAAGCTGCTGCTTACTAAAAAGAACATTGCTGCATGCCTGAAGTTTGCGAAAGAGCAACTGACACTCTACAGTGTTATTGGCAAAATGTTTTGTGGACTGACACAACTAACATTAAACTATTTGAAAGAACACACAGCACTACATCTGGGGAAAAAAGGGCACTGCAGATCATCCTATCCTTGTACCCTACTTGTAAGTCGCTTTGGATAAAAGTGTCTGCTAAAACGTAAATGTAAGATTAGATTTTTCTTTTGTTTTTATTTTAGGCACATTATATTTGTTAATATCAAAATCAGATCGCATTTACGACAACTTAAGGCAGAAGCTATGAAATCCAAAAGGTTTACATGTTTTTTCTTACCACTGTAGATAACAGTTTTACTCCTGAGTACTGACAAACATGACCTTTTAAGTCGATGAAGATTGTCAGTCGTCCAGGTGAAGTCATCTGGAAGTTGAGTCACGGCAACTGAATTGAACTGAAGAAGCTACTTGGATGAGTTTTGCTACTCTTCCAAGTAACTTCTTCAGTCAGACTGAAGAAGCTACTTGGATGAGTAGCGAAACGTTTCAACCTAACAAAAGGAAGTCAAGTTGCCATGACTCATATACCAAAAAATAATATCATATTATTATTGTTACTGCATAAATACTGTCCAACAGTTTTAAGTCTAGATTGCCCTCTCCTAGACTACACACATGGTCAATGGATGTGTGAACGTCCTGCTTGCTGCCTGTGGTCATTTCATCATCAGTTGATCACACAGTTTGCTAGTGCTAGTGATACAATTGGTTGAAGGAAATAATAGCTGGGATTTTACTTACATATTTACAGTCGGAAAGTCATTCTAGTATTTGTAGTCACTGTACTCTTGCCTATGTTGTACGTGACTTCTCAAAGGCAATAACTAGATAAATTAATAATTGAATTATTCATTGAGCACTGTCCTGCTTGTTTCCCAACTGCCCCTCTCCCACCCACTGCTGATTACCTGGATCAGGTGTTTTCAGCCAATTAGAAACTGACTGGAAACAGCTGCTGTCCAAAAATAAAAAGTCACACTCTCTAATATTTCATTGGAACGCCTTTAGCTTTGAGTATGGCATGCATTCACCGTGGCATTGTTTCCACAAGCTTCTGCAATGTCACAACATTTCCCATCCAGAGAATGTTTCGCCAGGATCGTATTGATCAATTATATTGATGATGGGAGAGTTAACTACTGTGCATGCCATCTGGGAAAAAAATCCATTGATTGAATAACCTGTTCATTGAGTATATTTAGGTAGTGAGCTGACCTTTTCATTGGGCACATGAGGTTTCTGACCCTAGCCCTGACAAACTGTAGCTACCCCAGATAATAGCACTTCCCCCACAGGCTTGTACGGTAGGCACCTGGCATTATGGGTGCTTCACTTTACCTGCATCTCTTCTTACCATGATGTGCCCATCACTCTGGAACAGGGTAAATCTAGACTCATCAGACCACATGGTCTTCTTCCTTTGGACAGTTCTTAACCTAATTTTGATAGTTTCAGCAATCTCCACAAATGTTTTCTTTGCTTGATGCATGCCAACAATTTCACCCTTCGGAAAAAGATTTGTTTTTCACGACCACAGGATGTGTCTTCCGACATGGTTGTTTAGGAAATGAGAAGCTACTCATTGCATCAGTTAGGGTTAAATAACTTGTTACCAGCTGAGAAAAATTATCCAATATGTACTTATCCAGTAAGAGGCTCCTACTTATTTGCTTAGTTAAATCCAGGTGGTGACGGGCAGTGTATAGTCACAAGAATCTGTCACACTACCGACAACAGTTTTATGACTTTTACGAGCTTACGCAAACGCAACTGTCACCCGATGTGAATTCTGGGTGATGACGTGGTCATGTATTGTTGTAAAGTCATGTAGCAAGTTATCCTTTGATGGTAGGAACTAGGAACAGCAGCTCAGTAGATGGCCAATTGCGCAAAATGATGAATGGAAAGACAGTCATAGTGACCGGTGCCAACAGCGGGATCGGGAAGGCTACAGCAGCGGCCATTGTGAAGCTCAAGGGCCGTGTGATTATGGCTTGCCGGGACCTGAGCAGGGCTGAGGAGGCAGCCCAAGAAATTCGACAGGAGACCGGTGCGGACAATGCACAGCTTGTCGTTAAGCAGCTTGACCTCGCCTCGCTGACATCTATACGCACTTTCTGTCAAGAAATAATAAAGGTAATGCAGCGCGAAATGCCTTAATGTTAATAGACATGCTTGATTTCCAGACCGTGTAATAGAAGTCAGCCGAAACGGCATTAATCAATTAATTTATTAACACCGACTATTTCAACAAGAAAAATAATCTCATGTTTAGCTGAATATTTAAAATTCTGTAGGTTAATGACCATTACTAAAACACTGTTTGTGTTCTCTAATCTTTCCCCTTTCTTATGTGCCTATAAACAGGAGGAGCCTCGGTTAGATGTGCTAATCAACAACGCTGGTATCTACCAGTGTCCTTATACCAAAACACAGGATGGCTTTGAAATGCAGTTTGGGGTCAACCATTTGGGTCATTTCCTGCTCTCACACCTGCTGCTGGACCTCCTCAAACGATCAGCCCCCAGTCGGATAGTGGTGGTTTCTTCCAAACTCTATAAGTATGGTCACATTAACTTTGAGGACCTGAACAGTGAGCAAAACTACAACAAGGCCTTTGCCTACAATCGCAGCAAACTAGCCAACCTGTTGTTTACCTATGAGCTGGCCCATAGGCTTCAGGGCAGCGGAGTTACAGTGAATGCTGTAACTCCAGGCCTAGTAAGGACTAATCTGGGGAAGCATGTCCACATCCCAATGTTGGCTAAGCCTGTGTTTAACCTGCTCTCCTGGGGCTTGTTTAAGACCCCTGAAGAAGGAGCTCAGACTTTGGTGTATTTGGCCTGTAGCCCAGATGTAAATGGTGTGCAAGGAAAGTGCTTTGCAGATTGTCAACCTTTGGTTCTGATGCACAAAGGTACAGACCAGGAAGTAGCCAGTAAACTGTGGGACATTAGTGAAGTCATGGTAGGAATAACTACATGACTTCACAAACCAAAACACGTTTATCATCCTTCATCTAGTGCTTCAAATGACAGTGAAACATACAGCATTACGTTCTGCTGTGATTAGCTGTGGGTTATATTGTGTTTGTGGTTAGGATTTTATATGGTGATCATTTTACAGTATACAATATATTGATTTTTCTCACTGTACAAAATCTGTTCACTGATAGTAATTTGTAGTGTTGGACTTACTTCCTTATTCAGCTAATAGATTATATATTATCTAAGCATTTAACATTCAATGCTACAGTCAGCTCTGCATACATTTTGACAATGACACGATTTCCATCATTGTTTCAATGCACGCCACCACATTGGATCTGAAATAAAGCAATTAACATAGACACTGTGAGCTTAAATTTAAGAAGTCAATATGATCAAAATGCCACACTTGTAATCCGCTCTTAATCTTTTATCTGCTTTCTTTCAAATTACCCTAAGAGAAAATAACACACACCTGCCCATGGGACTCCTAAGCTTTTTTTAGTCCTCCTTGACATGTTACAATACTTGTTTCTAGTTCCAGAATTGTTATTACAGATACACTCACTTTTTGAGAGATGATAATTAATAATTGAGAAGCACTGCTCTTAACTGTTGCCTAATGCTTGCTCAAATGGGATTATTGGGTTTTGTGTATAATTCTTTATACAATTATACTTTGTAAGGCCTTAAATCTTACACTGTGAAGTCCCTTGAGATGACTGCTGTTGTGATTTGGCGCTAAACAAATAAAATGGAATTGAATTGCATTGAATTATTGTACTGTAATATTTAAGGGGAAGTCCCCCTACCTATTATTGTAAATGTATTATTATTATTTTTATATTATAATGAATATATTATTATTATTATATTATATTGTTATTATTATAATTTTCTTACTGCATTTATCATTCCCTTGCTTTAAACACATTGTCTGTTTATTTCTGTCAAAATCTTCCACTTTTAAATAACACCTGCAACACCTATTTATATGCAAGTCCTTTCTCCTCAGTGCTACGGTCCATCCTTTGGAAGGCTATGATATTTTCTCTGCACGCTCAGCCACCTCACTTGCAATCTTTAAAAAACTGATGAAAACAGAACTCTTCCGCATCTTCCTTTGCACAAAAAAAAAAAAATAATAATTCTACCCTTTCTTTCTAACATCTCTTTAAACAGAAACACTTTTTCGATAGCACTCTGCTTTGATGTTGTTTCTCCTTGAATTAGATTTTGTTTGCTTGCCTTGTTCCTCACTTGTAAGTCGCTTTGGATAAAAGCGTCTGCTAAATGACTAAATGTAAATGTAAATGTATGAACAAGACAATAGTGTTTTGTAGCTAATGTTTCAATCAGACATAATCTATACATAAGTCATATTAATGTCATTAAACAGTTTACAAAACACCAACATAAGTAATATGGAAGTAACACTACAAGAGTCCTAAACCCATGTGGCGATTGAAGAGACACTTTTCAGAAGCATCTATGTGTTATTATGGGTTTCTAGGCTGCTTGGATTATAAGAAGTTGTGCCACTCTAAGATTTTCATTGGCCCCATCTGACTATCCCTATGGGCACCACAAGGATGAGGATAATTTGTGAACCACATCATATGGCACATACCTAGTTAACTCAATTCAATTTTATTTGTATAGCGCCAAATCACAAGAGAAGTCACCTCAAGGCACTTTATAGTGAAAGGTTTAATATATAACTGTATAAAAAATGATATAGAAAACCTAACAATCTCATTTGAGCAAGCTTTAGGGAACAGTGGAGAGGAAAAACCCCATTTAGAGGAAGAAACCTCCACCAGAACCAGACTCATGGTGGGCAGCCATCTGCCTCGACCATGAACACACATTGTTCTTTAGCCAGGCCAAACTGTTCCCTTGATATTTGACATATTTGGGTTCATAAGAATGATCAATACATAGTCAAATGTGCCAAACGTAGAGTGAGGATGCCCAGCACTGATGCTGACCCACTGGGTAATCATATGGGCTTTACTGGCTTACTTTCTCAGTAAGTGGTGTACAGGTGCTCAACAGTGTAATCCATGGAATGCTCTGGTAGCAAAGAAGCACATTCATATGTAATCTCTCATTTTTTACTTTCTCCTTGCTCTACTTTTATTCTAAGAAAAGTTAATCTTGTTCATCTGACAATCAGCTATTTTAATTGGTCAATTTGTGTTTGCTTGAAGGAATTCACTAGAAAACAAAATCACTAATCTAATCACTGATTAACTGAATCAGTGTATATAAATGCTGAATACTTAGTAGCTTTTTGATTGTGGGTTCATTTTATGTTTGGTCTGGACAACTATAATCTGCTTAATGTATGGTAGAGTAAAGTTTCCTTCTAATCACATGAATTTTACATGCTGCCTCTGTGTATTTACTATGTCACACAAATCAGGTGAATATTGAGCTTCAGTGCTAAGAGTGAGCCAAAAACAGACCAAGCTGGAACTCAAGCATCCTGCCTTGTCTCCATTTCTTTGTCTGCTTGTTCTCGCAATACAGTCTGTTGCACTCTCTTTTTCTTTTTGCATGAGCAAACTCACACACAGACATACAATACTAATATCAATACCAATTCCTCTTATCCCCTTTAAAAGCAGCACAGGAGGCACAGAGGCTGAGGTCCCACAGAGAGAGAGAAAACATCAGCATTAATCTTTCCAAATATTTTAGCAACGGCAAAAGAAATAGATACCGTAGCTAATGAATGGTACAGCAGCTGGCTACTTTGGGCAAATAATTGATTTACAGGCACATTATTCCATTTAGCTACCCCACATCATGTCTGTTTAATGTTTCCCTAAAATAGAATGCCTTCTCTTGCATCCAGTAACTTTTTTTGGCTGCTGCTACCAATGTGATGCAGTGATTTCAGGAGCCCTAGGTGTTTCCAGGCTTGTTTTACATCCTGACACAATGTGTCAGAGCCTTCAAGGATTGCCAGAAGACTAGTAGACAACAATAGCTGTTGGAAAGTCATCTTCATTTTTTTTATTATCTGCATATATTTTCAAATTATAATAGTTTTCTGCCAGTAACTGTTTTGTGAATGTAATTATCTGTAATGATAATCTGTGTCCACCTGCTGGTAATCTCTGTACCTCTATACCTTTAACAGTCTACTGAAAAATCTCATGATTACTTTGCTGGAGATTCAGATTTTTCTAAGTAAAGCAGGCAAACCCTCTGGAGGCCCTGGTGGCCTGTAGCCAAAAGAAATTTGTTGTGGTTGGTTTCATAGTCGGGGCTCTACCAGCAGCAATAATGTGGTAAAAACATCAGTGACATCTGGAAACCATCTGAGTTAAAGCTGATTTAATGGACTTTTGAAGTCCAGTCCACTGCTCTGCTTCAGCTCTAAAACAACTCCCTAATAATTGATACTTCTTCTAGTAGACAGTCAGCCCCATTGTAATTTAAAGATGATGCAGTGGACAGATGCATCTGTGTTCTGCAATCCACTTTGCTCTTTTTTATGCTTTAATTCCAACTCAAACTCGAGGAGGCTCGTGACAAAGTGCGTCTCTGCTGGCGTGGATCACGCACTGCGCTCTTAGGAATATTCCTCTCTAACGTGCGCTCATTTTGCAACTAAATGGACGAGCCTCTTGTTAAACACCAACTTTTTTTGGCTGAATGAGACTTTTTTACGTTCTATTTTTTGTGCTTAATGGAAACGTGGCTTATAATGGGCCATGCAATTTGTCAACCTTCCTAATCGCAAAGCACTGTAAAAATCTGTCACTATTTTCTGTGGTGCTTGGATGGGAAAGGACTGTGGTTATTGATATTAGTAAATGCTTATTTCACTATGACAAGTCCAAATGTGAAAATCTGGTGATAGCAAATTGGCAAATTAGTTTAAAGAAAGCATATTTCTTTGATACCTAATTAGTTGCAGTGTCTTGTCATTTCTACCCTACTCCTAAAGGAATAGGATACGTTTTCTCAAGCTTGTCTTAATGCAATATTTGTCTTCAACAGACGGGTATATCTGAAAGACGTTGACTTGATTTAGGCAAGTGGAACTGCAGAAGTTTCACTAATAGAAGTTTGAAGTTCATATTGCACAGAAAAAGTGCGGTGTGTCTTGGCTCCTAGCTCTTATGGTTTACTTACATTCTGGAGGAAATTTTATTTAGAGGAAATCACACTACAACCTCACCACCTGAGAGATTCACCTCAACACACTAATTAAGTTATTTGTTTGTCATGAAGCCTTCTATGTTCCATGTATTGAACTGATACTGATACACTTTGTTGTGCTATCAGCTTTCTGTATCTCACCACCATAGCATATCTTCACATTTGGTCTGTAAGGCACTGTTCTATCCAAACATAGCAACATTCCACATATTCCCATGTTTGAGCTTTTGTTTTCTATCTATCATCCATCTAATGAAGAACAGCTCTAACTGACTTAATGTATGACTTAGATACCCCAATCCCATATAGCAAATAGCAAAAGGTCTGTCTCACACCTACATCCAAGCACTCCCAGTGTGCTCCTATCAGCACACAGCCCTGAACAGCATGACCCATCAAGTCTTCAAGGTGGCTGCTTCCAGCTACATATAATATGATGTTTCATTGAGAGGCCCCTCTCACCCTCACTTCAAACTATCCACATCTATGCTGTGTACTGTTTCACATTATTAATGCTGGTATTTTCAATACATACTGTTTGTGATCTAGTGAGCTTTGAGCTTTTCAAAGATCTCTAGGTTTCTGGCACATAGACTACGATGTGCTGTCTCTTTTACACAACAATGAATTATGTTAAAAACTGACCTTTCATGTAAACTCCATGGCTAGATGATAGTGATTAGGAGCAAGAGACACAGCAAGAGTAACGTGAAATAAAGTGGATATTTATGCCCCCTTGTTCACTACCAAATTCAAAATATATATTCTTATTCCTCTTTTAGACAACTCGACATGATGCACAAAAGAAAAAAACCTGCGTCCTTGCTTAAGTTTTTTTCTCCCCACACAGTTACTTACATGTGTAGTCCATCAACAGGTAGAAGTAGTTTTCAATTCAATTCAATTCAATTCAATTCAATTCAATTCAATTCAATTCAATTCAATTCAATTCAATTCAATTCAATTTTATTTGTAGAGCGCTTTTTACAATTGACATTGTCACAAAGCAGCTTTACACAACCAAAGAACAGTACATGAACAGTGAATGTGTAAGAATCATAATAATCAGATTGTCCCTGATGAGCAAGCCGAGGGCGACAGTGGCAAGGAAAAACTCCCTGAGAAGGCAACAGGAAGAAACCTTGAGAGGAACCAGACTCAACAGGGAACCCATCCTCATATGGGTGATTACATGCTGTGTAGGCAGCAGGCAGTCCAGTATAACAGTTAATGTCTTTTAAGTTAATATCGAGTCCAGTTAGTTATTGCAGGCAGACTTGTTCCATTCCTTGACTATCGAGCGTTGAGTCGAGACCTCCAAGTTTTCCAATACACACCATGTTTTGTGTTCGCTTGTTCACATTAGACAACAACGAGACATACTGCCCTTTAATGTCATGCTTTAGCTTATTAGTTTCCTGTGCTAGCCATTCTTAGCCCCCCCTAGAATTAAAAAACTGTTCGGAATTTTGGCATTCACAGCTTCTACTAGGAGCCACAATGACAGGCCTGACCTCGACTGGCCTTGCCGGTAATTACAGCCCAATAGGAAGAGGCCCTGGAACCTGAGGACACACTAGATGTTTTTGATTTACAGAAAAAAATATTATCTTGGTTGTTTTTTGAGGCTTTTAATTTGATGTGGATTGTTTAAAAGAAGAAACATATTTTTAGTTTTCTATTGACCTCAGTAATTCATATTAAACATGAGGCATTTGAAACCTCTCTGTCTTCTGTTTTGCTTGCATTTCAAACCCCATTTATTTGTTACAGAGAGAATTCATAACTATGAATAAATGGTGTGTTCCTCCTTTTACAAAAGGTAAGTGGAAAATACCCTCTGGTGGCTAGTGTTATGCAATTTGGCTCAGAGTAACTTTCCTCAGCCTGAAGAAAAAAGTAAAGACCATGACTGCTCCAAACAATTATTAGAGCTGCAGTTTTGTGATATAAGTAAGAGACTATAAGTATTATGTTTAGTATCATATCACTTAAAATGTGAAGGTTTAAGAAATGAGGAACCAATTAATGTAGAAAATAAATATAAAATACATCTATTGATGGGCGGTGCCAGTAAGATTACCTGTTTACCTGTGTTTTGTGATTTTGTCTCACTATACTATTGTGATGTTATATTTTATATTAAACATAGCCGTAGTGACAAAGCTTGTGGAGAAGAGAGAAAACCTGCTGTTATGACTTCAAGCTAATGTTTAGTTTAGTTAATGTTTAGTTAGTTAGTTAGTTAGTTTACAATTTAATTCAATTTTATTTTATTTTATTTGTATAGCACCGGATCACAACAGAAGTCATCTCAAGCCACTTTACAGTGTAAGTGTTTAAGACCTTACAGAGTATAATTGTATTATAATTTATAATCCAATTTAAGCAAACTTTAGACAACAGTGGAGAGGAAAAACTTCCCTTAGAGGAATAAACCTGCAGCAGAACCAGGTTCATGGTGGGCGGCCATCTGCCTTTATCGGTTGGGCTGAGTGACAGAGGAAAGAACAACAGGCAACAAAAACAACAACAATCAGCAAATACTTTGGGCAGGTCAACTGGATTCTGGAGATATACAGCTCCAGGTCGAGGATATCTGCAGAAAAGTACAGAGAGAGAGGGAGACAGAGAGCAGGAAACACAACTACTAGAGAGAGAAGATACAAAGTTAATGACATGCAATGGTAGCATTTACATGGATAGAGGAGAAGAGAAGGAGAGAGGAGAGGAGCTCAGTGTATCAACAGAGGTCCCCCAGCAGACTAACCTATAGAAGCATAACTAAGAGATGGTTCAGAGTCATCTGAGCCAATGATGAAATAAAAATATGTCTAAGTTAATAAAAAAGTTTCTATAAAATGTCAAGTTGATCCAACACCTGAACCAATCAGATCTTAGATCAGTCAGAGGCAGGCATTTCAACATTGACGCTGTGGGTTGGCAACTCATATTGAGACTGTCAAATACTAAGGGTGGGAGATCCAGAACAGAGCAGGTGTCGGAGTTGGCAGAAAAAAAAAACGCATAATCAAGGCTGGACAGTTGCTTCTGTTCAGACATTCAGGGAAAATTAGGGTGGAGAGTGAAATCAGACAGGTTGATTAGGCTGTCAAAGAGGAGAAAATGAGGCAGAAACCACTTCAGAAGTGCGGGGAAAAATAAAATTGAAAAGCGGAAGTGATGCTGGCTCTGACAGAGTGATATGCATGGAGTACAGTCCAATTCCCTTTATTCATTACTTGATCCTCAATTCTCACTCACTCTGAAAGTTGTTCTGCTCCATTATCTTGAAGTATGTCCCAAAGATTGTTATTTTATTCTAAGAGGAATGATTGAGGAGGGATAAGCTCTGATAAACAACACCATCAAGTAAATTAAATTTATTATAACCAGTCAAAATTCAAATAACCGATATCTTTAATGCCATTTTGACTAGTCACAATTTCAATGAAAGATATTAGATATGAAAGATATTTGCCCACATTTTAAACCTCTATTAATAACCTTTTTTATATCTCGAGATAATACTAATAACAATTCAATTGTACATATCTTTAATTATAGTGTTGCCTAGTCAAAGCTGCATTGTAGATATCTTAAATTTAAGTTACAATTCAATTGTACATATCTTTAATTGTAGTGTTGACTAGTCAAAGCTGCATTGTAGATATCTTAAATTAAAATTTTGACTAGTCAGAAATACATTGCAGAAATCTAATGAATGCTAAATTGGTGCAATGACGTCTGTGATATAATTTCAGATATATTCAATTGAAATTGTGACTAGTCAAAACAACAAGAAGCAGTAAAAATCCTGGGCAGGTTGGAAGTGCCAGTAACTGCACTGAGGAAATATACAGTTCTGAGGAGGTGGAATATTATTGAGAGAGAAAATGGTCTGTACTTATACAGTGCTTTTCTACCTAACTGGTACTCAAAGCACTTTACGCTGCATCTCATTCACCCATTCACACATACAGTCATGGCAGAGCTGCTATGCAGCTGATCTCACTGACTGGGGGCAACTTGGGGTTCAGTGTCTTGCCCAAGGACACTTTGGCATGTGGCATGGCAGCCGGGAACCAACCACCGATCCTATGATTAGTAGACAACTGCTCTACCTATTGAGCCCCAGCCACCCCAAGAAAACAAAAAGTTAATGACATGTGATAGTGGCATTCAATTAGAGTGAGGAGATTCTGATATATATGTATATCAAGATTCTGACACAGTCCTGGTGGCTCTTATTCTAGGAAAGAGCTTATGAACATCAGATCTACTACCCCTAAATACTTATATTCAACCTTTCTGGCTGCTACCGTGGATTTATTGGCTATTTGATTAAGGAGGCTCATAACAAAATGAAGACCCACAGAAGAGGTAAACTCTAAGGTGTGCTTGTGTCTCTGTGCTGGAGCAGATTATGCACCGGAATATTCCTCTCTAATGTGCTCTTACTTTGCAACAAAATGCAAACAATATGACCCGGCTGCTACACTACCATCAACAGACAGCGTTATTCCACACCAGTGTGAGCCATAACAATAACAGACGCTGGTTCACAACTTAACTCAGATAGCTGAGGTCAGAGAAAGAGGCTGCATTGAGATGTGAGGACAAAGACAAATACAAAGAGACCAAGTACAGATTTAGCAAGGAGGTGGGAGAAAAAAAGCACTCATAAAAAATAACAAGTCTACAGATACACAATCAAAATGGCACCAAGAAACTATAAATTGTTTTTTAACAATTACCAGCATTTACCCCTACTTACTTTACATACAATGGGGAAAAGATAGTGACTTAATGAATATTATACTTTTTGCTCCAGATCAGCAAGAAAACTTGGATAATTTTGTACAGGTGTCAAAATAAATAGTTTATCTTGATTATTAATCACAGGAAAATGACGTGTTAAAAAATGAACACTGATTAACTTCGTTTCATGGTGGCCTTCAATGCAGATGTATAAATGCAAAACAGTCAATGAACACATGTTGAGTGAAGCTGCTGAAGGTGCTGCAGGGTTCCAAAGCTCCATCATGTGGGCTGACCAAACTTGTTTGTTATTAACATTGACCTTATCATATAAGCATTATTTCACTACGAACATATTTTGTACATAAGGCAGGTGCTCAAACAGGAGTCTCTTGTATCATTTAAAGTAAAATGCAGATACTCTGGACATAATGTTGATATGTAGCAGTCAATTTGATTGGGCACTTTTGCAGACCATTAAAACAACGCTCATGATTCCTTTCCCATTATTAAACAGTGTGGGATGTGGATATAAATATGTAAAAGGCAGTTTATTAGCTAGATTATCAATTTACTTCTTTAACCCAAGTCAAAAAATAATGTTTATGTTTATAAATGAGAACCAGCTATTTAAGAATTGCTGTATACTCAGCCAACAGCAATTTCAGTTTGTCATATATAATTTGATTTTGTGAAATAAATTGCCACATCCGACAGTCTACACTCTCTGTTTTGCATAAAAGGAATCATATAGAAAATGCCTTTTTTAAGGAGCCACTTAAGTCATTTCTGCCAAATAAGTCATATCTGATTCTAAGACGGGGGTCTCATTTAGCCTAATAGACATGGAATGCACCATTTCCTCCTGTTGTTTCACATGCTACCATGGCAGGCATTTGCACTTACATATCTGATGTTATAACAAGTAGAGGGTGTCTGGAGTCTGAAGTCTGGAGATCCCACAAAATATAGTCAGTGATGTATGAGGGAAAATTCCATTACTTGAAACACAATTACAAATACTAAATGTGCTCATATCTTGCACTCTACATAATTTTCCTTGACTAGCCTCATGAGAAATTATAGCAAAAGGTTTACCCGATAGATTTGTTAAGTTACATGTTGTAAAGTGTTTTGCTACATTTTTCTGCTGGGTCCTGTCAGGTTGTTTACCTTGGCTGTTTTCATGTTTAGTAAAATGTTGTAGATGTGTTGAAGAGGAGTTGAGAGTAAAAGAACAGGATGAACTGGAACTAAATGTAAGGTAACTGTGGCCATCAGAACCAGACAAAAATACATTATTGAGATAAAAGATGCTATCCCCTGAAGTTAAAGAGGCAGTAAGGAATCCTGTATCCAGAAGGCAAACAACACTAAAGCTGTATTGTTTAAATATATGATATGATTTGATGCTTAACCTGTCACAGTTTTAAGGAAGGGGGACGAGGCAGGAATTAACTGAAACAGGATTTTAATAGGAAACTACAAAAACAGGGAAACTAAGGTGGGTGTCAACAGACACTACAAAAACAGGGAAAACACGAGGACAAAGTAACAACAGAAAACCATCAGTGCGACTGGGAACAAAGTAACAAACCAGGAATCAAAGTACAAACAAAACCCACTGCACGATGGCAGGAAAACTAAGTTAACAAAGTCCAAAAGGTAACAAAGTCCAAAGAGTCCAGGGGGAAGCAAACAGGGCTGAGCAAGATGAGCAGGAGCTGGCAGGGTTAAGCAGGCAGGAATAGCTGGAAACAGGTTGGGGAACGACGCTGAAGACAGGTGGGGGAAAACGACGCTGGAAACAAGAGTGGGGAATGACGACGATCTGACAGGGGCGAAAGGGCTGAGGAGAGTTTATGTAGTGTGAGGGGAACACAGGTGAGTCCAATATGCCGCTGATTGGCAAGAGCAGAGGGAGAGAACTGGCTGGTGGGCGGAGTCCAGAGGGAGAGTGAGGTGGAGCAGTGAGGGAAATCCTCAGCTTGGCCTGATGCCAGGCCGAAATCATGACAGAACCCCCCCGGCAAGGGCCGGATCCCAGACGGCCCAACGAGAAACCAGGAAGGACGAGCAGACCAAGATGGGCGGGAGGAGGGGGCCCGGAGGAGGGCCCGAAAGCACCAGGCCGGGCGGGCGGAGGGAGGCCAGGAGGAGGGCCCGCAAACACCAGACCGGGCGGGCGGAGGGAGGCCAGGAGGAGGGACCGGGCGCAGCAGACCAGGAGAGACTCAGGCGGACGGCCGGGAGGCGGCAACCAAGACCAGAGAGATGACGAACCAGAAGGCACAGCCTCGGGCGGACGGCCGGGAGGCGGCAGGAGAGCCGGCGAACAGACCCGGAGCGCCTCGGGCGGACGGCCGGGAGGCGGCAGGAGAGCCGGCGAACAGACCCGGAGCGCCTCGGGCGGACGGCCGGGAGGCGGCAGGAGAGCCGGCGAACAGACCCGGAGCGCCTCGGGCGGACGGCCGGGAGGCGGAGACCGGAGACAGGAGTGCCTCCGGACTGCGAAGCAGAAGCCGGCTGCCTGGAGCTGAGACCCGGAGGACCGGCTGCGGAGCTGAGACCCGGAGGACCGGCTGCGGAGCTGAGACCCGGAGGACCGGCTGCGGAGCTGAGACCCGGAGGACCGGCTGCGGAGCTGAGACCCGGAGGGCCGGCTGCGGAGCTGAGACCCGGAGGGCCGGCTGCGGAGCTGAGACCCGGAGGGCCGGCTGCGGAGCTGAGACCCGGAGGGCCGGCTGCGGAGCTGAGACCCGGAGGGCCGGCTGCGGAGCTGAGACCCGGAGTGCCGGCTGCGGAGCTGAGACCCGGAGTGCCGGCTGCGGAGCTGAGACCCGGAGTGCCGGCTGCGGAGCGCCGGGCGTATGCTCCGGCGTCTGGAGTGCCGGCTGTGGAGCGCCGGGCGGATGCTCCGGCGGCAGGAACGGGACAGGCTGGAGAGGCGGCGATGACAGCGACCTCAGCGTCGACCCGCTCAGAGACAGGAGAGACGGCGACAACGGCTTCTGGGTCGACCCGCCTGGAGACAGGAGAGGCTGGGGAGACAAAACAGACAGGAGAGACGGCGACGACGACCTCCGCGTCGACCCGCCTGGAGACAGGAGAGACGGCGACGACGACCTCCGCGTCGACCCGCCTGGAGACAGGACTGGAGTTGTTGTGGTGACCAGAGCAGCGGTGATTGCAGCAACCAGGGTAGCGGCGATCGTGGTGACAGCAACAGGATCAAGAACAGGAGCCGAAGCTGAGGCAGTTGCGATAGCTGGAGCAGCTGCGACGACTGGAACTGTGACTGGAGCAGCTGCGACGACTGGAACTGTGACTGGAGCAGCTGCGACGACTGGAACTGTGACTGGAGCAGCTGCGACGACTGGAACTGTGACTGGAGCAGCTGCGACGACTGGAACTGTGACTGGAGCAGCTGCGACGACTGGAACTGTGACTGAGCAGCTGGAACTGTGACGGAGCAGCTGCGACGACTGGAACTGTGACTGGAGCAGCTGCGACGACTGGAACTGTGACTGGAGCAGCTGCGACGACTGGAACCGTGACTGGAGCAGCTGCGACGACTGGAACCGTGACTGGAGCAGCTGCGACGACTGGAACCGTGACTGGAGCAGCTGCGGCGACTGGAACCGTGACTGGAGCAGCTGCGGCGACTGGAACCGTGACTGGAGCAGCTGCGGCGACTGGAACCGTGACTGGAGCAGCTGCGGCGACTGGAACCGTGACTGGAGCAGCTGCGGCGACTGGAACCGTGACTGGAGCAGCTGCGGCGACTGGAACCGTGACTGGAGCAGCTGCGACGACTGGAACCGTGACTGGAGCAGCTGCGGCGACTGGAACCGTGACTGGAGCAGCTGCGGCGACTGGAACCGTGACTGGAGCAGCTGCGGCGACTGGAACTGAAGCTGGAGCAGCTGCGGCGACTGGAACTGAAGCTGGAGCAGCTGCGGCGGCTGGAACTGAAGCAGCTGCGGCGGCTGGAACTGAAGCTGGAGCAGGAACTGGGGCCGTGACTGAGACTGGAGCAGGAACTGGGGCTGTGACTGAGACTGGAGCAGGAACTGGGGCCGTGCTGACTGGAGCGGCCGTGGCATTCCGACGCCTCTGGCGGAACCGCCGCAGGTATCTGGATTGCAGGTAACTGATTGGTTTGGGGGCCATAACCAGACGTGTACCCCAGAAAGGTGAGTCCCGATAATCCTCTGGGTGTGCATAGTCCTCCTGCAGTGCTTCAGGGAAAAGCCCGTAATGATCAAGACGGGGAGGGAGGTTTGAGTGGCCGTAAAAAGGATCATAAGGATCCATGGCCGCGGTCTGGTCAGATCGTTCTGTCACAGTTTTAAGGAAGGGGGACGAGGCAGGAATTAACTGAAACAGGATTTTAATAGGAAACTACAAAAACAGGGAAACTAAGGTGGGTGTCAACAGACACTACAAAAACAGGGAAAACACGAGGACAAAGTAACAACAGAAAACCATCAGTGCGACTGGGAACAAAGTAACAAACCAGGAATCAAAGTACAAACAAAACCCACTGCACGATGGCAGGAAAACACTCACTGAAAAAAGTTAACAAAGTCCAAAAGGTAACAAAGTCCAAAGAGTCCAGGGGGAAGCAAACAGGGCTGAGCAAGATGAGCAGGAGCTGGCAGGGTTAAGCAGGCAGGAATAGCTGGAAACAGGTTGGGGAACGACGCTGAAGACAGGTGGGGGAAAACGACGCTGGAAACAAGAGTGGGGAATGACGACGATCTGACAGGGGCGAAAGGGCTGAGGAGAGTTTATGTAGTGTGAGGGGAACACAGGTGAGTCCAATATGCCGCTGATTGGCAAGAGCAGAGGGAGAGAACTGGCTGGTGGGCGGAGTCCAGAGGGAGAGTGAGGTGGAGCAGTGAGGGAAATCCTCAGCTTGGCCTGATGCCAGGCCGAAATCATGACATAACCAATGTTTTAACTTGTACTCATTTAGGAGCAGTAGTTGATTAATATTTTAATTTGTACTCATCTAGCATTAATAGTTGAATAGCATGTTTTATAAAGACAAGAGTTAATGAAATAGCACCTAGGACACATCAATGGAGATCGGCAGAGAAAACCACCATGTAAAAGATTGAGCCACAGTCCAACACCGCATACAATATTTGCTCTGTGTTCATATAATAGCAATTACCATTTATTTTATCATCAGTTCATAAGTAGGCATTTTGTAATAGCTCTGAGTTCACACATTCACATATAGTGGTATTTTAAACAATTACTGTCTAGAGGTCTTACTGTAGAGGTCCTTTGCATTTAAATTTAAAGCTATTTCTCAGATTTCCCAAAAGTTTTCATTGAATTTCACTAGAAGGTTATAGTGTGTTGAAGATTCACACCATCAACCATTAATAAAGTCCCCACTATCGATATAGTCATGTTTCAATGTTAGTACTCCCTCTTTTAATTCAGTGGGATTTGATTGTTGAACGAAGTTACAGGCAGCATAACATTATCTGCGGCTTCTCCAGACCCTTACATGAAGGAGCAGATACCAGTTCTCCTCTCCTAGAGTAATTGTTCTTGGAATCTCCTCAATGCTCTTGATACTGTGCTGGGAGACAAAGCACCAACCCTTGCTTGGGTCTGCGACTGTAAAGTCTTGTATTGTGTGTGCTCCAAAGGATGAAACTGCTTCAGAAGGGACTAAAATATCTGTTAACATTTTCTCTTGTAATTTTCGGCTTTGAGTACCAGTTAAGTAGAAAAGCGCTACATAAGTGCAGACCATCTACCATTTGTCATTTTCTCGTATCTTGCTTTTAATGTACTGTTGTGGACAGTAAAATTAGCCAAAACATTAGTACATGTTGCTGTTAACAGCTGATACTACAGTCTGTAGCATGCATGTCAGCCTAACTTAATGTGGCTATCTATTTCAGCCACACGATTGGTTCTCGCAGCACTTTTCTCATTATGTTTGGCTGTTCATATCAAAACATCTATGGAAGTTTAATTGACCAGTCTAAACGTTATATATAGGAAAAGTTATTTTATTATTTTCCTTTAATTCTTTTGAGCATTGTACTTTAGTTAGGGTTAGACACAGATTGTGTTTTGAATTTGATAATAATCGAGACATAGTGTGTGAAGTGACTGTTGAATAAGCCCAACAACTTGTAACGCTGGAGTCACGAAATTGGATGTTGAACTGAAAGATCAGATATTTTTGTGGATAGGAAACAGGATGCTGTAGTTTAGATGTTTTGGCAGACAAAAATATGTTGCCTTTGTATTTTTATTTATGTAGTGTCATCTGCATAGCAATGACAAAGAGTGTTTCTTAATAATATCGATAGGATTTTGAGAGTGGTAGTTTGTAAGGACAAGATGTGGGATACTTAGTTGGTGTTCTCCACATGGTCAGTTGTAAGTTGCTGATAATGGTGCAACAAGCACAGAACAAGAAGTAAAAAAATACAAAAAAATAAAAACCTAAAAACCTCTGTTCAACAGATCTTCTCCTTTCCTTTTAGCTGTTCCCTTTCAGCTGCTCCTCCAGCTTCTTCTTGTAACTGTCCTTGGACAGCCTGATTTTGTATTTGAGTTCATGCTGGACTCTCTTCTGCTCCTCTCTGTCCCCTGAAATAAAAGCTTGCCACTTCTTATTTAGTAGGGCCTTAAGCTCAGGGGTCACCCAGGGCTTGTCATTAAAGTGTTCTCCATACAGAAGTTGATGTAGTCTGTGATGCAGTGGGTCAGGCTGTTGATGTCTTCTCAAGTTCACTTCATGCAGAGTGTCTCCCAGTCTGTGGTCTAAAAACTGTCTCTCACTCTCTCACTGGCCTCATCAGTCCACACTTTCATAGACTTCTTCTGTGCAGGCTCTTATTTGACCTTGGGTGTGTATTCAGGGACCAGATCCCCTGATCCCAGGTTGTAATCAGAATGGCCAGATGGGTAGGAGGTTAGCGATGTATGCGTCATTACCATTGGCATACAGTAAGAGTCCAGCGTCTTGTTCTCCCTGGTGTGGCACTTCACGTACTGGGTAAAAGTGGGGAGAATGTAAGAGAGTGAGGCATGATTGAAGTCCCTGCTGAGTCACCATGCAGTCGCTCACATGCCACTGCTGCATCGGCTGATGGAAGGATGTACACTTAAACAGGATAACATGTGAAACGTGTTTCTTCTTACCACTTTCTCCCAAACTCCTGTTTGCCTGAACAAGTTTCAATCCATCCAGAGTGACCACAGTGTATGGTGTCATTACATTCAGCCACGTCTCAGTAAAACACACAAGGCTGCACTCTCTGTACTCCTGCTGTAGCCAGGTCAGCGCTGTCAGCTCACCCATCATATTTAAGAGGGAATGGATGTTTCCCATAATGATGGAGGGCACATATGGTCTGTACTTCCGTCTCCTCTCCTTTAGCTTTCGTCCTGATCTGTAACCTCTCCTTATTCTCCATATTTTAGGTGGAACCTCGGGCCATTCCATGTAGTGAGGTGCAGGGGCGCACAGAGCTAACAACTGGTCTCTGGTATAAACAATGGAGCCATGTGTGAAGCTGAGGCGCTCCCGCCACGCATTCTCAAAAAGCTTAAAAGTTTTTTTTTAAACAGCAAAAAAGAAAAGTGGCCTCCGTGTGCAAACAGGATTTGACCATGTTAAAGGAAACCTGTAAAACAGGCCATCAAACAAAACAAAAGAAATAGTAGAAGAGAAGGAGAGCCGCTGCACTTGCAGCACCATCTTTTAAAAGATAGGGCTGTACCTTTTGTGGTTTTGGTAACCTAGTAAATTACAACTCTCTAATTACTAAGTAATTGCTTAGTAATTGTTTCACAATTAAGTAAAATAAGTGTAATTAGTGTAAAACTAGTGTAAAATTTTAATATAATTATCAGGTAATTTGCCCAAAATTGTTAAAGTTGGTAAAGTTAAATTACAAATATTTAGTGTAATAGTTATTTAGTATGACAAAAGTTTGATTTATTTCCCTTATCGAAATAACTGAATTTGAAACAGTTATTACAATTACTAAGTAATGATTTGGTAGTATTTAGTATTTAGAGTCATGTGGTAAATGATTTACAGTAGCATGATACAACTTCATGCTAAAGATTACCATCATGTTAGTCAGATTTTCTACAGTCATCAGTGTAATTCATACAGTAAGTAATTTAAACTTACAAACCTAAAAGGTTATTTTGAACCAGGACCTCCAGTAAAAGCTCTTGACAAATAAAATGTGCCTGATTAAGTGAAATTCCATTGATTATCCTAACTGCTTTTCCTATCAGGGCTTGTGGAAGTGCCAGAGCCTATCCCAGCTGTCATTGAGCAAACAACAATTCACACCTATGCACAATTTAAGATAAGATAAGACTTTATTTATCCCACGATGGGGAAATTCTTTTGTCTGCAGCAGCAAGGTGACATTAAATAGTACAACAGTATAGAAGAACAGAAGAACATCTTTAACTTACAGTACACAACAATTAAAATTAAAATTAAAATTAAAATTAAAATTAAAATTAAAATTAAAATTAAAATTAAAATTAAAATTAAAAAACAATACCAGTTATAAGAACAAAACGACAGAAACAACAACAGCAACAACGAATGAAATACACCGTGTAGGTACATAGTGTGTCACTGTAGTACTGTGTTGTATAGTCTGATGGCTGTGGGGAGGAATGACCTGCGGTAGCGCTCCTTCTTGCACTGTGGGTGTAACAGTCTTGTGCTGAAGGAGCTGGTCAGAGCCTCTACAGTTTGGTGCAGGGGGTGGGAGGGGTTATCCATGATGGATGTTAGTCCGCCACCTCCTCGATGGACTCCAGTGTGCAGCCCAGGACAGAGTCGGCCTTCTTAACCAGTTTGTTAAGTCTCTTCCTGCCGCCTCTGTACTGCCCCCTGCCCAGCACACAACTCCATTAAGGACTACTGAGGTCACCACAGTGTCATAAAAAGTCCTTAGCAGCTGTCTGCACTCACCAAAACACCTCAGTCTCCTCAGCAGGTGAAGGCAACTCTGGCCCTTCTTGTACAGAGCGTCCATGTTGCTAGACCAGTCCAGTTTGTTAAGGTGAACACCCAGGTATTTAAATGTGTCCACAGTTTCAATGTTGTTGTTCTTGTTTATGATCAGTGGTACTTAAATCAGGTTCTGCATAACAATATAGTGATCTCAGTGTGCCACTTCATAGCTGTCATTTGTAATTAAAAAAGTTTGATATTTGAGATCAAAAGGGCTGCAATTTTAACAAACACCTACCTCCTGTCCTCTATCCAGTTGTGGTAGTGTTTACAGGTTGTAAAGTGAGAAATGGCTTATTCTACTTTAAATCCTGTCTGAACATTTTTACCAAGGGTAACCATGTTTATTTGGGGCCTAAACTCAACAAAGATTTTTATTTGGCAGAAAAAAAAGCATTGGCAGCTGTCATTGTGGTTTCATTATATGAGATGGAAGCTGCCATTTTGCCATTTTTGCAGCCCTCCTCCAAGGGCTGGACTTAAAGAGTGAGTGAAGCGGAGATGGTTTTAATCTTTTACATCTTTCTACAGCAAAAATTTAAATTTTCAATACTTTTGGAGGGGAGCAAGGTAAGTATTTTCTCCGGGTACTCCAACTTACTCCCACCTCTAAAGACATGCATGTTAGGTTAATTGGTGACTCTAACTTGCCACAGTTTCTGTCCACTGTGACACATTTTCAAAACACCTCAAGCTGAAACAGAATATTACACAATGGATAACAAATGCCACACAACTTTCAATATAAAGCACTTCAGTCTTGTGTTTAGCATAAGCCTGTGAAATTTGCTGATACATAGTTATAGGATGGGATAGATAGGATAGAAATACAACAAGTAAGTTGCTTTAGATAACAACATCCACCAAATGACTAGACATACTCTTGTCTGCCGGTTTCTGTCTATCACTGACATGCAACACCTATTTATATTTAACTATTTGGACATTTAACATGAATTTGTGTTTCTGACTGTCCATCAATATTTGTCTTTGTGCTTTTGTAGTTATCATTGGTGATGAGACAGTGAACATCAAAGTGAGTAGTATGTATGTTTTCTTTTCCCTCCCCCCGTGTATGGTGGCATGTGTAATGTTGGAAAAAGGTCTTGGGTGGCTGCTCTGCTGCATCATGGTTTTTGGCCTCAGGAAAAGACCAGAGAATCTGAAAAGATACGGCTTTCTGTTCTTCACCAGCCTCATCACTTGAAATTAGCACACTACAACAAAAAACAAAATTTTATATATATATATATATATATATATATATATATATATATATATATATATGTATGTATGTGTGTGTATATATATATATATATATATATATATAGCCTTTTTTTTTTTTAATGGCTGTGGCTCAATAGGTAGAGCAGTTGTCTGCCGATCATAAGATCAGTAGTTCGATTCCCAGCTGCCATGTCACATGCTATAGTTTCCTTGGGCAAGATACTGGATCCCTAAGTTGCCCCCGGTGAGTCAGATCAGTTGCATAGCAGCTCTGCCACTGCTGTGTGTGTGTGTGAATGGGTAAATGAGATGCAGTGTAAAGCACTTTGAGTACCAGGTAGGTAGAAAGGCGCTATAAAAGTGCTGACCATTTACCATTTAATCAGTTCTTCATCATCTCAAACATGTTATCTGGATCACTCCAGGCCATATCCACCCCCTATCTGCCCTCTGTCCCACACAGGATCTATTCCTCAGGGAATGCTTTGAATAAGAGGAAGCTGAATCAACATGAAGGCTTTGACTCCTGTTGGTTTGCTCCAGCAGGCCTCACACCACAAGCAGAGAAGCAGGTGTAAAAACTTAGAGATTCTTTGACTCTCAGGAGGAATATATATATATATATATATATATATATATATATATATATATATATATATATATATATATATATATATATATATATATATATATATTATGTCTCAGTATTGAACTTGCTGTCTGCTCTATCTCTGATAATGTACATTGCATTGCTGCACAACATTATTGATATTAATATTGGATCTAACTTATGATACTTTTGTACTTTTACATTGGTCTGTACCAAAGCCGTTGAAAATTTTGACTTCTAAGGGTCTTGTAGTGTTTGAATGGATCCCAGAAAACATTTGTTTAATTTCATATTATCTACAACAAAAAGGCTCTCTAAAAAATCACTTCTGTATGTTTAATTTTAAGTGACATTCTAAGTATAATTCTAAGTTCACCATCAGATCTTGAATCAGGGCATCACAGGCAGTAAGAACCCTCTGAGCTGGAGCACCGGGCTCTGGCCCCAAAAGATTCAGCTGTCCAACTGCTAGAAACAGTCTGCTAGAAACAAAGCCGTGTGACCCCACCAGTGAAGGAATAGCTTACTGATGCAACTGAAGAAAATAAAGGCCCACTAAATACAAATAAACACCTGTAACATCTGCAGACAGAGAGAATGAAGGCACAGGGAAGCTAACTGCTTTTGCCAGAGTTGTTGCGACCAAGCAGGGAACATGTGACCAGAGAGTAAATAAAGATAACTGCATGAGGTAGGGATGCAATGTAGGGTTTGGACCCCTCAGGCAGATGGCTGCTCTGGCCTCTATAGTAGAGGTCTGGGCTGTGAAAGTACTGACCATCCTCAGCTGTGTTTTCACTGTGTTTGTTCCTGAGGGTCACATGGAAAGACTTTCATAATCAAAAACTAATCTAAAGATGACTCTGGTCCATCAATTAAAACCAGCTAACTAATGTTATAGAGGAACTCAACACAGGAGAACTTAGAGAAATTAATGTATTCGGTGAATCTCATTCAGATACATTGAATGGTTGAATTGGTTTTGCACGTTTGCAGAATAGAAGTACTGACAAATACTGTGTATGGAAGCGAACATGTATAACTCTAAAATAAATTACAGAATAAAGGCAGAGGTTATTTTGTTTGGTCCTAACAATTCCAGAGACCCTATGTCTAATCATATTCTTACCCGAGATGACTTAGCATTGTCCTCAAGTAACACTGTGAGAAATCTTAGAGTTATCTTTGACCACACTGTATACTGTGCACAGGGTATTTGAGTTGAAGTTGAAGTTGAGGTAAAGCAATATTGACTGATTGATTGTTAATTCTCAATTAACTTTCTGCTTTAGTTACAGTGGTATATTTTTTGGGTTTCTATGAACTTGTAATTAAAACCTGTTCTCTTTACTTGCTATTGTTATTTAAGTGAACACGCAAGTTTCCCTTTTTGTACGTTGTGCATCTGACATCACAACGTCAACTTTTTTTTTTTTTTAGATATTTCCCTCTGCGCTGTTGAGCTGCCATTGGTCATGGTGTCTGCCAAAGAAAAGTAAGTTAGTAAGTAAATAATAATATGTCCAGTTTTATTGTGTGTTAAAATAATGTAATGAAGTAGTGAACTGAGTCAGACCAGCTATCACTAAGTCATGCTAACATGGAGCTAGCATTTTCCAACACATCTAATGGTCGCATTTGTAACATGAAAAACTGAGTAATTCTTTAACTGGCTTGTAGCTAATGTTGGCTGTAAGGGTTAGCTATCTAGCTAATGTCAATGATTGGTCAGTTATTAACACCATTTGGTTGCGACAGTAATATTTTTTCTTTAGCATTTCCAGTGCACATAAAAACTTAAGCAAAACTCATTAAGATTATGTCATTTCAGATTGGGGACATTCATCTTATAGAGCGTCTGTCCTGAAAGCACTTATCGTCTTCCTCGGGGAAGATTCAGATGATCTGATCAAGGAACATCTTGTAAGTTTCCGATAAGTTTTATGTCAACACTTCTTCTTAAAGGGACACACAAAATATTAGATTGATTGTCCTTAATTTATAGAAATGCTTTTCCTAGCTCTGTTCTGTCTCCATACAACTAAAATCTGAGAACATTGCCAATTATTAACTGCAATTGACAAAAAACACTCAACTAACTTTTTGAGTTTGCTCTGCACAAGAAAAATATGCTTGGTGTGAGCCTTGCCTCGCCAAAAGGAGCTTTCAGAGGATCTATGATCAAGAATTGTTGATTTACAAAAAGCTGGAAAGGGTTACAAAGACTTATCAAATTCAACAGTATACAGTTAGGCAAACAATGCACAACTTGATACAATTTGGGACTGTTGCTAACCTACTAAGAAGTGGGCAGTCAAATATTGGAAGGCATCATTGGAAAACTGGCTAACATCTGTGTTCATGAGCTTACAGTGCATTAAACATTGAACAAGCAGTGTGTCTATGACAGGACACCACAAAGGAAGCTGCTGCTTAATAAAAGGACCTTCCTGCACATCTGAAGTTTGCCAAACAGCACATTGGAACTCCACAGCAGCACAGGCAAAATGTTTTGTGGACGGAAAAGTCTTTCCAAAACTATTTTGGAAAGAACTTTGGAAAAAAGATGAATCCCAAATTGTATCAGCATAATGTCAGAATATCTATATATTCCCTGATCACCGAAATGATATATATCAAAAACCAACACAAGAGTAGTGCTTCATAAAATTGTCATAAAAAAAAGTTGACTGCTCTCACAGAACAATATAAAAAAAACACAATCAAATCTGGAATTAATTATAATGTTCCTAGAAGCACAGGTCTCTGTGGAGAAGTAGCACGTCACTCAAGCTTATTGTAATCAACCCCAGACGTAAACATAGTTGTAATTCATTTGAGAGCCTCACTCTAAGCCTCTCTGATTAAAACTGGAAAAGTCAAAAGCCTGCTTGTTATTGTATACCATGCTCCAGTCTCTTACTCTGACATTTTAACTGAATTCTATGACTTTCAATCTGATTTAGCTCTTATTGCAGATAAACTCATTATACTGGGTGAAGATGTTGAAAATAACTGCCTCAACACTGCATTTAATTCACTATTAGACTCCATTGGTTTTACCCAAAATGTAAATTTTGTAAAAATTCAAGCAATGGCGATTAGTAGGTGGCAACATGGTTGTATCTTGTGAATATAACAGATACATAACGCCAAAATGATAAAAGTGAATACCTTGTTAAACATGCAACTCATAACAGTAATTATATATACATATACTGTATATAATAGTCAGCTCTGTCTCTATCCACTGCCAAGTTAACCACAATGAGATTGTTTGCTGATTGCTAATAGAATAAAGAGAAAACTGACGGTATTCAGAACTAGACTGTAATTTTTAAACCTTATTTGCTACACATTTCAGAACTGAGCAAGTTCTGGTGGTTCTAGCAATCCCTACACACACACCAATCAACCCCTCCTTCTGACAGGTCTGACAGATTCAGGTGTTTAGGGAGTCAAGGCTCGCCCACTGCATTTTCATTTAGATACATCACAATTACGTTGAGAAATAGTGATGTGAATTCAATTCAATTCAATTCAATTCAATTTTATTTGTAGAGCGCTTTTTACAATTGACATTGTCACAAAGCAGCTTTACACAACCAAAGAACAGTACATGAACAGTGAATGTGTATGAATCATGAAAGCAGATTGTCCCTGATGAGCAAGCCGAGGGCGACGGTGGCAAGAAAAAACTTCCTGAGAAGGCAACAGGAAGAAACCTTGAGAGGAACCAGACTCAACAGGGAACCCATCCTCATATGGGTGATTACATGCTGTGTAGGCAGCAGGCAGTCTAGTATAACAGGTAATGTCTTTAAGTTAATGTGGAGTCCAGTTAGTTATTTGCAGGCAGACTTGTTCCATTCCTTGACTATCGAGCGTTGAGTCGAGACCTCCGAGAAACAGCTGCCGACGTCCGCCGAGGCCAAGACCGATTTCAAAGTAGTGTGTGACCAACTCCAGTTTCCAAACACATCCCATAGGGTAAACGGTGGATCCAGGTGACGAGATCTCCAGCCAGAAGTTGGGCATCAGGATGAGTCAGACAGGTCCAGAGGGCGGAGGGTGGAATGACGTGTAGCTCGACAGAGAGACAGGAAGAGGGAAAGACAGAGATGGCAGTTAGTTGTATTCACAGTCAGATAAAGTTTGAGGTGAATGTATATTTAGAATAGTGCAGAAGGGACTCTGGCAGGACTAATTATGACAGCCTAACTAAAAGGGTGGGCCAGAAGGAAACACAGACATGAGGGCTCCCTGGGATGTAGAGCAACCGAACACTTCACCATCAACAAACCTGAGTGATCAGTGAGAGTTGGGAAGACAGCATGTAAACATACCAGTTCACCATAATGCTCTACGTCCATGAGTCCTTCCCAAATCTATTTACAAAAATGCTTGACTAAATAAACAGGTTTTCAGCCTAGACTTAAACACTGAGACTGTGTCTGAGTCCCGAACGCTATTTGGAAGGCTATTCCATAACTTTGGGGCTTTGTAGGAAAAGGCTCTGCCCCCAGCTGTAGTTTTTATGATACGAGGTACTGACAGGCAGCCAGCATCCTTTGATCGAAGTAGGCGTGGTGGATCATAAGACACTAGCAGTTCACTTAGATACTGCGGCGCAAGACCATTTAATGCTTTAAATATCAAAAGTAGTATTTTAAAATCAATTACAGTAGTCCAACCAAGAGGTGATGAAAGCATGGACTAATTTTTCTGCATCATTTAGTGACAAAATATTTCGTATCTTGGCAATATTTCTGAGGTGAAAGAAAGCTGTCCTGGTGATATTATTTACATGAGCTTCAAATGAAAGACTGGAATCTAGAATAAGGTCTTTTACTGTTGCACTAGATGTAAGAGAAAGGCCATCCAGAGTTACAGCGTGATCTAACTATGTGAAAAGGAGAGTAAACAGGTGAATGGCTATTTAGCGCTATGGGTTAGGGTTAAGCTAACCCTAACTTTTAATTAGCCTATTGTAATGTAGTTACCACAATATTAGAAAGTTGGTAATAGTTGGGTGAAAGGTACTGTGCAATTGTGAGGTAAGCACGTGGCCATTTTGCAGCCTGTATTTTGCCTATTGTAATGTGTTTACAGCCATAATAGAAATTTTGTACTACACTTGTAATTGTAAGGTAACTGCCATGTAATTAGTACAGTGTAAGACAGTAGTTTGTGAAAAATTAAAATTGTGATGGCTTTTGTGATGCATGTACAGAATATACTAAAAAAAAAGCTGTTCATCATCTCATGAGCCTTCAGTTTTTATTATTTCACTGGATTACTTTTCTCCACACTGAGCAACAGAAATATCTGCAGGACTTAGTTTGAAATAAATGCTTATTTACTACATACTAAAATAAACCCATTTTGGCTAATTATTTAAGGTACATTTATAACTTTTACTCAGTTGCTAATTATTGGGTAAATACTAGTAAATGTGATTTTTTTTTCTTATTTTGGCAAGTAAATTATTTGAAATAATGTTATAATAATACACGGATTTTCAGGTAATTACATTCAAATTCAAACTTTTGTCATACTAACTGTTTGGAATTTAACTTTATTCACCCCCGTAGCTGTTAACCTACAGGATTCCAGTGAAAACTGGGCTACTGTTGGTTGAAGAAGTGGAGGAAGGCGTGTTTGTAGGAAGAGAGAGAAGAGGACAGTTAAGACAGATGATAGTAGACTTTGCAAAAAGGATGAAAATGGTTATAGTGAATACTCTCTTCCAGAAAAGACAGGAACATAGGGTGACATATAAAAGCAGAGGTAGAAGCACTCAGGTGGAATGACAAATTGTGCCAATGTTGTAATCTGAAAGAGGTCAGTAACTGCAAAGTATTGGTAGGGGAGAGTGTAGCCAGACAACATAAGATGATGGTGTGTAAAATGACTATGGTGGACGAAATGGTAGAAGTTGAAAAAGTAAGAATGGTATGTAGTTCTCAGGGAGGAGGTGAGACAGGCTCTGGGTGGTCAGGAGGTGTTTTCAGTCGACTGGACAACTACAGCTAATGTGTTTAGGGAGACAGGACGACGTATCAGCAGGGAGGTGCAAAGTGGACAGGGAGACTGGTTTATGAGAAGTTCAACGTGTGTATACAGAGAAAGAGATTAAAGTAGTACAGGACATGTAGGAGGTTACAGGGAGAAGACGTAAAAAAGGTGCAGGACTTTTCAGGACGGTTCCGAGCAATGAAGAGTGGGAAAAAGAGGTGAAGTACAAAGAGGTGTGTGCAAGCAGGATGAAACAGGTGGAGAAAAGTGTTTGGTGTGTATAAAAGGAAAGGTGTTCAGAATGGTAGTGAGACCAGCGATGTTGTATGGCTTAGAAACAGTGGCACTGAAGAAAAAACAGAAGGCAGGGCTGGATGTAGCAGATGTTAAGATGTTGAGGTTCTTTTTGGGAGTGACAAGGATGGATAGAATCAGAAATGTGGACATCAAAGGGACAGTCCATGTCAAATGTTTTGGAAAGGCCAGATTGAGGTGATTTGGACATGTTCAGAGGAGAGATTGTGAATATATGGGTAAATGGATGCTGAGATTGGAGCGAAGACCAAAGTGGAGATATATGGATGTAGTGAGAGAAGGCATAAAGTTAGTTGGTGTCAGTGAATAGTATACGTTTAAATAGAGGCAGAAGGGAACAGCCGAAAGAAAAAGAAGATATTCTGTGTTCACGTGTGTCATATTTGCACTCATTAGTAGGATATTTATGCATGCAACATGTTAAAACCTGCAGTGTTATTTTTCTCACCTTGTGTTTTTGCACACTCTAGTTTTGGCACTAGTTTTAGCCATAAGTAGGGAAAATACGCAATTACATCTTCTAAAAGCTACCCTGTTGGAAAGATTTAATACAAATAAAAATGCTGCAGATCCCATAGGAGATATTGTCCACTCTCTGGAAATGGAATTAAGCAGCTGCTTGCAATTGAGACCAAAGGAATGTCTCTAGTGTTTCTAAAACAAAACAGAAAATACAACACAGTATTCAAAACAGCAGAGAATGGGACTAGGAGGCTTTGTTTCCATTATTTACTTCACAAGGTTGTTTACTGTTAAACTGAAGAGGGGATGTGATAGGTGTGGGAGAATTCTAATGATCAGAGTTATAGCATGATGTCTGGGGGTGTTGTCTACAGCAGTTAATGAATCAATGGGTATAATCACTCAAAAATACATTATTATGTAATCAATTAAACTTTAAACTTATGAAAAGCCAAAAGTTTATCAAATGTACATATGGACAATGTCTGTTGAATGATTCTTGCAACTCTGGGATTATAATACTCTGTCAGAGTTTACTTTTGCTTACAACTCATCTGTCTGTGTGATCTTTATTCCCAGTGCTATTACTTTCACATCTTCACATCTTAAATAATTTTTCAAGCTGCGTATTTGTTGATGGCTGTTATGGCTAAGACACTTCAGGTTATCCCCTCAATGTATGCAGTTGGTGGACCTAGGAGCAGCCACTGTTCTGAGCCTGGGGAACAGGGGTCAAATACAACTGAACTGGTTAGGCTTGTTTAATTTGTCTGTCAGGTTTATGTTGTTGTTGCAGCACTGGTGTAACTGATGGTGACCAGTTTGCTAGAGTGAGTAATGCAGTGCAATAAATCTTTGTCTGGGAAAATACAAAAAGAAAAATTCCAATTAAGCCCTCCTCTTTAAGGTCATGGCAGAGAGTGACCCTATTGCATCATCTATACCTCTACCCGACCTATAGGTAAACTGGAACGATTGGATTATAACCTTTAAATTATCACAAAGACAAGAAGCTGTAGGAACAACTTGGAAATAAAGCAAAATATGTCTGCCAGCTGCGCGGCAGTTTTTAGAACCTTGCCCCAACCATGCCATCATGGTTGGGACTTTTTCCTTTCAACATTTGTAAAACTTTCCTGTTTTCTCCATAATGGCACATTTATGGGACTACATCCCCATTATGTTTTTCACACTGTCCCATACTGGCTGGTTATTTTGGCTTGTTCCTGTTCAGGTTTTAGAGGTTCCAAATGTAGAATGGGAGGCAGAGCCTTTACAGTGGCAAGAAAAACTTTCATGGTTTTCTGCATTAATGTCAAGATTCAAGATTGAAGATTCCAAAAACTTTATTAATCCCAGAGTGAAATTGTTTTGCCTCATTACCGTTGTTCTCAAAACAGACAGAAAAGGTACCACAACCAGGAAAGATCCGACACCAACGTAAATACACATAACCAATAACATCAATACAGAAAAACTCAGTATATACACAGAATATATAAAATAGATAAATTCAATTGGGTCAATATATATAGCCTATGTGGATTAACAGCAAGTGTATGACACAACTATCACTTCCCCCACCCCTTACAGAGGGGGGAGGAATTGTACAGATTGACGGCCACAGGTACAAAGGATCTCCTGTAGAGCATTTAATGTTAATAAGTCTTTGGCTGAACGTGCTCCTTTGTCCAGTCAACAAATTATGCAGTGGGTGGGAGGGAGGTATTGTCCAGGATTGAGAGGAGTTTAGATAGCATCCTTCTCTCAGCCATGTAGAGGGTCCAGCTCCACCCCCACAACAGAGCCAGCCCTCCTAATCAGTTTGTTTAGTCTGTTAGTGTCTGCCACCTTCATGTTGCCGCCCCAGCAGACCACAGCATAAAAGATGACACTGGCCAACACAGACTCATATAACATCCGCAGCATGGTGCTGCAGATGTTGAAGGACCTGAGTTTCCTCAGAAAGTACATCCGGCTCTGAGCCTTTCTGTACAATGCTGATGAGTTTTTAGTCCAGTCCAATTTGTTGTCCAAGTACACTCCCAGGTATTTGTAGTCGGACACGACCTCCACCTCCCCCTGTATAGAGAGAGGGATGACAGGACTCCCCGATTTTCTAAAATCCATCACCAGCTCCTTTGTTTTATTGATGTTGAGTTGCAGATGGTTGAGTCCACACCAGTCCATATACTGTCCACCACTCCACGGTACTCTGTGACATCTTCACCCTTAATACATCCGACAACTGTAGAGTCATCAGAGAACTTCTGAAGATGACAGGACTCTGAGTTGTACCTGAGGCACCTGTCTGAGGTGTACAGGCTGAAGAGGAATGGAGACAGAACTGTCCCCTGTGGAGCACCTGTGCTACAGACCACAGTGTCAGACACACAGTTCTTCAGGCGGACTTACTATGGGCGGTTAGTGAGGTAGTCCATGATCCAGTGAATCAGGGGAGTGTTAACCTGCATGTTTTTTAATTTCTCTCCCAGCAGTGCTGGCCGGATAGTGTTGAATGCACTGAAGAAATCAAAATACATTATCCTCATTAAGCCCCCAGGCTTGTCCAGGTGGGTGCAGGTGCGATGGAGCAGGTGTATGATGGCGTCATCCACTCCAATATGGGGTTGATAAGCAAACTGGAGGGGGTCAGGTGAGGGTTTGACCAGAGGTCTGAGGGACTCTAGGATCAGCCTCTCAAAAGCCTAAAATTTGTCATAAAATTCTTCATATAAGTCACAACAATAGAAAAACACAGTCTGCTTAAATTAATACTACACAAACATTATATGTTTTCATGTTTTTATTGAACATAACATGTAAACATTCACAGTGCAAGGTGGAAAAAGTATGTGAGCCCTAGCCTAATAACTTCTCCAAGAGCTAATTGGAGCCAGGAGTGAGCCAACCTTGGACGCAGAAGCTGTCCCATACGGACCTGGAGCTACAGACCAAACCGAACGTTTTGATTCCAAATCTAGCGGGGCACCTTAATTTTAATCAGCGCAGCTATTGCAATCATTACGGTAGTTATTTAGTGGACGCGAGCACGCATTGGCCAATTGAAGTTCAGCAATCCCACGTGACTTCACTTAGCCAAACGATTCTGTGGATCACAGGCGGTAAAATTTGCGACTCAACAGTAGATGAGAGACAGTTCCAGGTTGGAAAGAATTAATAAACAAAGACGGTGATAACAGAGAGAGAGAGGAGAGATACAGACGACATAGAGGAGAGATACAGACGACAGAGAGGAGAGAGATACAGATGACAGAAAGAAGAGAGACACACGACAGAGAGGAGAGATACAGACGACAGAGAGGAGAGACACAGATGACAGAGAGGAGAAAGTTGATAAAATGACGGTGAGACAGCAAAGAGTTTTTAATTCAGAATAAACAGACTCCTTTTTGGTCATATTACCCACTGGGAGAAAACTGTCTTGTCAAATGGCATTATGAGACAAAACACAAAGGTTTTGAACACACATACCCACTCAAATCTGAAGTGCAATCACAGAAAGTTGCTAGTCTCAGAGCCCAGTATGACCAGTCCACCAGGATCTGGAGCCACATGCTCAGTTTGATGTTACATAACAATTAATTTGTCAAAAGGTTTTTGAATTGTACTGAATTAATTTGATTTGACAGTCAGGTATTGATTACATGCAGGCTACTTGATAATATGTTGCAGTAAAGCATTATATTCTTCTGGACCTTTGCTTGTAAAAATCTTGTGTAACCGGACCTCTTTAAATTTTAGTTGAATACCCCTGCCCTATACGTTCTGAAGTGAATGTACAGTAGATGACGTCCTTTTGTTCCAGTAGCCCAATAATGTTGGCACTGCCGATCAATTTCCTTCCATACTATACATTTCCCGTGAGGAGGATCTTACAAAAGCCAACAAATTAAATAACTTTTTTTTTTTCTGTTTTAAAATCCCAAATACCCCTTCCACCTCCTCATCCAAATACAGGGAAAGCCCACCCATTACATCTTCGCTGCAGCAATGAATACAAGAGACTGCCACCAAACCACACCCTTTATTCGTGACACCATGGAAAATTGGATCCCACTATCACCCTCGTACCCTTCATGATGCGATGGTTATCCATTTAAACTACAAAGCGGCATCAGTACCATGTGCCAGCACAAAATCACCTTTGGCATATAAATGGAAATCATAAACTTATTCGGTTAGAATTCACTATACTACTATTCACTATACTACTACAAACGCACATTCCATTTGTTGTTTATGGTGGGACAGATTTTTTCTAGATTCATTGTCTACCTTAATGCTGCCAACAACTAAGCCACAACGGTTTTCAATGGTTTCTTGTCAATAGTCAGGCAATATGGCATACCATCACTAGCAGCAGGCAGGCCAGACTGTTCATAGGCATGATGGGTCAGCTGCACGATTCAACCCACCAGCCAGCTGCAAAGGCTGGGCTGAAAACATACAGCTGGTCCATCTGGCGGACCCGCTGGGTGCGCAAGCTATACAGCCAGGGGGCGCGAACAGGGCAGAGAGCGGCCCCAGCACCAGCATCATGGACCAGGTTGGGGCTGGATGACGGCCCAGAGTCCTCCACTGGGCTGGCCAGATGCAGCGCATGGAAACCCAGAAGCAAGCCATGGTGCAGCCCGCAGCATAACCCTGCTCCCTGGAGCAGGACACTCGGCAGGAGGAGGTCGCCCGAATCCTGGACACCCTGACTCAGAGCAACGAGAGCAGAGAGGGCATAATGCAACAGTCCATGCAAAATTAGGAATCCTCCCCAGCCATAGAGGCATACTGTGGGCCCAGGCAAAAGAGACACGTCATGGCCGTCTTCAGGGGGCAACACAGCCACACATGCACAGGTGTGCTGGAGGCGTCCCAGCGCCGTCAGGGGGACAACAATTGTGGCAGGGCCAACCTGGACCAACCCTACCTGACCCAGAGGGAGGGGGATCAGCCCCACCCCCACTCCGAGGTGCCCCCCCACCCAGTTGTACACGTGGGGGAGAGGGGGGAGTGCCGAGGGCTGCCTACAGGGGAAGCCGGCCTGACTAAGGGACTGAGGGAGGGAACCAGGGGGAAGACGAAACCGCACGTTACGGCTACTCTTGCACACTTTTACTCGCAATACAAGCTAGGTAAGGGTTAGCATTAGGGTTAGGCTAACACAAGGTAAGGGAATGGCTTCCAGGGAGGCTGCCAACACAGGCTTCCAAACCAAAAGGCTGTCGGACAATTAGCGGTTCCCACACACACACAATATAACAAGGTTCAATTCAAAAATCACACAGCACAGACACACGGTAGTGGAGATGAAATGAACAGTGTGCACAAGCCTCCAGGGTCGCTTCATAGGCTCCCCTGAGAGGCGTGGCCGGGCAACTGGCGTGTCTTAAAGAATATCCTGTTCATATAAATAGTTCCAGGTAGAAAGATAAAAGAGAACATCTGGTTCTGCATCTCTGCTGGACAAATTCGTAGCATCACTGGTGCAGGATGGAAGCTCTGCCCCATGCTGTGGAACTATGGGTCTGCCTAGCCCAACCTTCAGTCAGTCTAGGCAGTCTTATTAATAATAATAAGAGTTTTGTTTTCACAGTAAAAGCCCTCATATCTAAAATCTAAAAGGATTGTGTTAGATGTTACTGTTACTGTGCTGTTAGCACCAGTTAGCAAAATGATAGTATCTGACAGAGTGCGCTAGACTTTCTAATTAAAAGCATATGAAATGTCAAAATTCATTCCATTTTTGTTTCTCCTCCTATCATTTACTGTCTACATCTTGTTTTTCACTGGTTTATGTATCTTTTATTTCATTTTTTTTCTGCCCCATATTTTTTTACCAACTTTTTCTTATGGTCAACTTTTAATCTTTATTAGCATTTAGATAAGATCTTGCGATAACTTGTCATCTGTCAGCAGCTTCTAAGCAGTCTGCCTCTTTTCAGCAACAGCTCTCACATTATTGCTATCTATAAGATATAGGATGCTGTTAAGCTTTTAGTTGCTGTTTTGGTTTTGAAAAAACAAACCTCACCATAGGCTTGTCCAGGTGGGTGCAGGTATGATGGAGCAAATGTATTATGGCATCATCCACTCCAAGTTGGGGCTGATAAGCAAACTGGAGGGAGTCTGACCAGTGGTATAGACCAGAATCAGCCTCTCAAAAGCCTTCGTAATGTGTGAGGTCAGAGCCACAGTAGTTACTCAGGACACTGGGACATGGCTTCTTATTCAGGGGAACAAAGCATGACTTTTTCCACCCAAGAGGAACTTTCTAAAGAGACAGGTTGATAGGAAATAGGGATAGGAAACAGGGATTGTGAGGCTCAACCTACAATCTATTGAAACAATTATTAAATTTGTGGGCCCAGTCCACAGTTCTCTCAGTCACATGGCTGCTGGACTTGCAGCCAGTGATGGACCTCATGTCACAATTAAGGGGACAGGGGATGAGGCAGGTATGAACTCAAACAGGATTTATTAGAGAAAACTACAAAAACAGGGAACTAAGGGGGGTGTCAACAGAAACTACAAAAGAAGGCAGGAAACATGAAGATAAAGTGACAACATAAAACTACCAATAAGGTGGGGAACAAAGTAAAAACCAAGAAACCAAACCAAAAAGAAAACCGCTGCTAAATGGTAGGAAAACTACTCACTGAGCAGGAGCAGGCCTGAGAGCAGGTTGAGAGCAAGCAGGTTAGAGCAGGCAGGTTGTAGCAGGCAGGTAAACGACGATCTGACATGGGGGAAAGGACTGAGGATAGTTTTCGTAGAGAGGGGGGGCCAATGTGCAATTAGTGACTGGAAGCAGAGGAAGAGAATTGGTAAATGGTAAATGGTCTGCACTTATATAGCGCTTTTCTACCTAGTTGGTACTCAAAGCGCTTTACACTGCTTCTCATTCACCCATTCACACACACAAGCACGCACACATTCACACACCGATGGCAGACCTGACCTGACTCACCGGGGGCAACTAGGGGTTCAGTATCTTGCCCAAGGACACTTTGGCATGTGACGTGGCAGCCGGGAACGAACCACCAATGACAGTTGGTGACACCTCATATCCCTCTACACCTACCTGGCATTGTTATGTTTAAGGATTTGTTCCAGTTTCCTCCTGTAAACCTTCTTTCCCTCCCTGATCCTGACAGACATCATCTCAGGACCGTCTTCCCTTCCTCCCCGTCATCTGACCTAAATGCCTCTTTTTGTCATTCAGGATGACTTTGATGTCCTTGGTGACGCAGGGCTTGTTGTTGGGAAAACAGTGAATAGTTTTCATGGGTACGTGGGTGTCTACACAGAAATCAGTGAGGTAATTTAAAAGTAGTGTTCAGTACTGAGTTACAGAGAGGACTGTTTTAAGTTTTTCATATTATACTTTCAGTTACCCTGTAAAAAGTGCAACATTTACTCTAGATGGCAGCATTTCATTATACATTTATCAGAAGGAAAGCAGAAGGTTGACTTTATAAAGCTGTAGAATTTTCCTCATTCTCATCACCTGAGTGAAAGGTAAGTAGGTCATGACAACTGATTACTTCTTTTTTACTTCTGATTACAATGACACTAAATTAAGTTTTATATTAGTACTGTTAATGTGTATTTATGTCCAAACCTGCATCACTGTGGCTATTATTAAAACTGCAACTGTCAAAGTTGCTGATTTATTATTTGTTAAAGTAGAAGGTAAGTATTTGAGGTTGGCAACTATAATTAACAAGCTCCTAGTGGAAACCAGTTTCTCCTGTGTTACATTTGGCGATTGTCTATAACAACTGACTGTCATTCTAAAAACTTGCTAAGGTTTCAGGGTTTATCAGGAATTATTTGTAGCATAAATATTATGGTGTTTGAAATATGGTGACTCAGCTTCCCATTCCAAGGATTCAATAAAGTGCTCTGGTATACCTAAGCAAGTTGTTTAAGTGATCAGACATAACATGCTAAAGAATTGGGAAACGCAAAGCACTGCTGCAATGTGCAAGTAGTTTGGTAAAGGCAGCAGAAAAACAGACAGATCTGTGAAACTGACAGAACCAAACAGGTAAGTACCAAAGGGAAATATTTATTAACCAAAGGACAGGGATACGGGGAGCTAACAAACACAAAGTATCAACATAAAGAGACCCGAAAGCACGGTGGAATAAGTACTAACAAAACCATAAACAGACGGACAAAGTATCAACTGAAAACACTGTAGTAAGTAAAATATGAATAAACTAACACACAAAGAACCCACTAACATAACAAAGGACTATACAGCACAAACTACAAACCTACAGAATAAGAAATACAAAGTAGCAAACAAATTCACTGCCAAAGGCAGGCAAAACATGAACAAAGACACAAACGTAACAAGACAAAGTAACAACACAAACAGGCACTGCAGTAGCAGGCAAAAAGACAAACTCACACGTGGGGAGGACAGTCCAACAAACAAAAAGTCCCAGGGAATCCAACAAACAAAAAGAGGAGCAACTTGACGGACGGACAAACAAGAGTTATCGAGGCGAGTGCTGGGAATCAGGACAGGACAGGACAGGACAGGACAGGACAGGACAGGACAGGACAGGACAGGACAGGACAGGACAGGACAGGACAGGACGAACCAGCAGGGAACAGAGGACTGAGGGGAGTTTATAAAACAAAGGGGAACACAGGTGAAATGAATGAGTCAATCAGGAGTCCAGTGAGTGGAGAAAGGGAGAACCAGGGAAACACCAGGTGGAGACAAAAACCCCTAACCAGACGGGGATGAGGCCAGAAAGGACACCAAGACAAGCTAGGTGTCACATATGCAAATTAAATATACTCAAATAGAGAGCTAAATGTGTGTGCACTAAAAAACTTCTGTACCCTGTTACAGGTAACTACACAGGCAAGTAACTACATAGCACCCACACAGGCTAAGCCATTGTCACTACACATCACATCACATGCATGCTACGTGGAAAAAGTTGCATTTTTTGGAAGTATTCAACCAACAATTTTATCTCTTCATGTCATCTCAAGCTTCCTGTCTACAGAGAACAAATTAGCTTGTGTGGTGGTAATATTTTTCCTATAAGCAAGGCTAGTTTGAAGCAATCTATAGGTGCCTTCTTCCTTCTTTATCTTTGTTCAGTACAGGAAAGTAACAACATGGCTGCTACCATCCATGCTGTCTGTTCAATTAATGAAGTATGTCTGTGTATTTATTTATGATGCACATGTGTCTGCAGTAATTAACTCATAGGCCCTCTGGGAGAGAACCCAAGCACAATGAAAAAACAGGTGTGTTGGGAGTACTCCAACACAGACTTCTTAAGCATACCTCTGACTTGCTACTTAACTGCACCAAAGGATACAAACACATGCACACACAAGCATACAGCGGTAAACATATAAGTGCATTTATGAATTTACCATTTACCTATCAAACACTGCACTCAGGTTCAGAATCTGAATTAATTTATTCTCCAAGTAAATGGTAAATAGTCTGCACTTATATAGCACTTTTCTACATAACTGGTACTCACAGGTACGCATCTAATTCACCCATTCACACACACAAGCACACACCGCTATGCAGCTAATCTGACTCACAGGGGGCAACTTGGGGTTCAGTATCTTGCCCAAGGACACTTTGGTGTGTGACATAGCAGCAGGGAATTGAACCACCGATCCTATGATCGGCAGACAACTGCTCTACCTACTGAGACACAGCCACCCACAAAGTAGCAAGTAAGGAATATAATATGGTCCTGTGTCAACAGAAAGTTTAAACATGTTTTGCAAATAATCATGTAAAACTTATCAGACATGAAGAGCACAGGAGATTATTGAGACTAGGATGTAGTTCAGATGAACCATGTGCATGAATATGAACAAAATGAAATTATGACTGTTGCAAAGCATAATGACAGTTTAAATATGTATTAGAGTGATACAGTACAGGTATTTAGGTTAAGAGTAAAACTAAATTACAGAAGACAAGTATGGTAAGTAAAAAAGTATACAATAATGTGGCGTGAGCAACACTGATTATTTCATTACAATGGGGCCTGTTCTCCCTGAGCCAACTAAAATTGTTATTTTTAATTATTATAAAATCAACTGTGTGATATAGGAAAAAATGACTGAGGATGAATTTCACTTAATACGCTACTTTTCAACGGTTTTGTAAAACAGTGATGTAACACATTTTCCTACGAGTGGTCTAACTCCTCAGTGAGAGTGAGAGTAAGAACCTTCATAAATGATGCTCCATGCTGCCATGAATTTGTTTTTTGTATAAAAAAATTTGATGGTTCATTGCATTCATTAGGAACCCCATTAACCCTCCAGTGGCCTAAGGTCACAAAAGGGTATTTTACAAGTATAGCTCTGTGCTTGAAAACACATCTTCAAGGTTCAGGGCAACAGAACTGAATTAGCGTTTATAAAAATGCAGCTAAAAAGCACAAGTCAGCGAATGGATATAAGAAAGCCTCCAAGTCACTGAATATCCTCTGGATTACATTTACATACACATATGTTTGTGATGCAAATTAGATATATTCAAGTGATTTTTTGCACCCTGTTTCAGTTAATTCAAAGGCACGTAACTACATAGCACCCCCACATGCTAATCCATTGTTGACACGCTACATTTCTCTGCCAGATACTAGAGGTAGGCTTGTCCATATGTCAACAGATCAGAGCTTGTTGGTCAACAACATTTTCACAATCTACATTAAAGCAGTGGCCCTATATTGGATCTGTTTGTTTTGCTGAGTGCCCCTCTAGCTATATTTCACACATGCTCTTCACACTCAACTTATCCAATAAATCTGTAGAGCAATGGTTGACATCTGGAAAATCTGGCACTTTGTCATCTCTGAAAAGCTGCACTTTTCATCATTAACTGCCCTCAACACAACACAGGTGTTTTTTATTGTTCATGCCATTTTCCTGTCATTGGTTAGATTTCCCACTTCTTTGTCTACAAGTCTGTTTTATGACCTTTTTTCAAGCCTGAATATTGTAATAGCTGATGGGTAAATAGTGAAGATAGACAATGATCTCATCCCTACACCTCAATAGGGGGTATGAATAATAGCACCACCCAAAACAATACAAATTTTAACAGTGTAGGTTTCTTAGTCTATCAGTTTTATTTCCTTCCTTGTGAAAAAGAAAACTTGAGCATTGCTTATTCACATATATAGCAATACAACATGGAAGGGAAGATTATTTAGAAAAAACTAAAATATTCTTCCAGGTTTATGGCAGGCATAGACCTGTCATAGGTTTATGCGAGTAACTCGCAACAGACAGGAATAATAGTCCACAGCATAAACAACATGTAAGACGCAACACAGAAACTTAACAACTTGCCGTTAGTACTGTACCAGCTGGTATTAATAAGAGAAGAGCCCTAACAGGGTCAATGTCTCTAGAAGCTTCAAGGCTTGTTTTGTGGTCCTGATTTTAGAACAGTCCTTTGCATAGAATGTGGGGCAATAGACTCCTATCACCAAAGGTTAATCGGGCTATGTACTAAAAAATCAGTAAAAAAGTGAAGAAGCATTCTGTGAACTGCTCAAAATTAAGTGAAAGTAAAAGTCAGAGAGTTAGAGACATCGTTGTATGGCCTCTGACAGGGCTCAATGCAGAAAGAATAGCTTTTACAAAGAGCAGGGGCTTTCCAAGGAGTTGGACATACTTAAAACCCATTATCTCTCTCATTTATTAGCAAAGAGCTGCTGAAATGACAGCAACAGGGCCTTTGGACCTTTCCAGAAGTAGAAGAATCATCTCACGGGAAGATGGAGAAGGTCTCTTATTGAAAAACTGCCTGAAAAACTTCCTTCATCTCAGCTACCCAAAATGCTGAAAGCACCCTGCGGTTGCTGTGAGTGGTGTTTTGACTGAGCCTGATCAGAGATTATGTCCATGAGACTTGGTAATATATCAGTTCTACATAAACATGTGCAAGTGTGTTTAAATGTGATAGCGTATTAAAATTGTGCAGTTGATCTGGTGTCTGTCATGGAGAGGTTGGAGAATCACCATGGACACATCTTCCTTTCTTTAATACAAGCAATGGTTTTGTAAATCTCATGACTTACCTAAAAGCAGCAAAAGCCATACACATAATCTCTTAAGTTGTAAAAAATTGTCTCAGAATGTCTTAATCACAATAATAGGTTAATTGGCCATCACTAGCGGTGACACAGAGTGTAGTGGTTAGCACTGTCACCTCTGAACAAGAAGGACCTAGACCTGGCTGTGTAAAGTGTAAATATTCCCCCCTTGTCTGCATGGGTTCTCTCCAGGTACTCCGGCTTACTCCCGCCGTCCAAACACATGCATGTTAGGTTAATTGGTGACTCTAAATTGCACATAGGTGTGAATGCAAGTGTATATGGTTGTTTGTCTCTTTGTGCCAGCCCTATGAGAGACTGTCGACCTTTCCGGAGTGTACCCTGCATGTCTCTTAAGAACAGCTGGGATAGGGTCCAACATTCCTGTGACCCTTAAGTGGGTGGATGGCCACCAATGGAGTCACAAGTGATTTGCACATTCAAAAAATTACACATTCTAACTATGCCTGCCCTTCACAGAGATACTTACTTGGATCAGTTGTGCTCTTCTAGCCTCTGATTTACTGAACACACTTGATCCAGATAATCAGCAGTGGGGAGGGCAAAGATAGTAGAAAAATTAGCAGGGCAGGGTGTCCTTGGGGACAGGATTTGAAAAATCTAGACACTGGCTGTGCATAAAGTCACTCATTGCTATATAACACTGATTGGTAACTTCCTGTTTAAATTAACAGAATTATTTGAGGACTAACTTTTGAAATTTGCCTATTTTCATGGTTTCGAAATGACAGAACAGCATTCTCATATGGTAAGCATGTTCTGCTAAGGTAAGTTTTTCCGTTTTTGTTTTTTAATCAAAATCACATACACAATAAATAAGCTTTTTTGCTGACTGCTTACTGATGTATAATGTTTATCACAAGTCACAAATCGGGTGGCAGTGGCTCAGGTGCAGTTGTCTACAAACCCTAGGGTTAGTGAATTGCTGAAAGCAATCATTCTGTGTTGTTTTACCAATTTAATATTGTTGTTATTGTTATTATTATTATTCCGCATTAACATTTTGCAAATAATTCACACATAACACATAAACATAAACAGCTAGATATGTGACATGATACATGCTACAGTGATGAAACTTTGTGGAGAGCTACCCCATGATGCTTCACATACTACAAACATGCCTCTAAAGCACCACCATGTGGACAGTTATTACAGTTTTTGCTTCTGATTTTACAGCTGCTTTAACTCCAAAATCATAAGGGGTAGGAGTATAATCTTTTGTCCCTGTGTTCCTTTGGATGTTTCTGGAACTTTTGGACACAGCTAACGTTCAGTGATTACTACGATACATCTACTTACTGTTGTACTCACCTTCGCACCCTCATTAGCCAAAATGTCTTTCACAAAAAGGAGAAAAGTGGACACAGAGTGTAGAGTTTTCCAAGAAAAATGGACCGCTTCCTATTTATTCACAGAGGTGAACGGGAAACCTGTGTGCTTGGTGTGTGAGCAACATGTGAATTATTACACATAGGGAAAAGGGGGTAAAAAGTATTCCTATATTTTGATAAGTTGGTTGAAATAAAGTGCAATGGGCTACCATATTTGTGCTGACCTGTGATTTTTGTGTTTTGTGCCTTTTGTACAATCACTGTGATCAGTTGTAATGCACACATGTAAATGATAAACTGAAGCAAATTGCACATTTTTCTTGAGAAATCTGACTTTCTTTATAACATGTTTTGTAAAATGTTTTGTAAAAAAAAATATCCTAATGTAATTGTACTTCTTTCCACTAAAACAAAGGGGAAAACATGAATATATTGTTATTTATAGCTATGATGAGCTATGATGATGAGCTATGCTTTGATTTTAAAGGTCTGGCCCACTTTACATCAAATTAGGCTGTATTTAAGGCTGTAACGAAAATGCGTTTGATACCTTGGGTCTGAAGTAAGATTGTGGTTAGACATAATGTCTCTGAGGCCAAACAATATAACTTCTGTCTTGTCTGAATTTGTTCTTTAAGGATGTCCTTTAATTTATGTCTTTTAGCATGCTTAAAGTTAATTGATAATTTTGTTTGTTAGTGTGTTTGTTTTATAGATGAATATAGCTGAGTATCATCTGTATAGCGAGTGTTTTCTAATAATATTGCCTAAGGGGAACATATATAGAGTAAAAAGACTTGGTCCAAACACAGAACCCTGTGAACTCCGTAACAAACATTTGTGGACTGGAAATTGTCATACAGGTTATTTTTGCATAGGCGGTCACATAATTTGAAACTACCTTTTAAAATTTTAGAGATAAAGGGCAGATTGAATATTGGTAATGATAATTTGCCAAACCCATGAGTAAAGGGTAGGCTTTTTTCAGTAGAGGTTTGGCTATAGTAACTGTAAAAGCCTGTGGTATGTAGCCTGTTAGTAAAGATAGATTGATCTGATCTAATATGGACTTGTTGATCAAAGGTGAACCATTTTTGAGCAGTCTAGTTGGGATGGGGTATAAGAGACATGTTAATGGTTTCAATGCATTGAAATTAATGCAGAACGATCTACAGGGAAGAAGCAGTCTAAGTGCGTGTGAGGTGTGACAATTAATCAAAAGCTGTTGCACATACGAGTCCATCCATGCCATTTGCAGGGAGGAGCTGATAATTTTTTTCTCTAAAAATTATGATTTTATTTGTAATGTTATTAAGTAAGTAAGAAATTCCTTGCTGCTGAGAGTTAAGGGGACACTAGGGTCAGCAGAGCTCTGCCAGCCTGGCTACAGTGCTGAAAAGAAACCTGGGGTTGTTTGTATTTACCTCTATTAATCATGAATAATTCGTGGTTATAGCTTTATGGAGAGCTTTTTTTATATATATACCATTAAACTGTGTTTCCAGGCTAAGTGAGATTAATCAAAATTAATGGAATACCACCTCCTTTCCAGCTTACATGATCTCTGCTTTAAGCTATGAATTTGTGAATTGTACCATGGAGCTAGCTTCTTCTGATTCCCTATCTTCTTTTTCAAAGGGGCAACAGTATCAAATGTTATTCAGCATGAGACTGTAGTTTTATCAACAAGAGATAGTCGACTTGTACTAGAGTAAGGTTAGGATTACTACCCTCCTCTGTGTTGGTTAACATTTTACAGTTTTCATCAACATCTACATGGATATAGTCACCTACAATAATGACTTTTTCTGCACTATGAACTAAATCAGAGAGAAAGTCTGAGAATTCAGAGAGTGAGGCTCTCAAATGAATTAAAACAATTTTTAAGTCTGAGGTTGATTAAAACACTTTAGTGGAAAATTGCTGCTACTCCTCCACCCTGGTCTGTGCTTCCAGGAACATGATAGTTAGACTTACATATGACAGACATATTTCTTCTGCTCCAGTCAGGTTTCAGTAAGACAAAATAAGTCTATTCAATAGTCACTTTATTTTCATTTTGACATGAATGAGGTATTTTTCAGACTTTTTTTCAGACTGAGTTATAATGTCAATAAAAGGATAAAACATCCAAGGGGGGTGAATACTTACTGAGTAGGCACCGTAAGTGGAAAGAGGACAGGTGAGGAGAGGAGCTAAATGTATCAGTTATAGGTGTGCATTTCTAATGAATGAATCCTGAACAATGATTGAATATCTAATTTGAAACCATGTAGTCAGTGAGTATAAACTGTAACATGCTTCTTATTCTATAAATGATTCCAGAGCCACATTACATGAGCAAACAGCTTGAGCACAGAATCCTCAACCCGTAAACAGAGCCAATGAAGCAACATTTCATAGGATCAGGATACATACTCTCCTCCATGCTAACTGCAGAGATTTAATACCAAGAAGAGTTGGCCAAGTGCCTGCCAAAGTTATCCACTTCAAAGGACCCCTGATTAAAACTTCTTTTCCTGTTTTTGACAAGGGCCTGAGGTATGTAATATGGGTCCCAGCACTAAATGTGTCACGGTATGCAGCCCTGGTGGGAACCAAATTAGTATTTTTATACGAGATGGGGTTCTTTTCTTTCTTCAAAGTATTCTAAAAGTATATATGAAAACTTACTGAATCAAATGAAAGTTTAAACAAACTGAACAAAACCAAAGCCATTACAGTATATGGTTAGAAACATTTTCCAAATCCTTCATAGAAGATTCCGTTTACTTAAATTATTACTTAAATAATAACTTTTTTTACTACTTAAGAGTCAGATTCAGAGAAAAGACCTTCTACTCTTACCTAAAAGTTCAAAACACAATTTTGGATACCTGTGATCATCAGCACTCTGACAGCCAGCATGATTCTGTTGTGGACATCTGCATCTGTGATCTGACAACTGCATAGTTTCAGGAATACTTCCAAATTGCTGTATTTAAACACAGTTCACTGTGACATCTAAAAATTAAAGTTAAAGTGCCCATATTATACAAATGTAACTTTTGTTTTTTGTACACAGGACTCTCTAGTGCATGTAGAGATATACCAAAGCTGCACTCCCTCCATTTTTTACAATTTCTGGTTTTGTAGAAACCAGTCCTTCAAATGGTCCATTTAAAGTTTGCGCTCATTGTGATTTATTGTTGAGTCTCTGGGATTCAATACCCGCTCAGCCTCAGACCTTCTTCTAATGGGCAGTTCTTAACACAGTTTTAGTAGTTTCACCAAACTCCTTAGAAATTTTCTTTTCTTGATGCATGCCAAAAATAAGACCCTTCTGAACAGATAAACATCTTTTCCACGACCACAGCATGTGTCTTCTGACATGATTGTTTAAGAAATGAGAAACTACTCACTGCATCAGTTATGGTTAAATAACTTGTTGCCAGCTGAAAAATAATTATCCATACAGTTATTATCCAGTGGGTGGCTCTTACCTATTTGCTTAGTTAAATTAAGGTGGTGACTTTTTTTGGATGGGCAGTTAATATCCAGGTTTTAGAACAGCATATGCCTCCATCCAAAAACTTTTCCAAACCTAAACATTTTATATGTCGTCTATATGAATAAAATATGGTATGAAATTTACAAGTCACTGCATTCTTAGGGTAAAAGGAGTTTTTACACAGCTCCCTAACTTTTTTGTAATTTGAGTTGTAGTACTTACTACACTTGTTAAATCAACTTATTTATAGTGCTGTGAAAAAATTATTTGTCCTGATCTTGTTTTTGTCTGCATATTTGTTACATGAGAATAATTCAGCTCATCAAACTAATTTTATTATTACACAAAAATTAAAAAAAAAAAGTTTTTAAATGAAGAGATCATCTATCAAGAGAAAAAAGCTGTCCAAACCTGCCAGTGAAAGCCACTGCTGACCAAAAAGAACAAAAAGACTCACATATGCTAAAAGATATATTGATTATACCCAAAACGTCCCAGGACCTAGATGACTTGCCAGAACTGATGGAACCATTAATTCTGCTCAGAAAAAACATGAAGTAGAAGGTCCATCAATTTGTGACCTTAAAATCAAACATCTAATCTGTAAACACCCAGATATTTTTCTTAGAGATTATAAAAAAAGCAGAGTCTGTTCAGGATTTTTGAGTCTTGAGTCCTGTGGTTCCAGCAGTTTGGAAGAGAAAGACTGTGAGCTGAATAAGGAAGTGATACATATACTGTAGGTCTGATATACTGTATATAGGAGTGAATGAGATATTATCTGTGGTGCAGTTCTGGAGTGTTGGAGGAATGGGGACCAATCTCAGGTCAAATGTTTTTAGAGGTGCAAGGACTTCAGCAGCATGATCTTTGTTGTATGTTCAGGTCCCCTAAGATGCTGAGAGGAGTGATATTCAAGGAAATGGGAAACTAGCATGTCAAGCTCATCACAGAAGTTACCTAGAAGGCCCATTGGGCGATAGATTACAATCACATGGACTGTAACTGGTGCAATTATACTGACTGAGTGCCATCATAAGAGACTGTTCAATTCAATTAAATTCAATTCAATATTTTTTGTATAGCGCTTTTTACAATTGACACTGTCGTAAAGCAGCTTTACACAACCAGAGAAACTATGGAAGTTTACATGAACAGTGAATGTGTATGAATCATAATAATCAGATGTCCCTGATGAGCAAGGCGAGGGCGACGGTGGCAAGGAAAAACTCCCTAAAAAGGAAGAAACCTTGAGAGGAACCAGACTCAACAGGGAACCCACCCATCACTCATATGAGTGATTACATGCTATGTGTCTGTTGACTGCTGCTGTAGGGGGAAAACTTCCAGGTGTAACTAATGAGCAGTCCAACCCCACCTCCCCATTCTGATGGGCGAGGAGTGTGAGAAATGGTGAAATTAGTAGAGAGTGCAGCAGGGGTGGCCAAGTACTGTGGCTTGATCCAGGTTTCTGTAAGTGCCAGTAGCTAAACACCTGACTGTGTAGTAAAAGCTGGAATTGAGTCAGTCTTGTTGACTCCAGGCGCAGAATTCCACAGAACAAGAGAAAAAGAGGTCAGGGTGGAAGAGTTCTGGGTGAGGGACGACACCTCCCCCACCGTGGCATAGGTAGACACACAGGTCTTTAGTAGTGATGTATTGTGCCCGATACTGCCCTTGTGTACTCATTGTAAAACATATCTGATACCACATCTAATCCCATTTTATGGCAGAACATTTATCTTTTAGTGGCTGAGTGACGATTCAAGATTAAAAAAACTTTATTAATCCCAGAGGGAAATTGTTTTGCCTTCTTACAGTTGTTGCTCTCAAACAAACAGAAAGAAAGGGAACCACAACCAGGAAGGATCCACACCAACACAAAAATAGAATAACATCAATACAGAAAATTTAATATGTATATATACAGAATATGTGCGATGGATAAGAATAGATGATTAAAAATGGGTCAATAATTATAGTCCAGGGTGGAATGACAGCAGTTACACAAAAGTATACACCTCTTTGGATGTTTCATCCTTTTATTGGCATTAAAAATCTGTCATAGTCAATAAAATTTGGCACCTTTGACAAGAAAAATTCAAAAAAAGACCATAGGTTTAGGTTTCTACAAGGTAATGTCAATTAAATAAAAATATGTAAGGCAAAATCAGTGTTTGCATTAATATTCACCCCCTTTAAAATGGTAAATGGTCTGCACTTATATAGCGCTTTTCTACCTAGCTGGTACTCAAAGCGCTTTATACTGCATCTCATTCAACCATTCACACACACAGATGGCAGGACTGCTATGCAGCTGGGGTTCAGTATCTTGCCCAAGGACACTTTGACATGGCAGTTGGGAATCAAACCACCGATCCTGTGATTAGCAGACAACAGCTCTACCTATTGAGCCACCCCTCACACAGCCAAATGAATGACCTAATTCATTCACCACATATCCAGTACCCCTTCCAGAGACCCTATGAAAGCTGGGTACTCTGCACTTGTATTTGGCCCATAAGCACAAACAACGGTGAGAGACCTATCCCCTACCCGAAGGCGCAGGGAAACAACTCTCTCGTCCACCGGGGAAAACTCCAACACATGGCAGCTGAGCTGGGGGGCTATAAGCAAGCCCACACCTGCCCACCGCCTGTCACCATGGGCAACCAGAGTAGAAGAGAGTCCAACCTCTCTCAAGGAGTTGTGTTCCAGAGCCCAGACTGTGTGTGGAAGTGAGCCCGACTAACTCTAGCCGGTACCGCTCCACCTCCAACACAAGTTCAGTCTCCTTTCCACCCAGTGAGGTGACATTCCATGTCCCAATCGCCAGGTTCCTTGTCCAGGGATTGGGTCGTCGAGGCACCTCCCCACGGCTGCCACCCAATCCACACTGCACCGGCCCCCTATGCTCCTTCCTGCGGGTGGTGGGCCTACAGGAAGTCGGTCCCACGTCGCTCCTTCGGGCTGAGCCCGGGCGGGTCCCGGGAGAAAGATCCCGGCCACCAAGCGCTCGCCTACGTGCCCCAAACCCGGGCCTGGCTCCAGGGTGGGGCCCCGGTGACACCGATCCGGGCGACGTAACAGTACTTGATTTCCTTTTCATGATAAGGGGTTTATGAACTGCTCTGGCCCGTCGCCTAGGACCTGTTTGCCTTGGGAGACCCTACCAGGGGCTTAAGCCCCCGGCAACATAGCTCCTAGGGTCATTCGGACACGCAAACCCCTGCACCACAGTAAGGTGGCAGTTCGAGGAGGTGATTTTTATGTCGTTTTATGTAATTAACGATGAGGTGTTTTCTTCCAGCTTCTGACTGACTGAACACACCTGGTCCAGGTAATCATCTGTGGGGAGGGAATAAATAGTACGGAAACTAGCAGGGCAGGAGGATCCTGGAGAACTGACTTTGTAAAACCCTCGACATAGATAGGGCATAGTGACGGTTTTGCTTGTGGTCAGTGAACATTGTCATTGTAATACAATACAAGGGTGGACGTGGGAGTCTTCAAGTAAAGTAAAGATAAAACAGATCAAAATTGTTATTAATAGCAAACCAAAGACAAATTTCTTATAATAAAACTTCAAGTACCTGCACATTTGTTGTGAGCAAAAATATTCCTTCATGAACACCCTTCACAATCTTTTTGTCAGCATCTTGTTTAACATGACAAACTAAAAAGGAGAAAAAATGACAGTGATTGTGCCACATCTGTAAAACACCATTAACTAAATGAAGAACTAACTGTCATATATGCTGCTGTACTGCTGCTTAACTCCATCACACAGAAGAGAAATTTAAGTAGATAAAATAATAAACATCTGTCAGCATTCAGCAAAAATGTGTAACAACAGCATGAGCTGAATCCCTTAAATTACACAGAAGTTAGTGCTGTGTGGAAAGCAACACTAGACAATACTACAGTATGATGACAGGGCAGACACACACTGTACAGTAGTACAGTATTCTGTCAGTAGTTGTAGCTAATTATCTGATCTTATCTGATATTCTTATATGTAATTTTAAATGTTTAACGTCACCTCTCTATGACATCAGCCCAAAAACTTCTCCTGCGTCTGAGAGAAGCTAACGTTAGCCTCGTTAACCACTTCAAACTGTGAATGAGACCCAGGCTTTGGTAGCAGTCAGAATAAGTCAGTCTTTGAGCTTCAGCCTTAAATCCTGCAGCCACTGTTGGAACTCCACCCTAGAGTCATATAAATGTAATGGAATGTCCAAAAAGTGGATTTTGCATAATAGGTGACCTTGAGAAGCTGCTCACCGCATCAGTTAGGGTTAAATACCTTGTTGCCAGCTGAAACAATTGGGGAACAAAGAAACAAAGTAACAAAAGAACACTGCAGGAATAGGACAGTCACAAAACATACAAAGTAACAACTAAATAGAACAAGGGGAGCACAAAGTAACAAACAAAAGCATGGAGACAAAATGGAAAAGTAACACAAAATCACTGCTAGAGACCAGGTACAGGGAGGTAGCACAAGGTCCAGGTATAAACAAGTCCAAACAAGATCCAACAAACATAAAACAAGGTCTAGGTCCAAACAAGGTTTAACAAACAAGAAACAAGTCCAAAGCAAAAGCAAGTAAAAGACAAGACAAGACATGACAAGATACTAACAAACAAGTTATGCTGGAGAGCAGTACAAAAACTGACAGGTGCAGAGTACTGGATAATGGAGTGTTTATATAGTTGGCCTGTCATGGGCACCAACCTGGAACTTAAGGGATTTAAAGGATGTGCTACTGATGACAGATACCAAGAGATCCATAATTCAATGGCAAAGAACTGTCCTACACAATATTAAAGTACTACATGTTTATTATTCAGTTCATAGTGAGCATATTATATTAAGAAGCAGTTTTGGCCACACTATTTAAAATGAATGAGAGGGCCACAGTAAATTCAGGTAGCAAACAATCTTCAACAAATTACCTACATGATATGCTTGCTAAACTAACCTAATAGACTTAGCTTTAAATTATAGGTGTGGTTGACAGGTGTAATTGTGTTGTATCAAAGTTGTACATGAGGGCTCATATTTTAAGTAGTCTATCTTAAACTATATAAAATAATGCATGTATGGTAAGCTGGTACAATTTTGAATAATTTAACATTTTAGTAATACTGCACTGATGTCTAACAGTAATACTTTATTTCTGCTGTGTACCTCAAGATCATCATGACCATCATCAGTTATGTGTTGTAACTTCTAATCCAACTTTTCAGAATGTATAGAAATACAGACAAACATCACCATCCTGAAAGTAAAGTTGAGCAGCTAGTGAGATGAAAACCAAGATAAGTTTATTTTCTCAAAAGGCTTTGGTATACACAATAAACAAACTCCTTCTGTTGGCTCTGTACATCAGTGAAACCATTTTAATGCCATAAATAATCTTCATCCTTAAACATTCAAAAAATTAGCATCCATCATCATGACACCAGTGATGATATCACAGTGAAAGCTTTGGGTGTGTGTTTGCAGTTGGCTTCTCTCAACAGTACATTCCATCACAGCGCAACAGCCTAACCACAATACAACTTCTGTTCTTGAGATGAAACAAAGGAGGTTTGTGCTGTCTGTCAGGGAGCTGAATCACCGCAGGCAAATATTCCAGTGACGCACTGTTATTGTTTATACAAGCATATACCAAATAGCTGCAGATATGAAAACTGGCTCACAAGGGGAAGTTGTTGTAGCACAATGTTGAAATGTCCAAGTATACATTCAGTAGAATAAGCAATGATAAAGGAAAGGTAAATTAAACACAAATAAAAGTAATAATTAATACTGTAATAAAACACTATAAACTCTACAACTAGAATTCATTTTAGAAAAAAAAACATGCACATAGTATAAAGGTAAAGTAACTTCCAACATCTAAATCTGACTCTATGGGAGTGTCAGAACAATCTGAATGCACTTACTTGTGATGCCAATGTCAATGACACCAAAGACAAACGAACAGTAGTATTTCTTTATTTCCACAAGCAACATTTTAAACAACAGATAAGCTGTCTTAACTAGCATCATGCTTACCTAACATTAACTCTGATGTAGCTATATAGTTCTATAGAATAGATCTCAATTATTTTGATTCGTCTGGTGTTCTATTTGTTTAGTGCTGCATAGTGTTCCTCACAAAACAGAAGCTGAAGAAGTCTTCTGCAGCTCTACTGATGCCGACAAGACAAAACTGAAATCAAGGACAGTAAAAGCTATTGGAGCAGGGATAGCTGTACTCCATTTGCTGAAATAATAATGTTTCCACTAAAATAAATATGTTATAAATGTCAATGAATGTCATTTATAAATGCTATAGATACTGTTCCAGAAAAAAACACCCCTTGTAGGATATGCATATAACAATACCTATTAGTACCATTAAAATCATAACTGGACTGCTGAATTTATTTTAAGTTCTGGGTACCACTAAATGTGAAAGTATAATTATTCAAGTACTACAAGTACAGTTTGGATAACTAGTACCCTCGCAGTATTTGTACTTTGGAATCGTTTTTTGCTTTACATATTTTAAAGCAGAATATGAATTTCTTTCTGAAAACAAGATGTACTTTAAAATGTATTTATTTATTTTTTCTTTGACATGACATTCTCATTTTCCTATCTTCCTCCCTTCTGTCTTACTTTGCTTTCTTTCCATATTGTCAGTTTCTTTTCTTTGTTCATTATTTATTTGTATTATCTCCTAGCTTTTTTTCCATTTTCATTTTCTGCTTCATCAGCCTATAGTATGTGCATAAAAAATCAACAGAACATACATAAAAGTGTGTCAGTGTACAGATTTATTTATTCAACATCACTTTCACTGATTAGTAGCATCAGATCTGTGATGAAGCAACTGCTCTCTTTGCAGTCTTTTTCAGGGTCTCTGTTCACGAAAGAGCTGACAAAAAATAGTAACAGCTGAAAGTCAAAGAGAATTCCATTCATGTGCAAATGTCTGGCAGGGGAAAACACACACACATACACACACAGAAAGTTTAAGGCAGGAATTCAGGGAGTTGTCTGATTATGGTAGGCCTTAAAATAACAAAGTCTTGTATGTGTTCCCTCGCAGGCCTGTTTTTCATCCAACTGCTTACTCTGATAGATACATGCATGAGTGAACATGTTGGGTTCATGTTGTTTATAGACCAGAGCCCCTGTATACATAGTCATCTCTGCAAACACAGACAAATATACTGTATCCGTATGCAGTGTTTATTTGCATAGCTCTTTTTTACATTCTGTTATGAATGTAACAAAAGCACTCAGTGTAATGTAAGAATATAAGTTATATTAAAAAGCACAACAATTACACTGGAGCAAGCACTAGGCAAAAATGGATGCAAAAAACTCCCTTTAACATAGGAAACCTCAGGGTTAGGGTGAATGCATGAAAAATTATTTGATCCTAATATGTTTTATGCCATTATGGATTGGAGCATGTGTATGCGTTTCTGATGGTATGACAACCTTATGAAAAAACATCACTGTTCTGTATCTGCAACAACAGTTATCCATGCAGCACAAATAAGTGTGCTTTGTATACAGTATATAGTGAAATGGATTAAACATATTAATTATATAATGTATTACATTACATAATTCATTTTTGGTAAAAACACATGCTTTACAATTGCTACTACTAAGAATAATACCAACAATGCTATAATACTGAATCTCGACTTGTGTGTTTACACACACACACACAAACACATGCACAAATACGAAAGATTTTGTATTGTCTGGTCACTCATTGACATAATGCATTCCATAGCCCCCTAATGCCACGTAGGCAATGCTAATCTATTCTGTATCAATTTTTAATTTATCACATTTACTGCCTTACCCTAACCCTTACTATCACAACTAACTGCCTTATCCTAAACTTTATCCTAATCAAAACCTAATTCTAAGAAGTCTTCAAGTCTTATTAAACATCTGATACTGCCGGAAATGTGTTTAGGCAGATATTTGTGGTATTGAAACCTTGACTTTTTCAAACGGGCCCATGCTTAATTATTTTGTTGTCTACATTTTAATATATTAATTGTATTTGTGTTAGGTAAAACCTAAACAGTTTTTATGGCTTAACAGTAAACACTCTCTGACCACTCTGAAACTCTGACCACTAGTCTGACCCATAACTCAGATTCTGACAAATGCAAGTAATATTATGCCAAGTAGTGATTAGTGATGCTTTTTTTGATTAAAAACAATAATATGAATAGTGGGTGGTTATTTAAACAAAGTGAAAAAAATGCGTAGGAATACCAGATATCCTGAATGATTTTACAAAAGCAAGAAACTGCTGCATATAAGTACAGACAGGTGACAAATTAAAGACCATGAATCCAGTAGTTCTTTTATGCTGTGGGGGCTTTTAACAACAGCTTTAATGTACTGTACTGTAACTCGGAGGGTTCCAGAGACTGAACACTGTTCTTTAAAAAAGATATTTCCTTTGGTTTTTTGATGTTGGTGGTGTGCAGCACTGTCTAATACATTGGTCCAAAATCTATACATATACTGTAGGTGTTCAACTGGGTTGTGATATGAATAAATGAATGCCTTTTTATTGTCACTGTGCACATATACAATATGCATTATATACATGTACAATGAGATTAAAAGCATCCCACAGTTGGTGCAGCATGCTTAAATAATCAACAACGAGATTAAGGTGATCACCAAGAACATTATCAACAAGTGAACCCAAACAATGCCAACGGAGCCACCAGACACCCTGACTGTAGGAGTGCCCATATGCAAAAACAACTTTTTGAAGAAGAAGAAGAAGAAACGCCTTTATTTGTCATTTGTCACATTTACATGTTACAGATGAAATTGGTCCTCTGCATTTAACCCATCCCCTGGGGGGAGCAGTGGGCAGCTACATACAGTGTCTTGCTCAAGGACACACCTGGTGTCTGTAACGGGGTTTGAACCCCAAACCTTCTGTATCTCAGGCCAATGATCGTAACTTATGATTGGTAACTTTTGTAAACAAAAATGACTCTATGGTGCATGTAGACACACACTAATTGTGTTAGAAATGCACAATGATTCAGGCCAAGGTGTTTTTGTCATACAGTGGTGATATTTAATCATATAAAATAAATATATTCATTATAAATAAAATATTAAATACATAAATAGTTTACATATAAGCTTATGTAAACATGCCCCAATAAAGTTAATGATTACTTTTTTAGTTATTTTAATTTTACCATTTTCATTCTGTACTAAAACTCATGTATGAGCAGGACATGTTTTGTTCTTGTTCTCAAGAATCTCATAAGTCTTCCCATGACACATCAACCTGAGTTTCCTTAAACCTGACTGCAAGTATCTGCCGTTTTCCTGCAACTGTACGACTTCCTCATCACTTTTCACTTTCCCAGATCCTTTTTCAATTGTTTGCCAGAACACGCTTGATTGCGTTGGAAGTATTTCTATGTCTTTTTGTTTTAAAGCAAATTCAAACTATGTACAATAAGTTTGAATGTGTTAAATCATAAATATTGTAGAGTCCAATATAGCATGGTATGACATATTACAGTTTATATAATTATGCATCAGCATAAAGTATTTAATTCTAATTACTGTTTAAAGGTATTTGTAATATTCTGGAATTACCACCTACATGGTTCAAATAATAAAGCTATTTATATCTGTGTCATGTGATTTTAAAAGTGGATGACTGACAGCTGCCTCTGTTGCAATAAGTTCTTAAACCTAGGTGTATTTCATAATTGGCACTGTAATATATGTTCCCCATACCCCAGTCTGCATCTGTCATATCTGCTGTCTCTATCTAAGAAGTGAAGAAAGTTAGACAAAAGCCATGTTGTCCAACTTTGGCAAAAAGCATTCCCAAAATGTGCCAAAAGAGTAAAAGGTGTTTTCCAAAAGTATGTCTTTGACAAATAAGCATTGTTTCAAATTTGGCAGCTGAAAATTGTAAAGGATTCTTTTATACAAAGCATTCTTTCATATTGTCAACAACACCTAAGACTACGTTCCAGCTTCTCTCATTAAATTAATAAATTGTTGATGACATAGCTCTAATGCAGAACTTGTTGTTTCTAGTTAGACAAACACCACTGTTTGATTTGCAGTTTCTGCCTAAATGTCAGTTGTTAATAAATGTTTGCACATGGATTAGTCTGATTTCACTTTCACTTGTTTATTTTATCTTATCTTACTGCTTTTTAAATATATGTTCCCTTTGTTTCTAGTTACCCGTCTAACACACATATATACACTCAAACCTGTTTGCACTCAACTTCATTTCCTTGCATCTACTCTTCTGCCACAATATCACAGGCACTTTTGTGCCTTTCCTAATGTTTTCCTGTTGTGCTTTTCCTAGTGGATGGAATATAGTCAACATGCATGAAAACTAATGTTGTACCCCAGTTTGTTAGATCCATGTTGCACAAAGTGGCTTGCAGTAAACTTGGAAGACTGTTGAAATTTCTTGGCAGAGAGTGTTGTTAAATGTAGCCCTATCGTAGCCCTAAGTTAGAACTTTGAGCTCTCAACAGTAATAGTGTAAAACTTTTTGTTAATAGACCTAATTAAAACAAAGGATCTCAGTGTAAAGGAGTTTAATTTTAACAGAATAATGATAATAGAGTGAGGTTACAATATGGGGAGCCTCTAAACAGCGAGAACATTTGGTGGGGTCTAAGGAGGATGAATAGAAAATGTGCCTGAATCTTTCAGAGGACTTACACATTGTATGCAGGCTGAGTGTGTAGAGAGAAGAGACCAGAAGTTGATGTAGACCGGGGCTGATGGAAACTTTAATCTGGTTAGGCGACGTGGCATCCTCCCCATGCAGAGAGAAGTAGAAAGCCACTGGAGAAGTTGCACATGGTTAGCAGGATGGAGATGGCTGTGAGCGACAGAGGAAAGGGGGAAACACAGCTGGAAGATTCAGGTGGAACAGATCCTCTCTGTCTCTCTGTGTGTACACAAGGAGAAAATCCAGTTCCAATGAACAGTCCATAAACACAATCCAATCCACCAGAGAAAAGAGAGAGTCAGAAAATGCACGAGAAAGCCAGAGGGGCATACACCAGAGAATCAGAATCACACTCACAGTAAAGCCAGAGGCAGAGAGAGACAGGTCGCGTTTGGAGATTAGATGAGACAAAGGCTCAGAGTAGGCAAAGTGCTGCAGGAGAGGTACTGCTTAAAAATGAAGAGAGTAACAGGTGAACTCAATTGACAATGCTCACTGTAAAGCAAGCAAGAATGGAAAAGGAGCAGGACAGGAAGTGGAGTGTCCAGGAACCGGAAATCAAGCAGGAGGTTCTGATTTGTAGTAAAGATGCTCTTACTGAGAACAGGAGAAAAACTAACTGGTCCAGGATAATGATACACAATGATGTAGAAGTATGGTTTAAAGTTCTTGAGCAATTTTTGAGTGTTGTGAATGGAATTGCTCCTTTTAAATTAATTTATTATAAACAAATAACTCAGCTTTATTGATGATATTTCAAATGCATTAAAATGACAAATAATCTTTTTAATATTTTAAGAGAGTGTGTGGAACATAACTGAATATAAGAAATTAGGAAATAAGGTTGTAGAGGCTTTTATCACTATCAGTCATGTTGAAAACCACAGGTTTTTAAAGTTGCTGTAGTCAAACCTCTACTCAGACAGTCTATTCTTGACTGAGGGGTTTTATCTCTATAAAGAGAGACTCCACTGGCTCCTTGTAAAATCCAGAATAGAATTCAAAATCCTTCACCTAACCTAACCTAACCTAACATATAAAGCACATAGTAATTAAGCTTAATCATATCTTAAAGAACTCCATTAAACGTGTTCATGTGAGAAATAGGGGTATCACAATTCCCTTTTGGATGAAGGGGTAGGGCCTAGACAGCCCTTCAAATAAAGATTTTTTCAAAACCACACTTAAAAACAAAGGTTATGAGTGATTTCCCAGCATACACAGTTATACATGGACAGTGTGGCTGCACACAGAGAGACCTAAGTAGGCTATACCTAAGTATTTTTGCAATTAACAAGGACTAAAATTACAGCAAGGATAGTTTATGTGGTACCCAATCTTGTGCCCAAATATTTACGGTTCTATTGCCCATTGAAGTTTAAAAAAAAAGGTTGCTAGCATTTACATTTCATCATTACTGCTAATTTGCATAAAAGTCTTGCATATTTTCATGCCTGATACCCTGTTATTTAAAGCATACCATGTCCAAAAATTAACTGACCAAAAGCAAACTTTTTTGAGAAAGTCAAGATTTTACTTGTATTTTTGCTTTGGGCCTGACATGTCTGTAGCCACACAGACCCATACATAGAAAACTGTAATATATTGTGTTCTGATTGTAGATCATGGTCAGCATTACATTTTTCCATACTCATCCACATTAACTCTGACTCTGACTACTGGGCTGTGGCTGAACCTTGCCCAGTAGCATGTGTCGTAGTTTTGAAAAGCCCTGATTCTGATGTGCTGTGTATCCTTTCTGTTTACAGTTTTTATTTTTATTTTCATAATACAATTTGTGACTTAAAATGAACTGCTGAACCATTTCATTGTTTTTTTAATGTTTTGTTGTTGTTTTGTTACACAGCAGAATCTTTAGTAAGTACTTAGAGGCAATTCTCATTAACAACTCTTAGTGTTCAATCCAAGATGGTGTATATTTGTTTCGTTTCAAATGTCTAAAATGCATCCACTAAGGAAAGAACACTTAATTAATCAAAACAAGAGGACGAAACCAAACCTGAAACATTAGGAAATATATGTTCTCTTGCCAAAATAAATGTTAGTTTGATAAATGTTACTTCAAGAAATGCATAACACTTGATAAATGTCCCAAGTTAACATGTAGTAGGCATATGAACCAAATGAAGCACAGTCTTGTAATCTGAGTTAAAGCTAGGGTGCCAGACAATAATAGTGATTATTGAGGCAGCAAGTCATACACTGGCCAGCAAGCACTGGATCAATAAAATGAGTGTCTTACTGTAGCAAGTGCTTGTTAAGACCTACTGGCCTACTGCTATAACACCACAATAAGATTAGATAAGAACCTTTATTCGTTTGTTTATGTCAAAACTAATTATGTAGCTAATCCAACCGACTATACTTATTCTTAACAAGTGAGTTTACACAAAATAGACTGATAAGTTGCAGTTAACTCCTGTGTTTTTAGTGTCATTTACTTTTTGTATAGGTTCCATTTTATTTAGATGAAAGATGGACAAGATGAACTGCGTTTCCTGAATCCAGCATAAGCTAAAAGGTATTACGCAACATTTTTTTAACTTTCTCAGATACAATAATGTGTTTATATATAACAAGTAGTTTGTTCAGTCTAAGAAATTTCAAATTTGTAACTTTAGATATTTTTAAATAGGCTAACTACAGTTTGTTTGTGCTCCACATTTCTAGTGGGATCAAAACTATGAATACATTTTACATGGCTGTTTTTATCGTTTAGTCAAGTATTTCAATTTGGTCAGTTCTCCAGAGGGGTATCCCAGAAAGCTTAGTGAAATTGAACTCTGAGTTGAGGAAAATTAGGTGACCAAACCAGACCTCTACCCTGGGACAGCCTGAAGATTTAGTAGCTCCTCTTCTGTTTTTTTATAAATCTGTCATGATTCATATTTAGGAGGGCAGCTCTGTTTAGATTCCTTGGTCAGTGACAGGATTGTTTTAGACAAACATAGGGCCAAGCGCTGTTCCAGATCAATCTGCTCACTCACCTATTAATTAAGTGTATTATTATTATTTTTAATAATAATAATAAAAATAATAATAATAATAATTCAATTTGTTTCCTTGTTGGTTTGGATCCTTGTTAATTATATAGTGCCAAATCACAACAAAAGAATCATCTCAAGGCACTTTACAATATAAAGTTTAAGACCTTGCAAAATATAAATGTATACAGATTATATAGAAAACCCAAAAATCTCACATAAGCAAGCACTGGGCGACAGTAGAGAAGAAAAACTCCTTTCAAGAGAAGCAACCTTCAGCAGAACCAGGCTCAGGGTCGCTGACTTTCTGCCTCGATCTGTTGGGATGAGTGGAAAGAGGAGAAAGGAAGGAACAGCAGGCAACAAAAAACAACAACACACAGCAAAAACACGAAGCAAGTTGGTAGGACCAATAATTGCACTCTGGAAATATACAGCTCCGAGCCATAATAGCAAGCAAGCATAATAGTTCAAGCAACTGATAGTTCAAGCAAGCATAATTTTGATTGTGTTGTTCAACCAATACAGGCGTGCTTTCTGAAACATGCTGTCAGTACATAAGCTATGGAAAAAAAGTTTCTTGCCAATGTATATGCTGTAATAATACATAGTTTAACTGGTAATTTAGATTGTTCGAATGAGGTTTCGTTTGTATGAAACTGTGACGTACAGTATTAGTCAAAAAGACTTGAGTCTAAGAAAAATCTCTCTAAGTCTCGGCTTAAAACCAATTTATTTAGCTTTTTTTGTAAATAGATTTGCCTTAGATAAAGACTCATGGACGTAGAGCATTATGGTGAACTGGTATGTTTACATGCTGTCTCCCCCACTTTCATTGATCACTCAGGTTTGTTGACGGTGAAGTGATTGGTTGCTTTACATCCCAGGGAGCCCTCATGTCTGTGTTTCCTTCTGGCTCTCCTTTTTAGTTAAGCTGTTATAGTTAGTCCTGCTGGAGTCCCTGGTTGCACTCTATACTAAATATGCATTGACCTCATACATTATGTGACTTTGACCATATCTGTTATTTTTCCTCTTCTGCTCTCCCCTCTCCTCTTCTCTCTCTTTCTCCCACCCTCTGTCTTTCCCTCCCTGTGTGTCTCTGTCGAGCTTTATATGTCGTTCCACCCTCTGCCCTCTGGACCTGTCTAACTCGTCCTGGTGCCCCGCTTCTGGTTGGAGATCTTGTTGCCTGGATGCCCCGTATGGTCTCTGTGAGATGCCTGTGGTGACTGAGGTTGGTTCCATGCTTCCATGAAGACGGTCCTGGCCTTGGCTGATGTTGACAGCTGTTTCTCTGAGGTCTTGACTCAACAGCAGTCGCTCGATAGTCCTGGACTGGAATTTCCTACAAGTCTACCTGAGTCTCCAAAAGCTAACTGGACTCCATATTAACTTAAAGAAATCAACTGTTATACTGAACTGCCTGCTGCTTAACACATAGTATGAATGGTCAATTCCCGCTTTCTGTTATCACCCAAATGAGGATGTTGAGTCTGGTTCCTCTCAAGGTTTTCTTCCTGTTGCTTTCTCAGGGAGTTTTTCCTTGCCACTGTTGTGCTCATCAGGGACAATCTGATTCATACACATTCACTGTTCATATAAACTTCCATAGTTTCTATGGTTGTGTAAAGCTGTTTTGCAACAATGACAATTGTTAAGTGCTATACAAATAAAATTGAATTTAATTGAATTGAATCTTTGTGGTAAGCTTTGCTTCCTTCCTAAGGATTATCATGACAAGTCTAGGGTTAAGTCTGTGTGGTATGATTCACACACATTCACATTTGATACTTTCAAAGTAGCTTTATCCTTAGGAAGGTCTGACATGCTAGTTAAGCTGCACAGTTCATTATCAAATTCCCACCAAATGAACCACCAGGTCTCAGTCCATCAAATGGAAGTCATCCACAGTCTTAGGCAAGCTGTCAATGGTGACCCTCAATGTTATCTTTGCTCAGAATGATATGCATCAACATAACACAAATGAACATTTTCAATATGAGTGTGATGTCATGTCAAGAGTATGTATTTTGTCTATATTTGACAAAACAAAATTTATCACAGTTCAAGTAGACATTATCAGACACCTTCTGATCAACTGAATTATGTAGGGCATTTTAATACTTGCAGAAATGATGCTTTGTATTCGTACACCTTGTATTTTAATTTTAAGGAATGCGGCTAGATAGTGTAGTGGTAGATCACTGCCCTTCATGCAGGAATTCAGTGCGAAGTTTGAATCCTAGTTGTGGCCCACCTCCAGTAGGGGTCCTTAGGCAAAACCTACCTGTAAAAGTGTCTGCTAAATGATTAAATGTAATGAGAGAATGCATTGAAATTATGAGGCACGTAAGTTTACCTTAATGTATCAGGAGTGCTTTTGGTGAAACCAGGAGTCTGCCTCGCACAGAATGAAAGAATGGCTTGTTGCAAAACATGAACAGAGTTCCAAACTTGTTCTCAATGACTTCTTTGACAAAGGAGGCCAGAATTTCCAGGGAAACATTTGATGCTCCTTGAACTTCAACTGTTGGTTAAAACAGAGTAGGCATATCCATGTACTATGCCAACATAAATAGATGTCGAAGAGACAGAGTCAATAGAATGTTTTTTAAATACTTCACATCATGAACCACTTTCTTGAAAAAGCTGTTTAGCTTCAAACAGCTAATCAAATAAGGGTAATGTTCAACAAAATTGGGTTTAGGTTTCAGTTTCAGGGCTGGAGACACATTCTGCAAAAGTTTTTTTGTGTTGAACTGTTTTGGTCTTAAGATAACCCAAATTTTTATCTGTAAAGGTGGAGGATGCCAAAAGTTCCACAATGTCGTTAAGTTCCAGACTTATATGGCAGCTCTATAGTGAGAAACGTGAAGTCAGAGACTCCAGCGGCCATAGTCAAGTGTATTCCTGGGGCCAGAGCGGGCGACGTCGAGTCCTATTTAAAACTCCTGTGAAAGGACAAATGTAAATATAGTAAGATAATAATTCACACAGGAGTTAATGACGCCCGATTACGCCCATCGGAAGTCACTAAAATTAATGTTGAATCGGTGTGTAACTTTGCCAAAACGATGTCGGACTCCGTAGTTTTCTCTGGACCCCTTCCCAATCTGACCAGTGACGGCATGTTTAGCCGCATGACGTCATTCAACCGCTGGCTGTCTAAGTGGTGTCCCGCTAACAACGTGGGCTACATAGACAATTGGAAAACGTTTTGGAGAAAACCTGGGCTGATTAGAAGAGACGGCATCCATCCCACTTTAGATGGTGCGTCTCAACTCTCTAGGAATATGGCAGAGTTTATTAGACGACCTAAACCCTGACATGTCAGAGTGGAGCCCAGGACGCAGTCTTACACACCTCTCTACAGCTTCCTTACAGCCGTCACCCCCCCAAAACTAACATAACCTTATAGAGACAGTGTCTGCTCCCCGACTACCTAAATTATTTATATCTAAAACTAACACAAGAGGAGTTATTCATAAAAACCTAATAAAAATAAAGACGACTCCTCTCTTAGACCAAAATAACAAGACAACAATCAAATGTGGACTTTTAAATATCAGATCTCTCTCGTCTAAATCCCTGTTAGTAAATGATTTGATAATTGACCATCAAATAGACTTATTCTGTCTTACTGAAACCTGGCTGCAGCAGGATGAATATGTCTCTCTGAATGAGTCGACCCCCTCAAGTCATGTTAATTATCATGTTCCTAGAAACACAGGTCGGGGTGGAGGAGTAGCAGCAATCTTCCACTCAAGTTTGTTAATCAACCCCAGACCTAAACATAGGTTTAATTCATTTGAGAGCCTCACTCTTACCCTCTCTGATCCTAACTGGAAAAATCAAAAACCAGTCCTGTTTGTTATTGTGTACTGTCCTCCTGTCCCTTACTCTGAGTTTTTAACTGAATTCTCAGAGTTTCTATCTGATTTAGTTCTTAGTGCAGATAAAGTCATTATAGTGGGTGACTTCAATATCCATGTAGATGTTGATGATAACTGCCTCAACACTGCATTTAATTCACTATTAGACTCCATTGGTTTTACCCAAAATGTAAATAAACCCACTCACTGTTTTAATCACACCCTTGATCTTATTCTGACATACGGTGTGGAAGTTGATCAGTTAATAGTTTTTCCCCAAAACCCTCTTTTATCTGACCATTTCTTAATTACATTTGAATTTACAGTACCAGACTTTACTAAACCTACAGATAAGATTAGCTACAGTAGATGTTTATGTGAAAATGCTGTTGACAAATTTAAGGAACTGATTCCATCTTATTTCAGAGCCATGTACCAACACAGAGGAAGGCAGTTATTTCAATGTTACTCAAGCACAAGTGGACTATCTTGTTAATAGTACTGGTGCTTCACTTGGAACAATACTTGATACTGTTGCTCCTCTGAAAAAGAAACTAGTGAATCAGAGGAAGTTAGCTCCATGGTACAATTCACAAATCCGTAGCTTAAAGCAGAAATCACGTAAGTTGGAAAGGAGGTGGCGTTCCACCAATTTAGATGAATATTGCCTAGTCTGGAAAGATAGTTTAATAATATATAAAAAAGCCCTGCGTAAAGCTAGACACTATGTCTAAACTATATTACTCCTCATTAATAGAGGCAAATAAGAACAACTCTCGGTTTCTTTTCAGCACTGTAGCCAGGCTGACAAAGAGTCATAGCTCGGTTGACCCTAGCATTCCCTCAACTCTCAGCAGCAATGACTTCATGAATTTCTTTACAAATAAAATCATAACTATTAGAGAAAAAAATGATCAGATCCTCCCTGCATGTAGCATGGATTGTACAACAAATCTAGATCCACGCACGTACTTAGACTGTTTCCTCCCCGTAGATCATTCTGAATTAATTTCAGTAATTAATTCCTCTAAACCATCAACATGTCTCTTAGATCCCATCCCGACTAGACTCCTCAAGGATGTCTTACCTTTGATCAGCACATCCATATTAGATCAGATCAATCTGTCTTTACAAATAGGCTATGTACCACAGGCTTTTAAGGTTGCTGTAGTCAAGCCCCTACTCAAAAAGCCTACTCTGGACTCAGGGGTCTTAGCGAATTATAGACCAATATCCAATCTGCCCTTTATCTCTAAAATCCTTGAAAAGATAGTTTCTAAGCAATTGTACGACCACCTGCGTAGCAATAACTTGCATGAAGATTTCCAGTCAGGATTTAGAGTACATCATAGTACAGAAACAGCACTGGTAAAGGTTACTAATGATCTTCTATTGGCATCAGACAATGGACTACTCTCTATACTCGTCATGTTAGATCTTAGTGCTGCATTCGACACTATAGATCACAACATTTTGTTACACAGACTGGAACATGTCATTGGAATCAAAGGAACAGCACTAGAGTGGTTTAAATCGTATCTATCGGATAGATTTCAGTTTGTACACGTTAATGATGAGTCTTCCATGCACAGCAAACTCAGCTATGGAGTTCCACAGGGATCTGTGCTTGGACCGATTCTTTTCACTTTATATATGTCCCCTTTAGGCAATATTATTAGGAAACACTCTATAAATTTCCATTGTTATGCAGATGATACCCAGCTATATTTATCTATGAAACCAGGAGAAACTAATCAATTAGTCAAACTTCAGGAATGCTTAAAAGACATAAAGACCTGGATGTCCTCCAATTTCCTTCTTCTAAATCCAGACAAGGCAGAGGTTATACTGTTTGGGCCTAAAAATCTCAGAGACACTATGTCTAAACACATTCTCACCATTGATGACTTAGTTCTGGCCTCAAGTAATACTGTAAGAAACCTCGGAGTTATCTTTGATCAGGATATCTCCTTCACTTCATACATCAAATAAATCTCTAGAACTGCCTTTTTTCACCTAAGAAACATTGCTAAAATTAGGAGCATCCTGTCCCAAAGTGATGCTGAAAAACTAGTCCATGCATTTGTTACTTCCAGACTTGACTATTGTAATTCCTTATTAATGGGATGTCCCAATAACTCATTAAAGAGCCTCCAGTTAATCCAAAATGCTGCAGCCAGAGTTCTGACTGGAATTAGCAAGAGAGATCATATTTCTACAACGTTAGCTTCTCTCCATTGGCTCCCTGTTAAATCCAGAATTGAATTTAAAATTCTTCTCCTAACTTATAAATCCCTTAATAATCAGGCTCCATCTTATCTTAAAGAACTCATAGCTTCTTATCTTCCAAGCAGAACTCTCCGTTCTCAGACTGCAGGTTTACTTGTGGTTCCTAGAGTTTCCAAATGTAGAATGGGAGGCAGAGCCTTTAGCTACCATGCCCCTCTCCTGTGGAACCAGCTCCCAGTTCAGGTTCGGGAGGCAGACACCCTCTCTACATTTAAGACTAGACTTAAAACTTTCCTTTTTTATAAAGCTTATAGTTAGAGATGGATCAGGTGACTCTGAACCATCTCTTAGTTATGCTGATATAGCTTAGTCTGCTGGGGGACCTCTACTGATAAACTGAGCTCCTCTCCTCTCTCCTTTCTCCTGTATCAATGCAAATGCCACCATTGCATGTCATTAACTCTGTGTTTTCTCTCTCCTTTAGTTGTGTTTCCTCCTCTCTGTCTCCCTCTCTCTGTACTTTTCTGCAGGTATCCTCGGCCTGGAGCTGTACATCTCCAGAATCCAGTTCATCTGCCCAATGTTCTTGATGCTTGTTATTGTCTTTATTGCCTGCTGTTCTTGTCTCTCTTCTCTTTCCACTCACCCCAACCGGTCGAGGCAGATGGCCGCCCACTATGAGCCTGGTTCTGCTGGAGGTTTCTTCCTCTAAAGGGAGCTTTTCCTCTCCACTGTTGCCTAAAGCTTGCTCAAATGGGATTGTTGGGTTTTCTCTATAATTTTTTGTATAAATATTTTCTGTAAGGTCTTAAACCTTACACTGTAAAGTGCCTTGAGATAACTTCTGTTGTAAATTGGCGCTATACAAATAAAACTGAATTGAATTGAATATGCCACACATTATCATTTTCAGGCACAACATCACTTATCAGTAGATGCAGAAATCTCATGGTGGCTCTCATGGCGATTCTCCCAGTTGTTTCACTCACATGTGCTTTTTCGGAAATTTTCTGAGAACAGTTAGTTCTGTCAGAAAATGTATAGGGAAATCATTGCATAGCAGTATACTCATAATCTAATGTCAAGTACTTTTTTCTACAAGAGAGTTCCAAATAATAACTTCCAAAAGATCATGTAAAAAGTCAGAGGGAAACCCAGTTATGCATCGGAAAAAACACTGAATCACTTTTCACACCATCAGCACTTCATCATCATTTTCGACTGCCAAACAGAAATGACATAAATTGTCAACACTGAAGAACTCCTGAAATCCACAAAAAACAATATAGTCCTAAATTATATGATGATACATTCAACACACCGTGAACGTACCCTTAACACTGGTTCCCAGCCTGGCAATTTAACCCCTTGGTTTCAAGCAGTTGGAGATCACTCATCATCGCATCAATACATTTAATCAGGGACAATCTGATTATTATGATTCATACACATTCACTGTTCATGTACTGTTCTTTGGTTGTGTAAAGCTGCTTTGCGACTATGTCAATTGTAAAAAGCGCTATACAAATAAAATTGAATTGAATTGAAATTAATTTTACACAATACAGCAAGGTATATGCTGGACAATGAGGATACATTTGATATTACCCAGTATGACGCAAACAATAATGTTTTTATCTTGTGGGTCCTAAATGGACAAAGACCTCAAAATCATCAATTTACAGAGCTAAAGAAATGCTTTGCTCTTCGCCAGAAGAAAAGTGTTGATCATGTAAGGCCAGCAGAAACAAATAATGAGAGTTTCAGTTAAAAATGCTATTACAACTAGGTTTTTGCAAATTTTTCTCGCAATGCTGTGGTTCTTGACCTTATCAGAATGCAACAGTATTTTGAAGATGAACACACACACACCCCATAATAGGTTAATCTTATGCAAAGCAATGTGTGGTTTAATTTGAAGACTGATTACAGTATGCTTTTTGTTCCAGATCAGGATTCTCAGGCAGAGTTTGGCATTGACTTCATCAAGTCAGTTAAACTTCTGGGATATTAATCTAGTCAGTTACGTAGCAGAGGGCTTTGTTAATCAGTTTTAGCTGCTTTGGTGTTAATTAAATTAAAAACAGGTGAACTAGATGATCAATGAACAATGAAAAAACTCCCAAAACAAGAATGATTTTAGGGGTGGAGGCCACTGAAATGTTTTCCTTCTAATCTTTCTGACAGTTTTTTCCACTAGTTTTGCATTTTGCTAGGTTCAGTGTCACTACTGGTAGTATGAAGCAAAACATCTTCGAACGCACCTTGCGGCCCCGGGTTCCTCCCGGGGCTACGCCTGTCTGAGGGTCTCTGGGATGTCCGGTGTCGGCGCGCTAAGCTGTGCCTTGGACCAGATCTGGGAGGAGATACCCTTGGACATCATCTGTTGTCTCATTAGGAGCATGCCCCGATGTTTACAGGCATCCATATAATCACGTAAGGGCCATGCACAGTACTGAGTAACATTTAGAGTTGCTGGACTATAATAAGCCATTGCTGTCCAAAAAAAATGTAAACGTAAGACTGCCAGCTGAAGCTCCGCAGAGGATGGTTGATGCAACAGGACAATGACCCAAAGCATACAAGTAATTCAATAAAAGAATGGCTTCAACAGAACAAAATATCCCTTCCGTAGTGACCCAGTCAGAGTCCTGACCTCAACCTGATTGAAATGCTGTGGCATGACCTTAAGAGAGTGATTCACAACAGACATCCCAAGAATATTGCTACACTGAAACAGTTTTGTGAAGAGGAGTGGTACAAAATTACTCCAGATCGTTGTACAGGTCTGATCTGCAACTACAAGAAATGTTTGGTTGAGATTATTGCTGCCAAAGAAGGGCCAACGAGTTATTAAGTCCAAAGGTTCACTCTGCACTGTGAATGTTTACATGTTATGTTCAATAAAAACATGAAAACATATAATGTTTGTGTAGTATTATTTTAGGGAGACTGTGTTTTTCTATTGTTGTGACTAATATGAAGATCAGAGCACATTTTATGAATGCAGAAAACCATGAAAAAGTTTTTCTTGCCACTGTAGTTACTTTACAGGTCACTGTGACAAATTTTATCATGACAAATCCATCAATATTTTCAGCATTTTAGGAAATGACACAATAGGGAAATTTATCAGTTTATCCTACTTGAAAACCAACCAAATACATATCCCTAAAACATTGAAGAAAACAACAGTTACAATTATATTGTTGCCTTCTTCTTCTCTTTCGGCTTTTCCCATCAGGGGTCGCCACAGCGAATCATCCTTTTCCACCTAATTCTCTCATGGGCATCTTCTACCCTCACACCAGCCAACCTCATGTCCTCTGTTATAACATCCATATATCTCTTCCTTGGTCTTCCTCTTGCCCTCCTGCCTGGCAGCTCCATCTCCAACATCCTTCTACCAATATATTCACTATCCCTCCTCTGCAAATGTCCAAAACATCTCAGTCTGGCCTCTCTGAGTTTCTTGCTAATGCAGGCTACGTGAGCCATCCCTCTGATGTACTCGTTCCTTATTCTGTCTAACCTGGTCACTCCTAAGGAGAACCTCAACATCTTCATCTCTGCTACCTCCATCTCAGCCTCTTGTGTCTTTCTCACTGCTACCGTCTCTAACCCATGTTAGAATACATGTGTCTCGTTTAGACACATGTATTCTGTCTTACTACGACTGACTTTCATTCATCTTCTTTCCAGAGCAAACCTCTCCAGCTGTTACAATTATATTGTTGCCTGTTTTCACCAATTCAAATTCTATTCTATTTATTAATTTATTTCATAACAGAAATTCCTAGATTTGAAAATTCATCATATTGACTGCAATAATTTAAAATGGATTGGTCCTCAAAAAAAAATTAAACGCTGTCCAAAATTTACTATAGGTTCACTTTGGAAAGTTTGAGGTAATATTTTTAGGCCTGTAGTAAGCAGCTCATAGAGTAAAAATAGACCTACACAGCTATCCATTGCAGGCAGTACGGAACCAAAATTAACTAACATGACTGGTTTATAAAAGCAAACGTCAGTGGTTTGCGCTAGCTTCACTTTAGCTAAAGCTACAGCAACTTTTTGTGTTAACAAGCAAAACAGTTTACAGCAACTCACAGAATAGTATAAACATTTTATAGCTCTCAAAGCTTTGCACAGTTTTTATACAAATATAATTTTAAATTACTTTGCTCACCATGAAAACAATGTCAAGTGTATGAAATAACGACTGAAAGTGAATCTTCTGCTTCCAATTCTCCACAATGCAATTCGACACAGTCACAGAAACGTGCTGACGCCAGCAGCTTGGCACACGCAGCCCAACTGTATGCACTGGTCAAGTTGACAAATGTTGCTGAATTTAATAAACAGGGATTTTCAAGTTTACAATTTTTCAGTTGTTGAGATGTGGTCAACTAATAATTTCATTGTTATTACAATAACTTAACTGTTGTTGCACTGACATGGAATTATATTCTTGAAGAACAAAAATATAAAATTCTACTACTACTACATGTGTACTACTACTACTATAATTTACAATGTAGTAGTGGTACATTTTAATACTAAATTATGTATTGTCTGCCCTCACCAGCTCTACAGGGCCAATCATGCTCATTAAATTTTTCTCTCGAACATACCTGTTTTGTAAAAAGAGCACTATCTTGCTTATTGCAGGTTTAGACTCTGCCACCTCTTATCAGTGTTTCGGCAACTCTGTCAAAGTAAGCATTATTTGGGTATGCTGTGTAACTATACATGCTATCTGCCAATCTTTCAAGGATCTCGTGTTTTAGATTTTCCATCCCTAACATACAGAAGATCAACTTAGGTAAGTTGATCTTCCTATACTCTACATCCACAGAAAAGATTGGAATTTCTAATACTACTGTGTTTGTCACTCCTGAGTTTGAAAGGATCTCTATATCTGTTGTACTATATGTGTCACTCAAGTTTCAGCAGAGAGAGGCATACCACTTCAAGTACAGGGATGACTTTGACTGAAGATCTGCAATATTTTATAGACTGCAGAGTTTTTAATTGAATTCAGGATTATTTGAGCTTTTTTATCAAGTCCTCCACTGTAGCAGGTCTTACATAATAATGATAATAATAATTATCATTATTAATAATTATAATAATAATAATCTAATAATACTTTATTGATCCCGTTGGGGAAATTGTTTTCTGGACAGCTGCAGTAGATGACGGCACTACTGTGTGGGGATCCAGTGATCCAGCAGGTGGTGATCTTTCCTATGTTCGCCTCTGTGAGAATCACTCTCAATATCTAATGTACCATCTTCTCCAGCACAAGTGGACTATCTTGTTAATAGTACAGCTGCTTCACTCGGAACAATACCTGATACTGTTGCTACTCTGAAAAAGAAACTAGTGAATCAGAGGAAGTTAGCTTGAAGATGAAGTTAGGAGGTACAATTCACAAATCCATAGCTTAAAGCAGAAATCACGTAAGCTGGAAAGAAGGTGGCATTCCACCAATTTAGATGAATATTGCCTAGCCTGGAAAGGTAGTTTAATGATATATAAAAAAGCCCTCCATAAAGCTAGAACCTCATATTACTCCTCATTAATAGAGGCAAATAAGAACAACCCAAGGTTTCTTTTCAGCACTGTAGCCAGGCTGACAAAGAGTCATAGCTCTGTTGAGCCTAGTATTCCGTCAACTCTAAGCAGCAATGATTTCAAGAATTTCTTTAAAAATAAAATCATAAGCCTACTCTGGACTCAGAGGTTTCCGTGAATTATAGACCAATATCCAATCTGCCCCTTATCTCTAAAATTCTTGAAAAGGTAGTTTCTAAGCAATTGTATGACCACCTGTGCAGCAATAACTTGCATGAAGATTTCCAGTCAGGATTTAGAGTACATCATAGCACAGAAACAGTACTGGTAAAGGTCACTAATGATCTTCTATTAGCATCAGACAATGGACTACTCTCTATACTTGTCTTGTTAGATCTTAGTACTGCATTCAACACTATAGATCACAGTAGTTTATTACACAGACTGGAACATGTCATTGGGGTCAAAGGAACAGCACTCGAGTAGTTTGAATCATATATATCAGATAGATTTCAGTTTGTACATGTTAATTATGAATCTTCCATGCACAGCAAAGTTAGCTATGGAGTTCCACAGGGATCTGTGCTTGGACCGATTCTTTTCACTTTATATATGTCCCCCTTGGGCAATATTATTAGGAAACACATAAAATTCCATTGTTATGCAGATGATACCCAGCTATACTTATCTATGAAACCAGGAGAAACTGATCAATTAGTCAAACTTCAAGCATGCTTAAAAGACATAAAGGCCTGGATGTCCTCCAATTTCCTTCTCCTAAATCCAGACAAGACAGAGGTTATACTGTTTGGGCCTAAAAATCTCAGAGACACTATGTCTAGTCACGTTCTCACCCTTGATGACTTAGTTTTTCCTCTCCACTGTTGCCTAAAGCTTGCTCAAATGGGATTGTTGGGTTTTCTCTATAATTTTTTGTATAAATATTTTCTGTAAGGTCTTAAACCTTACACTGTAAAGTGCCTTGAGATAACTTCTGTTGTAAATTGGCGCTATACAAATAAAATTGAATTGAATTGAATTGAATTAGTATTAGCCTCAAGTAATGCTGTGAGAAATCTCTGAGTTATTTTTGATCAGGATATCTCCTTCACTTCATACATCAAAGAAATTTCCAGAACTGCATTTTTCACCTGAGAAACAGTGTTAAAATTAGGAGCATCCTGTCCCAAAAAAAAAAAAAAAACTAGTCCATGCATTTGTTTGGATCAGGCGACTCTGAACCATCTCTTAGTTAAGCTGCTATAGGTTAGTCTGCCGGGGGAACTCTATTGATAAACTGAGCTCCTCTCCTCTCTCCTTTCTCCTATATTAATGCAAATGCCACCATTGCATGTCATTTACTTTGTGTCTTCTCTCTCCTGTAGTTGTGTTTCCTCCTCTCTGTACTTTTCTACAGGTATCCTCGGCCTGGAGCTGTACATCTCCAGAATCCAGTTGACCTGCCCAGTGTTCTTGCTGCTTGTTGTTGTCTTTGTTGCCTGCTGTTCTTTTCTCTCTTCTCTTTCCACTCACCCCAACCGGTCGAGGCAGATGGCCACCCATTATGAGCCTGGTTCTGCTGGAGGTTTCTTCCTCTAAAGGGAGTTTTTCTTCTTTAATGTTGTCTAAAGCTTGCTCAAATGGGATTGTTGGGTTTTCTGTATCATTTTTTGGTATAATTATTCTCTGTAAGGTCTTAAACCTTACACTGTAAAGTGCCTTGAGATAACCTCTGTTGTGAATTGAATTGAATTGAAAATAAATATAAAAAAAGCTTATAAGAAATGCACATCCTTAAGTTGTTGTTGAGCCATGATTAGGAGGCTAAGCCAGTGGTAAAAGAGGTATTTAGACGTTTGCTTTAGTAAGTATTGATACCACACTCTAAACAAGTACAAGTGCTGCATTCAAAAACTTACTGAAGTAAATCAATGAAAGTATTACCAGCTAAATGAGCTATGAGAAGGAAATTACGATACTTAGACAGTGCAAAATATAGGTCTACATTCAAATATGGTCAAAAGTCATGTAGTTTGGATTGACTGTAGGAATCATATGGATAAATAATTTACACACTCACAATTCCATTCTGTGCATTATTGCTTTTTCAGTTGAATAGTACAAACCACTAATCTGCTTTAGTAATGAGAACTTTTTTTCACAAAACACAAAAGAATAATTTATGATAACTCAAAGATAATTAAAAACAAAATCTGGGTTTACAGTAAATCATTAATAATATATATTAATTAATATAATATGTATAACTGAGTATCATCTGCATAGCAATGGAAATTTGAATTTGTAATTGTGTTTCCAAATAATATTGCCTAAGGGGGTCATATATAGAGTTAAAAGAATCGGTTCAAGCACAGAATCCTGTGGAACTCCATGACTTACTTTTGTGCATATAGAACACTCATCATTAATATGCACAAACTGGAATCTATCTTATAGATAGATGCTGGGAGAAGTTTGTTGTCTTATGCTAAGGAAAGATTGTTACTGACCCTTTTATGTGTTCCTGTACTACACTGTATTCTAAATCCTGACTGTAAATCCTCATACAGGTTATTACTGTGCAGATTATAGCACACATTAAAGCACACATATTTGCTTTGGAACTACTTTTTCATGGATTTTAGAGGTAATCTGCAGATTTGATTGGTCTATAAGTGGCTAAACCCCTGAGGCCAAAGTGGGCCTTTTGAGTTCTGGGTTTGATTACAGAAACTGTATAAGCCTGTGGTATGTAGCCTACTAGTAAAAATGGATTGATCTGATATATTATGGAGGTGCTGATCAAAGGCAAAACATCTTTGAGTCTAGTCAGTCATATCCTTTACACATTGCTCAACTTTATTAAGCTGTTTAATCTCATCTTGTTTTGATGAAACATATAACGTGTCGTCAGCATAACAATGTAAGCTAATACCATGCTTACGGATTATGTTGCCCAGAGAAAGCATGTAGAGGGAAAAAGCAGTGGGCCTAAAACTGAACCCTGTGGAACACCAAACTCCACTGGAGAGCATGTGGAGTGATCGCCATTTAGATCTACATACTAATAACCATCAGTCAAATAGGATTTAATCCAGGAGAGGGCTGTTCCCTTAATTCCTACAACATTTTCTAATCTGTGAAGGAGAATGCTATGATTGATGGTGTCAAAAGCTGCACTGAGGTTGAGTAACACAAGCATAGTGACGCAACCCTCACCAGAGGCCAATAGGAGGTTGCGAGTGATCGTTATACCAAGGAGCGAGTTTCTTATCTCTAATGATTTTTCTTTTAACTGGAGCTACAATATCTAAGGTATAATGTAATGTCCACTCTAAAAATTCAGTCGCCTTGTCAAGTTCTATAGGGTCAGACGGTGATCTAATCAAAGTTGATAACTCTGGGAGATCACTGATAAAGCTCTGTGGGGTAGTTGATGTGAATGTATGTTTAATGCGGAAGCGCAGCGCTGAGTATACATTATTAATATGACACACTTTAACTGAGACAAGAGAGTGGTCTGAGATAACTTCAGACAGTGGAATTTAAAGGTAATTTCTTATACTTTAGATATTATCAAATCTTAAGTGTGACCCGCTTTATGAGTGGGTCCTACTACACACTGATTTACTCCTAGCGAGTCCAGTATGGACATAAATGCTGTTCTCAGAGGGTCTTCTGGATTCCCAAAGTGAATATTAAAATCTCCAGCAATTAATGCTTTCTCTACAGAAACGACTAGGTTCGAGAGGAAATCTGCAAATTCACAAGGAAATTCAGAGTAGTAGCCTGGGGGTCTGTAAATGATAATTAGCGGGATCGGCTGAGCAGACTTTATATTTGTATCTATACTTGTTATGTAGGGGTGGCTGTGGCTCAGGTAGGTAGAGCAGTTTTCTGTCAATCACAGGATTGGTGGTTCGATTCCCAGCTGCCACGTCACATACCAATGTATCCTTGGGCAAGATACTGAACCCCTAGTTGCCCCCGGTGAGTCAGGTCAGCTGCATAGCAGCTCTGCCATTGGTGTGAATGTGTGTGTGCCTGTGCGTGTGCGTGTGAATGGGTGAATGAGACGCAGTGTAAAGTGCTTTGAGTACCTTTGAGTACCAGCTAGGTAGAAAAGCGCTATATAAGTGCAGACCATTTACCATTTACTATAGAGAACTTCAAAAACTTTAAATGTTTTTATACGATAGTAAGATTATCATTGTAAATAACTGCGACGCCGCCTCCTCTACCAGTTCGATGAGGCTGGTGAATGTAGCTGTATCAAAGCTACATACTCGTCATGTTTAATCCAGGTTTCTGTTAAACAGAGTATATCAAACTCCGTGATAGTTTCATTAACAGTAAGCGCTTTGGATGTAAGAGATCTAATATTTAACAGTCCTAATTTCAGATCAGGGGTGCTGGCTGCATAATCAGTGTGCTCTGAATTTGAGGTCTCTATGTTAATTAAATTACTAAAACAGACTCTGGGTTTTTCTAACTTTTTGTTTAGCTCGGGGGACAGACACAGTCTCAATATGCTGAACCCTGAGTGACGACTCTGTGCAGCTAGCAGACAGTTGGATTAGCCTGTTCTGAGACTATGTGCTATACTGCAAGAAATGAGAGCAGCACCTTCCCGAGTGGGATGGACACCGTCCCGCCCTGACAGGCCAGCTTTCCCCTCAAAGGTACTCCTATTATCTATAAAGTCCACATTATTTTAAGAGCACCAGCTGGACATCCACTGGTTTAGTGACCTGCTGTAAGTTATGTTGCCACGTCTCATTGGGATGGGGCCAGAAGTTGATTGTTCTTAAACTTTATACTAAATAGATTTACTTTGAGAGTGCTCCTGTCTCCCTTTTTCTTTCCTTTATTTTGAACTCAACTCAACTAAAGAAGCTATTTCTATTTATATTGGCAGAATAAGACATGGCCACAATAAAAGGATAAAAAAGACATGAATGTTTAGCAGCTTCAGCCAATTTAAATCTCACATATAGAGTTAAGTATTCAAACCCCCGCTTATTTTGTACTTTATTGCACTGCAATTTAATTTGATACATGATTGACAGTAATTTCTAAAATTTCTTTAAAAAAAAAATCTACCTTTCTTATGAATACTTTCTCTTACAGACACTATGTGAGGTTTCGGGTAGGGACAACTAAGAATACTGCAGACTTTAAAGGATCTTTAAATTGTTCTATTTTTGTTTAATATACTCATATCTCTAGATAGGAAAGCTATACTTTGAAATTTATTTTGCAAGGATCATATAACAAAAATTGTAGTAGTCAAAAAAATACATTTTCCTTTTTACTGGGAGTAAATTTCATAGTTGTACACTGTGACACTCTCAGGCAGGCTCTGTTTCATTTTAACTACAAAAATGAAGTTGCTCTATGGAACAAGAAGACAGTGGTGAAACCAAGTGGAATTTAGATGTTGGTGAAGGAAGCTATCCTTTCATGCATGGGATGGAGTCTGGTGCAAAGGACCCAAGGCATAGCAGTTTCATTTCCCAAATGTTCATAATTAAACGTTTTCTATTTGAATAGCCAGCAGGAAACTCCTTGGCTTATGTTTTTGTAGCGGCTATTGTGTTTGTGGAGCCAAATATTGGAAACTTTGATACCAAATCCCCTGGTGTATGTTAACTTTGGCAGCAGCCAATGGATTCTGGGGATGCTTTTCCTGCACATTACTGTGCCTCCACTGTCCACCACCCACCATCTCCTCAGGTCGTGGAGTTCCCTGCAGCCAGTGCTCGCTGAGCTGATGAAGGGGAAACACAGGGAAGACATTGTGATGAATTTCAGGGTGAAAACTTATCTCAAGTATCTCAGAGGTTTTTAGAGAAAACACTTCAATGTGGAGAGGCCTATCTCCTATTGCTGAACTCTGTTTCATCCTTTCTCATACCTAACAACAAATTCTCGGGAAGCCTTCAGCCATCAGAACATGTCCTCTCTGTACAGCATGTATGATCCACAAAGTAGTCATTCCTGTTCAGAGGTCAGTAAATGTTCAGACTACTGTGGAAACGAGGACCACGGCAAGGTTGCTTTCGCTGAATTCTTTGTAGCACTGAATAAGTCCCAGCTGGATAGGAATGTGAGCTGAGGGCCGCACAGCAGGAAAGGCAGAGTCAGCAAACAAGCAGTAGAGCAAATAAGCCACAAAGAATATTTATTAAGTTCTCTTTTCACGTGTGCTTGTGCTTATACAGAACCACTGATACCAAGATTGTCTATTAGTATAACCATGTATTTTTCTCTCTATTGGAGTTAGTTACCTATTTTTTAAAATAAATTCATGGTAGGACTCCAGTCTCCTGTGAAGAGTCCCCAGCATGTAATAGGACTTTGTTAAATGTAATATGTGTTTGCAGCCCCACTTTGTTTCCCATCAAATAACTACATTTAAAATAAGTTATCTTTTTTGCTTCACAACCTATGACACACAATCTTTACACAATAACACAATACACAATAATTTTCTCAAAGAGAGTAGAAAATTGTCCACTATGTCCATGTGTAGAAACTGACAATGTAGACTAGATTATGTTATAATGTAATAACCGTGGCAAGAAAAACTTTGTGAACCTTTTGGAATCTCATGGTTTTCTGCATTAATTTATCATAAAATGATCTCTCTGATCTTCATCGAAGTCACAACAATAGAAAAACACAGTCTGCTTAAAATAATACTACACAAACATTATATATCACAAAACTGTTTCAGTGTAGCAATATTCTTGGGATGTCTGGTGTGAATCGCTCTCTTAAGGTCATGCCACAGCATTTCAATCAGTTTGAGGTCAGTACTATGACTGGGCCACTCCTTTTGTTTTGTTGAAGCCATTCTTTTGTTAAATTACTTGTATGCATTGGGTCATTGTCCTGTTGCATCACCCATCCTCTGCGGAGCTTCAATTGGCGGACAGATGGTCTTACATTTTCCTGCAAAATGTCTTGATAAACTCTGGAATTTATTTTTCCATCAATGACAACAATCCATCCAGGCCCTGAGGCAGCAAAGCAACCCCAAACCATGATACTCCCTCCCATGTTTTACAGTGGGGATGAGGTTTTGATGTTGGTGTGCTGTGCCTTTTTTCCTCCACACGTAGTGTTGTGTGGAACTGAATTTTGGTTTCATCTGTCCACTGAATATTTTGCCGGTAGTGCTGTGAAACATCCAGGTGCTCTTTTGCAAACTTCAAACGTGCTGCAATATTGTTTTTGGACAGCAATGGCTTCCTCTGTGGTGCTCCATTCTTGTTTGATGTTTTCCTTATTGCAGATGTGTCAACAAAATGTAAGATGTTTGTAAGTCTTTAGTTCAAACTTTAGGATTCTTCTTTACCTCATTCAGCATTCTGCGCTGTGCTCTTGCAGTTATCTTTACAGGATGACCACGCCTAGAGAGAGTGGCAACAGTGCTGAACTTTCTCCATTTGTAGACAGTGTGTCTTACCATGGACACATGAACATCAAGGCTTTTGGAGATACTTTTGTAACCCTTTCCAAGCTTCATGTAAGTCAACAATTCTTGATTGTAGGTCTTCTGAGAGCTCTTTTCTGCGAGGCATGGTTCACATCAGGCAATTCTACTTGAAACCAGTATACCCAAAACTGGTATTTGTTTTTAAAGGGTAGGACAGCTTTCAGCAACACATCCAATATCATCACAGTGATTGGGCTCAAGGTTGGCTCACTCCTGGCTCCAATTAGCTCTTGGAGAAGTCATTAGGCTAGGGCTCACATACTTTTTCCACCTTGCACTGTAAATGTTTACATGTCATTTTCAATAAAAACATGAAAACATATAATATTTGTGTAGTATTATTTTAAGCAGACTGTGTTTTTCTATTGTTGTGACTTAGATGAAGATCAGAGCACATTTTATGACAAATTAATGCAGAAAACCACACAATTCCAAAAGGTTCACAAAGTTTTTCTTGCCTCTGTATACTGTCAAACAAAATGTAATAAAAGCTGATAACATGATAATCTGCTAATTATGTAATAAAATGAATATGCACATACTATAATAATTTTTTGCACACAAAATATTACATTATTATATCAAATTTTACTTAAAATGTACAAAACACATTTAGTGTTTTTCCACTTCTTTTTTTCCACTGCTGTAGTACATATTGGAGAAACTAGTTTGGAGAAAATTAGAAAAGCAAGTTTGCTCAGCACAAAATTTTCTAATATTTCTTGCAAAAAAAACTCGCGGTTCTGCATATAAATAGGACAAACGCTCAGGTAAAACTTTCAATGACAGGCCTCTCTAAAAACTATCACACTTTTTAAATTCTTTTTAAAATGTTTTCTGAAAGGAAACCTAAAATACTAAAAGGTACACTGGCCCATCACTGTTACCACTGGGATATATTTAATGTATAGTGTTGTGTGTTGTGTTATGATAGTTTAATAACGAAATCAGCAGCCATAGTCGCAGATAAACCGGGAGATGCATCTTTAACAGGCTGTGCGGATGGCATTTACTGTCACTTTTTGGCACAACATGTCATATGATTGCTTGTAATAGGTTTTTGCCATTTTTGATTTCAGCAAGAACTGTTACCTGTTTTTTTCATTTTAGTTTTGGAAAGGAAAATTAAAAAAAAACAAATGTTTTTATTTTTATTTTTTAGGTTTTTTTCACCAATTAACCTAACCGTAACCCTGTCTCCCAAACCCATGTATTTAGGTGGTGGGAAGTAGCCAGAGTACCTGGAGTCAACCCACACAGACACAGAGAATAAGAGCATATAAATTCCAAAACAGAAAACCATCTGGCCGATCTGCTGATTTAAATCTGGGTCCCGTTATATGTAACAACAGTGCACACCACTAAACCACCATGTCAAAGTCCTAGTTTGCAAAACTATCATGTTGGAATTTAGAGTGCAGTATATGGCTATTGCCTGGTGGCAGGATGTGCTAATGGCCCTTGTCAAATTCACAAAAGTACCACTGGAAGATTTGTTATTTCTGGCAAGTAAATAAATACAAACCATTGATTTACAGTGACTTAAATTTTATGAATTACACAATCTTCTCCCTAGACAATGCATAATGAATCCCTGTGATTATACTATAGTATATGTTAATAAGTATCTACTGCTTTTAGGATGTTTACTGTTCAGGTAAACACAAGTTCACAAGTTCTTTAAACACTGAGTGATGTAATTTTCCCTCTGACATAATTTAACTCTGTGTCCTGAGGGCCTAGAGGAAGTGTCCTTCACTGCTAGTGTCCTAACTGAATGATTTAGGAAGGGTCGGCAAAGGGCATAAAGTGGGTAAGGTGGTCCTTCACACAGTAGATTTGCTATGGTACACTGACATGTTTATGGTTTCCGAACAGCAGGGTAAGTTGGAGGGTGGCAGGATGAACGCACAGTAAACTGACGGATACAGGCCTGAAAGGGAATGACTGTATCCCCCACCAAAAAAATAAATAAATAAATACAGACTTCCTCCAGCGAGGGAGGAAAAAGCAAGGAAAAGGATTTGTAACAATGTTCCAATGTTCCTCTCACGATGAAACAATTTTGTAAAAGGCTTGATTATAATCAAACCGATTGCCATGGTCTTAATTGTGCCAGATTGGACCATGGGGCACTTTACATTTGGAGGCTTCCACACAAAGGCATAAGCCATGCATTTTTCAGACTTTAAATGGTCTCTATTTTTGCATAGATATGACCTCAATCCTTATTATCTTCCTAAAATCAAAGTCTGATCTTGACAATACAGGTTTAGCATGTAATGACTTGAACAAAGATTTCTGAAGAAATCTAAGGAAGACTTGTTGATTCTTAGGGGTCATAATCCTGCCTCTGTTTTCTGTTTTGTGCTTTTATTTTGGTCTCCTTCCTGTTCCCGGCCTTGTGTCTTGTCTTCAACTTCACTCATTACCCTTATTGTTTTCACCTGTGTCTTGTTAGCCCCTTTTTAGGCATGTTCCTGTTCACTTTGTCCTTGCCAGATTGTCAGTTTTCACAGTGCTCTCCACCCAGTCATTCAGCCTTGTGACCTGGCCTTGAGTGAATTTCCTGACCATGTTTTGACCTGGACCTGAACCTTGCCCTTGTCTCAGCTGTTGTTTTTTCCATGAGTTTTGCTTCTTGTTCTTGGACTCTTGTTTCTATCTCTAGTAGTAAATAGTCTGCACTCATATAGTGCTTCTCAAAAGCTACTAAAAGGGCTTTGACACTGCTTTTTATATACCTATTTGTGCATACAAGCACATATGCTAACTGTGAGGAGTGTACGAAAACAGATTTCCTAACCGAAAGAAGTAGAGATGGTGCAGTGGTTGAGATGTTTCAATCCGGAAAGCAAATGCTAGTTAAAGGCAGGTAAGCTCTGGGAAGACAGAGCAGTGGTTTATCTTGACAAGACGATGCATAGAATCAACTTGCATAGAAAACTAGACCTGGTCTGACCCTGTTGGTGGATGTTGGCCAGGCAATGCCTCCCTAGAAGAGGAATCTTAGAGAGAGAAAGAGCTGAGGGAGGCAGCAGGGGAACACAACTTTGTAGAGCTAGATTAAAACAGGTGAAGCACTGTGATAAAAATATGAAGATACATCTTCATAATTTATTTGAAGGCATGCTTTATCACAAGCATTTTTTCACATTGTAATTATTTACAATGTGAAAATAAGCTTATAAACTAAAAACAATGTCAGTGATAAATACAAAGCAGAAATTCCTGGCACAAATTTCACCAGCTGCCAAGATGCATGTAAGAAAGAAATTAGTGATGAATACACAATATATTGTGTGTGTCTGTGTATACTATTGCTTATATATAAATCTTTAATGTAAAAACAATGAGGAGTTGTTTTTTTTTTGTTTGTTTTTTTGTAGCGGGGGTTTGTATAGGTTTCCATTCTGAGATTGCTGGAAATGCTGATGGTCAAGTAGAAATAATGGCTTTTGAAATATGGGATGGTAAGGCCTGAAGTAAATACTACAGTATACTTATTTGAAAGAGTAGGCCATTACTCTCTGAGATACCTGTTGCACCTTGAGCTGGATCATTCCATCAGCTGTTCTTCTGCCTACCAGCCATTTGCCTACCAGAAGCCATTTGAATTTGTTCCAGTTAGGGGAAATTATTTTGCACCCAGTCCCAAGCAGAAGTGTTCAGTGATATCTGAGCTGAAGTGCTGGCTCAGTGGTGTGATTTGAGAGATGGCCACAGTTTTCACTACATCAGCAGAGAGTTTGTTCATATGAAGAACATTTAAAATATAAAATAATCAAGATGTGCTTACAGTATAGACTTTCCAGCTTAATTTTTAAAGGTTTCACAAAACTATGGCATTTACCATTTCTGATTTGCGGCCATTTTAAGCACAGCGCCTACATCCTCTAGAACGGCATACACACAAAGCTATGGCTATAGTTATATCTATGACATGTCATAACTATCCCACAAGCCTGTAAAGTGAGTGTAAACTGAGTTCTTTGTTACCTGTTGTCTCTTTACTCTTGTTAAGGGTAGTTTAGGATTATCATGTTGCCAGCAGTCTGAGGACAGAGGTTGTGTCCCTCTCTCTCAAACTCTACAAGCCTAATGTCACGTATGCCATCCCCTGCCATCTTAATCTCTCCACCCCTGTATGTGGCCCTGGCTGTTCAGGGAGTTGGTGACAGACTGATGAGTTCCTGACTAAAGAGAAACAGTGAGCAACAGGCCGACCATCCGTTCAGCTCTCCTCCTTCCCCTGGACAAGCAGCCTTCTTCCTGCATGACACAATAAACATGCCAACACACATAAACACACTCGCACACATTAATGTTCTTCTATAGTTGTGAATAACCTAGGGGTTTGGGAATGCATTATTTAGTTTATAACTAAATGCCTAATCTCAGCCTTGCATAAATATTATAATTTTCAACCCTAAATAGTCCTTAAAACCAACAAGTCGGTCAACATAAATGACCATATACATTGTTTAACTTAGATGTTGCCCTACAGTAATACTGCAGCCCATTTTGGTAATTTAAGCTGCTGGTGCAAACAACCTATGTAGTCGTGTTTTACAATAGTACTCCATACTTTCAGGCAGAATATTCACAATATTTATAACACAATAACACAATTCATGGTGCTGAACAAAGATTTATCTAACATTATAAGCACATATGTTTACATTTCTATTTTCATGTCATGTCTTTTCAACTTAACTTAAGTCCATGGAGTTGTTTGTAGAGCTACTGTCCACATTAAAGAAATGTGTGTATGTAATTGTGTGTCTCATTGTTTTTAATAGATTTGAAATAACAATGGAGTTCTGAGGTACAGATAATTAAACTGAATCAGGTCCCATAATCAGTAGTTCACTTTTGTGTTCTTAATGAGATTTTTTGATAACTTGAAAAAATGTCTGCTATATACATATATGTATGAGATACTCACAGTATTTATACCGTCCATGATTGAGCTGAGTAGCTGCAGACTAGTAAGAGTACTTATTATGGCTCCTGTACACTACAACATTAAACCACCAGGTGGTATTATTGTTGTAGCTGAAGTGTGCAGATTTATTTAGTAGCTACATTTGGCTGTTGTTTTTGTTTCCCCTGCCCTCTCCTTGAAATATTTCTCAATTACATAGAGTGAAAACGTGGGGCATGATACACATTTGGATTAGTGGGCAAGTAGAGAGTAAGAAGCTGGTCTATCATCCATTTGCATTATTCTGTTCATCATTGTCCTCATCATTGGAAAACCTATAAGCACTTACACAACATACAATCAGACATACAATCATTTCTATTTCACTCAGACACATAACCAACCAGTTGCAGTAAAATATTTTATTTTGAAATGATTATTAATTTTGAAAAATAGGTTTATGAAATCCAGTGATATATGTAAATAATCAATAATCAGGTTAAAGTGCAAAAATACATTTTGATACAATGCATTGGTAAAAAAAAAAAAACATTGGAATGTGGTATTCAAAAGCAAAACGTGTTGCTAACATGGCTTGATTATCCTCACTTTAAAATATCATTTCAGTTTCATAAAGTCTTTGGATTATACGTTTCTGAGTAAAGTTTTTTTTAACTTTGAGCAGCTACAAGATTTTTATAATGTGCAATTATCAAAATCTGACTTGGCAGTAAAGTATACACATCTCCACAATGATTTTATTTGTATTTTGTCTTAATAAAACATAATTAGGAAACATTCACATAGGAAGAGAAGGCTCTGCCAAGTACTTGGTTGTTCTATGACTGTTGCTGATTTTAGTCATATTTATTCAGTGTTCTCATCCTTTTCCTACTGGCACAGTGAATCACTTGATCTTGGCTGGCTTCAGTTCTTTGACCTGCATGTGCAATGTTTTGTGGACAGCCAGAGTCCTGGACTGACAGAAGCCCTTTCCACACTCCTGACACTTGAAGGGCTTTTCTTTGGAATGAATATACCTGCAGGAGGAATATCAAATAACAGATTGTTAATCTTTTCAAATTTCAAGACATCATTATTTGTAGTGAATGGTCATGCTAGGCTTTATGACCTTCATAAAATGTCTTCCAAACAAAGTAAAAAAAAAAAGAGCACATGCACTAGTATCCTAAACTTCTCCAGACTTTACCCAGGTAAGCTGCATGTGAGAACACAAGTTTTTAACATATACAACTTTGTGAAAACAACTTTATCCTGAGGGCTCCCTAGTACAAAGTCTTCCTAATATCTGTGTGAGCAAATACAGCAGGTAATAGTCCAGAGTAAACGACTGAAAATATTTAACACACTTTCTGTTTGTGCTACTCTCCTTTAGGAGAACGGGGTTTTATGTATATGGAATGCATTGTTTCTAATCATGTAACTGGCTCTACTTCGATATGCTGTAAAAAACTGTGATTTATGTGGTGTCATGTCTGATGATAACATTAAGGTATAATTGTAGTCCAGATTTGATGGGTGAATATTTAAAGGTCATAATCATGGCAAGGGAAATTTTCTAGTAACCAAAAAGTAAATCAAAAAGTAAGTAACAGAGATCTCTCAACATCTACAAATAATTAGTAACTATAACTGTCAAATAAATATTTCCTTCTGTGATGCAGTGGTGTAAAATAACTGCAGAACTTCAGTAAAATAAAAAAATAACAAAATTGTACTTCTGCACTTGAGTAAATGTATTTTGTTAAGTATCACCTCTTGCATAACATTAGTTAAAGCTAGAAAGCAATACATCATATCCACACATATGCTCAATTCTATAGAGCTGGACCACCAAATTGTCAGATCAACTGCTGCACTTAAACTCCCTCTAACTCTACACATTCTTACTAATGAGTCTATTTGACTATTTTACTAATCAAATCAATTCATTTAATTTAACAGTAGCAGTTTTTTGCTGCTTGCTCCTAGACAAATGTAAAATTGTGGTTACACAATTGAGCCTTACAGCAATTACACAGGAGGTGTTTAAGCATTGTTTTCTGTCTGTCTAACAGTTTTTTTTAATTTGTATAGGGCCAAATTGCAACAATTGCATTACAGAATTAATTAATGTAGTTAGGATCATGTTTTACTTGTCTTGTACAATGCCTATAAAAAGTATTAACCCCCTTAATGTGTCCTTTTATTGACACAAATTTTCATGTGTCCTTTTATTGACACAAATTTTCACCATGACTGATGTATAACATCATTGTTGGCAACTTAGACAAAAACATTTCAGAAAAATACCTCATTAATGTCAAAGTGAAAACTGGTTTGATTAATGTAAATTAAATACAAATATGGAAGATAAATCAGTGTTACCCATAATATTCACCCCCTTTAAAATGATATTTGGAGTTACAAGCTTTAGCAACTGAGAAAGGAGAGATGTACAACGTACGTACAACAACTGTTGCCTGGGTTCTTTACCAATCAAAGCTTTATGGGAGAGTGGCAAGACTGTTGAAGAAAACTCATGTTAAATCACAAATTGAGACACTATGTTTGGCGTACAATAAATTACCACAAACACACCATCCCCAATGTGAAAAATGGTGGTGGCAGTGTCATGCTGTGGGGATGCTTCTTCTCAGCTGGCCCTACCCTTGTAAGTTGCTTTGGAAAAAAGTGTCTGCTAAATGTAACATAAATTTTAAGGTAGAGGCTAAGATGAATGCGACAAAACATAGGACAATCTTGTTCAGTCGACAAGACAACTTCAGCTTAGAAGATTTGTTTCCCAGCTAGACAATGACCCGAAGAAGAAAGCTACATAGAAATTATTTACTGACAACAATGTGAATGTTCGGAAGTGACCGAGTCAAAGCCCAGACCTCAATCCAATAGAGAATTTGTGGATGAACCTGAAAAGGGCTGTTTACACCTGATCACAACACAACGCACTTTTTTTTTCTTTAACTTGACATTACTTTGTAGAATTTTTTTTTTGTCAAAGCCGCTAACTTTCATTGACCATGATTGACTTATAATGTCAATAAAAAAATGAAACATACAAAGGGGTGAATACTTTTTAAAGGCACTGTAGGATATTTTTACACTTCATGCCAATTTTGTTCAGGCTGTGATGGTTACTGAAATGGTTACTGAAATGCAGGTGATGTACACACAGGACTGGGCTTTATGCGTAGACATAAGATAGAGAACTACTGCAGTTGTTCTGCAGCTCACACTAAAATATCTGTTCATCTGTACTGGATAATACTGTCATAATGTCTTGCAGTATTGACTGTACCTTCTTGTAAAGGCAGGTACTCAGTTTACTTCAGATGTATAGTAAAAAAGATGGCAAAACAAGCACAATTTGAAAGCAGTGTCATCTGAACATAAAGGCAATATGTGTCTATAATCTCTATTTTAGTCTGAATATGCATTTAATTTGAATGTAACATTATCTATAGAAATGAATTAATCCTACAAACACTATGCTCGCTACCATGTTGCATTTACATAATAAATAGCAGAAGATGTTTTATGAAGACTGAAAAAAGGGGAGATCTACTTTACCACGTTTTTCATTGTTGTATGAACTGAGCATGGTTGTTGGATCTACAGTTTCAGAATGTAACTCTTTATACAGCAAATATTGTATTTAGTATGTGTATAATTTGAAAAGCTTTGATAAAGTCTGGCTCTCACCTGTGGTCCCTTAAGTGGTCCTGTCTTCTGAAAGCCTTGTGGCAGATATCACAGGTATACGGCCTCTCATCAGTGTGTGTCCTCTCATGGATCAAAAGGTTGTAAGATTTTGTAAAATGGCGTCCACAGAACTTGCAGACAAACTCTTTCTTGGTCTTGGAGGGCTGTCGGCCACGGCTGGACTTGCGCTCTGGTGAGGAGAGTTTGGCTACATCTAGGAAGCACTCCAGGGCAGCTGAGGTTGGATGGTGAGATGAAGCCTGTGTTGCTTCTGCAGCACCTATCATGCTTAGGTCCGCTGCTTTCAGATGATCATCCTGAGTGGCTGCAGCTGCAAGGTTAGCAAAGTCAAACCGGGGCTTGTTCTTGGAGCTATGCATGAGCTCTGCTGAGTCCTGCTTAGATGGCAGAATGTGAGGGAATATAGGTATGGAGGCCATGGAGGACAAGTGGGCAGGCAATTTGGAAATGGTGCAGCGGGGCACAGCAAAAGCTGGGTAACCAAGAGTCCACTGGTGGAGGTGGATAGCATGAAGGGCACTGAAGCTGTAAATGCTGTGAAAATGATCTGCTGGCAGCTGTAGGCCTGTGGAGCTCTGGATGAGGGAGTAGTTGGCCAGATGGAGGGACGGTTGAAAAGGGACTGGTACTGACAGAGTCTTGCTGCCCATGGCTGTTCCAGCAGGCTTTTTGGTAGAGACAGAAAACATTAGTAGATTAAATTAAGCAACTTTTTACCAATTCAAATGTCTTTATGTTGTTCTATAATGTTATTGTTTTATAATATTGATATTAAGTGAATTATTTGCATGAGCTTATTTGAAAATTCTGATTACCTCAGTGACTGTATTCAAAGCGCATATGGATTTTTACTGCCAATATTTGGGATGTGTGATGCCATTTGATCACTCACAAGGTCCACGACACAAGTAATCCACAGTTTGTTTTAATTGTGGCATCACTAATACACAAGATGCTGTTACTGATGGACACATCTGGTTTAACAGGCTGGAGCAGGTCTTGGCTTGTACTCTAACAAATCCACTACAGACCCAGCTTTCAACTAACAAGTAACTATGTGACATGTGTCACAATGGTTGTAAACTTGTGCTTAAATTGCAGCAAGTATTGCCCATGTTACATGGTCCTTATCACTCTGTTATGTGTGTTCTGTGCTTTTGTCAAATTGAATATACAGTTTAGCTGTTTGTGTTCAGACTCAGGTTTATTCTACAAGCAATTGAAAACCCCAAATCACTGTCCAAATATTTAGGAAAAAGCTCCTAAAAGATGCAAAAATTATATTATTTAATATCAAGAGCATTATATAAATGTTCAGGTTTCTGTTTGCTTTTATGTTGTGGTTTTTATAAATACATTTAGTTATCCGATTATTTGTGCATTTTGGGAGGGTTGGGGTTCCCTTAGAACAGGAAATCAGCTGTCAATAAAGAACCATTCTAGTTTGGCTTCAAACTTAAAGGGACACATGCTGTGTGAGTTTGGAGGGTATGTATAGGGCTTGCACAACCTGCCACAAGAAGCAGCTCGGTTGGGGCTGAGCATTTGAAAAGTTCTAGCTTGTGGAGTCACACTATGCAGTTGTGTTTTTTTAAATGGTATGAAAAGAGTCTTCTTAAAAAAAAAAAATTGTTGTTGATTAGCGAGTTAGACAGAGAATGAGTGAGTGTGTGCTTGTTTCCTGTTACCAGAAATATGCCCAGGGCTGTTGAAGGCAGGGAAACATAACATTCAAGCTGAGGCATACCTATGAGCTGTTAAATCAGGTTTGATAAGCAGGAATAACAATAGACAATACTGCATCTTTGTCTGAGGCAGACACTGACAGACAGCAGGCACAACAGTTCCAAGTCCTTGTTCTTAGAGTGAACACAGGCCACTCCTCTTAGTTCCACATCTCATACAACAGACACACTATATTTTTAAATCACAAACTTCTGCATCACTGCTTCACACTCACAAAATACTTTCACTGAGATGCTGGATTTAAGTGCAGATTCAAGGTTTGTAGTACATTTCAGAGGAAAATGTGTTCTACTTTTCTACTTTTAATTTACTTTTTATTTATCTTAATTACTACATTTAATTACTGTACTTTTACTTAAGTATTTCTATTTCAAACCACTTTCTAATTACATACAATACATAATACCTGATGAAGTTTGAAAAGACAGACACTGTTGTGAATTTTATTACAGCCTAAGCCAGACAGTGTTAAGTAGTGCACAATATCACACATTCAGGTCCCCTTTACTTTGTCAGGATATTCACATAAGATAAAATTATGCAAAAATATATTGATCATAAATATGACACAGATTAAACTACCCAACTGTGTACAAAGTAAAACACAAAGCTAAATAAACATCAAAGTGGTTGGATTCAGCACTGGACTCATCATTACAAACTAATGTTATTCAAATCCACATAACTGTCTGATTTTACATCGCAGAATTTCCAAAGATACCAAATATGATTTGTAATACTCAAAGCATAAAGACTATTTAAATTTGATGGAAAAAAAAAAACATTTGGTATATCATCATATTGATGATGATGATAGTTTTATTATGAGAAAAAACAACAATGACGATAACAATATTAATATATTTAGTAAACGAACAAGAAATAGCAGATGGCCGCCCACTATGAGCCTGGTTCTGCTGGAGGTTTTTTCCTCTAAAGGGAGTTTTTCCTCTCCACTGTTGCCTAAAGCTTGCTCAAATGGGATTGTTGGGTTTTCTCTATAATTTTTTGTATAAATATTTTCTGTAAGGTCTTAAACCTTACACTGTAAAGTGCCTTGAGATAACTTCTGTTGTAAATTGGCGCTATACAAATAAAATTGAAAATTGAATTGAATTGAAACAGTGGAATGGAGTTCATATTGACAGAAAAAGCACAGTTCAAATGTTTACAGTTTTATACACACTATAGAAATCATAATAAATGGAGCAAACAAACCTGTTAAACATTACAAATGCTTTAAGATTAAGGCTGAAGACAGGTCAGTCAGTCACCAACCATTTGATTTTTATTCATGAGTTTTTAGAATGTGAGGGCTGTGCTGTTTAGACTCACGTAACCTATTGATGTTTGCATACCCTGCTTTGACTGTAAGGTTTAAGACTGCAAAACACAATTGAAAACACATGCTGTAAACATTAGGATACATTAATTCAAAGTCTTTAGAACCTTTGGCAATATTCACATTTTCTAAGAGTTGACAATAATTCTGTCACTAATAATTTCTACATGAAGACTACAAGCAAATAAAGATAAAAAATGTTCATGAAGCACCTTAGCCCTTAAGAAACTTCTTAAGGTGAAAAATTGTTAGGAATAGGGAGGAGGTTTTTTAAGACGCTTAAGAGTTTCTTAAGCATAGGACAAAATGGCACGGCAGAGAGGCAAAAGCAATGTTCTCCATACACTGAATAAAAGTGAATTAATGAAATACAAGTAGATTATGTAGGGATAATGTCTGTGGTCAAACTCATTGGAGATGTACCCACTGCATTGGGCGGGTGGGTGACATAACACTGTAACTCCAGAAATTTAAAAATGATTACAATAAGAAACACTGCAGCAGTATGTAACTTTTGTCTGACACAACCTTCTACCAGAAGAGTGGCCACACAAGTTCCATATTGTTGCATACCTCATAAAGTTCCACTGGATGTTCATACCTTGCATAACAGCTTCTTCTGAGTGGTTGGTGTAACTGATGGAAAACTTAAAATTACTTTTTGAGAACCAAAAGAGGTTGCCATCTTCAACATTGAAATTGTTTTTAGTTGAACTACATGTTAACCAACTATAATCTGACCAGCAATCAATATGGCTTATAATGTACTCTATGACAGTGTTCTTTACCATGTTTTACTTGCTACAACTTCAGTCAACTTAACTTACCAGTGTCCTGAGCCACACCCACTGATACCATATTCAACATACCTTAAAGCAACCATTGTAGTGATGTTCACAACACTACTAACTCAACAACAAGGACCTACACGATAAGAGAACCACAAGTACTCACACTCACAAGAAAAAACAAAACAGGCTGAAATAGTAGAAATATTTGTATGGCATGTATGACATGACACACAAAGTTACATAATGGTTTCTTTCACTTTATTTTCTAAACATCTTGAGATCTCCCCCTGGGGGATTTTACCCCCAAAGTATGAGCCATTGATTTAAACTGACCATGGATTTACAAGAATCTGTCTGCATGAAAGAATACTATAAAGTCTAACGAACTGCAGGTACTGAAATCAATAACAATCTACAGTCCGTCTGTGCTAATTTAGGAGGCATTCAAGTCCAGAAACTTAGCTGTGTACATTTTACTTCCATATGTTTTTGTTGGATTTCTCTGGATCAACAATAAATAAGTTATAAGGTTATTGAAGTCAAAGCAGGTTTAAATATTTTTTGAATATACAAAACATGATACATTTTATTAACTGAATCAACTAGAGATGTTTGCCAGTTGGCGAACTATAAACTCTCTAACAAAGTGTTGAGAAAAGACATTGTCCCCTTACAACTACATCCATCCAAACTCTTGTGGATGGACTAGATTGTCGCTCTATTTAGCGGATTTGTTGTGGTCATGTTTTTGCAAATTATGATTTTGAAAATTATGACTCATATGAGCAGGTTGATGATCATTTGCAGACAATGATAAATAAGCGATCCGCATGTCTTAAATAAGGGGTATCACATCGGCCTTTCGTACAGTTTCTAAAGCAAGCAAAACATTCTTTAAGCAATAATATGTTCCCATTTGCACATCTGTTTGGAAAAGCTCCCTGCCTTCCATTGCAATTTAATTTTTACTAAATAAATACTTATACTATTGCAATGTAATGTCACGGTATGTAAATTTACCAATAAAATCTAAAGTTTTAAGGAGAGGCGAATTTCAGTTGATTTCCATTATAAAAATATACATAAAAATTAACACTTACCAAAATGTATGTTTAAAAAAAATCCTTATATAGCCTGGGATCCCGTTGGAGTTTCAGTGTGTTTGATAAACAACAGCGGTCTTAATCAATGAATTAACGTAACTGCCGTGATGGCAGCATGTTTTGTGCTGCTGCGGCTTTCCCCCGATGTCAGCTCAGAAAAAGAGGTTGGGCTTGCTAAGCACAGTAGTGAAATTGCTGAGACACCTCTCTGCTCTACTGTTATGTGCTCTCAGCTGCCACCGTCTCTTTATTGCAGCGCACAGTCCGACTCCGTCTGCTGCGTCATTCAGCCAGCCCACATGACACAAGACAACACAAGAGCACACAAATTGATACATTGGGGTCAAGTAGGGAAACCTTCATATTCGACTCCTGCTTAGGCTACATGGACCAGCGAATGTAATTAATCCAAAACCCATATCCCAAATCCAAAGTTTGATATAGAATAACCTGGGCTATTGAAAACAAATAGGCCTAGTCAGCGTTTTCATAATTTATTTTTCAAATATTCCAGTAAAGAAGGGAGGTGTTCCCACTGACTGTTTCTCATCTCTATCTGCGCATCTCTGCACCCGAGCTTTGTGAGTGCATGTTTGAACACATGAAGAATCATCTTTAGTCTTTCTTTTGGTGCCCTGCTGTTAACACAGACTTTAAATTGAACATTTTGGCTTTGTACGTTTTTATTTATTGGAGAGGGCCAGAGATGGTAACTTTGACTGTCCTGCAGCTTGCATATTCATGTCAGACTGTTAAGGACTGATATTGAACATTGAACAAAAGCTGCCATCTGCTGGAGGAATATTTTCTTCTTCAAATCAACTTCCTCCTGAATTGCATTTATCTTCTAAGATTCTTAAATGTATTAGTAAAGTCGTTTCTCTTATTGTAGTCTTCATTCTTCTTTTTCGATTCTGGATCTGTGCAAATATTTCTCAAAATAACATAAAGAAGCACATGTTGACCTAATATACTCTGCTGATATTTTCAAAGTTAACCTGAGTAAATATAAAGTGCCTTTTTTCAATGATAATTTTAATTATTAAGGTCAAAAAGTGAAGCACACTAAAATATCTCAAAAGCAACGCCTCATGTTGCAATCTTAAGCAACTCAAAAATAGAGAGAGAGAAATAAAGTAATGCTATCCATCCAGGAGGTCATAAAACAACCCAGAACAACATCTAAATGACTGCAGGCCTGTCTTCACTATTCAACAATAAGAAAAAGACAAGGCAAAAACTTAATCCATGGGAGAGTCCTGAGGTGAAAACCACTGCTTACCAAAAAGTAATCACAGTGTTTAACTTTTTCTATATTATGTTATGTTTCAGCCTTATTCCAAAATTAATTCAATTCATTGTTTGCTCAAAATTCCCCAAACAAAACCCTATAATGACAATGTCAGAGAAATTTGTTTGAAATCATTGCAAATTTACTAAAAATAAAAAAAACTAAAAATCTCAGGTACATAAGTATTCACACCCTACAAATGCTTTGAACCAAAGCCACTTACAAGGTACGAGGCAGGGTAATGTCTCGCCTAAGGACCCCTACTGGAGGTAAGCTCTATCAGGTTGGATGGGGAGTATCGGTGCACAGCCATTTTCAGATTGTGTGTGTGAATGGGTGAATGAGATGCAGTGGAGCGCTTTGACTACTAGTTAGGTAGAAAAGCACTATATACCATTTACCATTTAATTCCTTGGACTTCATGGCTTGGCTCGGTTTCGAGTCTAATGGCAAGTATTCATAGTTTTTGCCCTTGTAGCATTATACTCAAAAAGCACTGAGGCTTTATTAATGCTAAATGTGCTTCAACAACATTTAAGCAAAAGCTGTGATTACTGTGATTTTTGTTGTTGTTGTTTGTCTTTTATTTTTAACAAATTTGCAAAGATTTTAAGATCTTTAATTGTTTCATTAGACAGAAAATAAGTATACATTTATATTGTCTGACGCTAAGAGAAGATCGTTAGTGACCAGTGTTGTTTCTGTAATATGATGTACTTTAAATATTGACTGGAAATCTTCATAGACTTAATTCCAGCGCAGTTGGTCACATTATTACTTTAAAAACACTTTTTCAAGGATTTTAAAGGTAGGTTGGATGGTAGCCGACTAATACCCCTGAGTAGAGGTTTGACTTCAGGAAACCTTAAACTACAGCCTGTAAGCCTGTTGTATGTAGCCTTATCATAAAGTCTATCTCATCTAATATGGACATGCTGATCAAAGCAAACATCTTTGAGCACGCTAGTTGAGATGAGGTGTAAGAGACATTGATAGATGTGTTATTTGACACACTGATAGTTTCTGTTGTACATGAGTACATGTGTCTGCCTCAGGAAGAGAAAAAAACAAAGTGTTGTGGACTACTGTATGTTTGTGTGACAGTAGTGAGAGGATTTCACAGTAAATTTTAGTGTATGTTGGTCATCCTGTTGATTATTGTTTTGACGTTACATCGCCTGCAAAGTCATCAGATCTGGTGTCTGTGAGCCACTTCATCTTCATCTCCATGTTGGTGGACAAACAAAAGAAATGGAAATTTACAAGCATTAGGGAACAGTGGAGAGGAAAAGCAGAACCAGGCTCAGGGTAGGAGGCCATCTGCCTCCAATGGTTAGGGTGAGTGAAAAGAGGACAAAGAAAAGAACAGCAGGCCACAACAAGCAGCAACCTGGACCCGTCAGTTGGGCAAGCAACTGAATTCTGGAGATATCCATCTCCCAGATCGAGGATACCTGCAGAAAAGTACAGAGAGAAGGAGACAGAGGGAAGGAAGCACAACTACGGGAGAGTCATAAAGTTAATGACATGCAATGTTAGCATTTGAATGGATAGAGAGGAGAGGAGCTCAGTAGAGGTCCCCCAGCAGACCTGGGGGACCTAAACAATTATTCTAAAATTATTTTCTGGATTTTACAGGGAGCCAATGGAGAGAAGCTAATGTAGGTGAAATATGATTTCTCTTGATAATTCCAGTCAGAACTTTGGCTGCAGCCTTTTGGATTAACTGGAGGCTTTTTAAGGAGTTATTGGGACATCCTATCAATAGTAAATTACAATAATCCAGTCTGGAAGTAACAAATGCATGGACTATTTTTTCAGCATCACTTTGGGACAAAATGTTTATAATTTTAGCAATATTTCTCAGGTGGAAAAAGGAAGTTCTAGATATTTATTCTAGGTATGATATGAAGGATATATCCTGGTGAAAGATAAATCTGAGATTCCTCACAGTGTTACTTGAGGCAAATGCACATCTAGGGTAAGAATTCGATTAGACATAGTCTTTTTAACCAAACAAAATAACTCCTGTCTCGTCATCATCATCGTCTGTGTTTAGAAGAAGGAAATTGGAGGACATCCAGGCCTTTATTTCTTTTAAGCATGCTTAAGGTTTGATGAATTGATTAGTGTTTCCTAATAATATAGCCAAAGGAAGACATGTATAGAGTAGATATTTAACTTAAAAATATGAGCTCAGCTCATTAAATTGAGTTGATAAAATAAAAAACTAATTAGAATATTAGTAGATTTCTTAGCATGCATTTGTCAAGTTAAGGCTCTTGAAATATTGTTCTGTCGAGGTATTTAAAGAAAATGTTCATGGTAGAAACATTCTGTGTCTTTAATACACACATCTATTAGATCACAGTTGTTTACTTTCACACGAGTAGAAACTATATGAACCATGATAGAGGTGGATGTTGAATTCATCCATACCTCAGTATACTTATAATTTTTAAAAGTGCTTGGTGCAGCTTAACATGATTTTCATGTACTCATTTTGTACATTTTGGCTGCTTTAAACAACTTGGAGAGTACTTCTTTAAAGTAACAAAACATACAAAAGTACAAATTAACAAAACTAAGAGTATTTGCGAGATTGTCTAAATTAAGTTAGATTCTTAGGTCAGAACAACTACCTAACTTGTTCAATGAACTAATACATTTATATCAATCAAACCAAACACATAAATTCACACAGCATAACAATTTCAAACCAAGTTGAAACAAGTCAAATGAGTAGTGTGGACACTACTATTACTTCAGCTAGTAAAAAAAAAAACAGTGATAATGGGAGCTTTTCCTTCCCCAGTTTCAGGTTTCAATTAATATTAACATTGATATAATCTAAAAAAGATTTTAAAATAATACCTACTGACAGGGCATCTTTTCTCTCACCTACATCAACTAAACCATTTAACCACAGAGTATTAGATATGCAAACTTCAATGGTTAACATAAAGTTTTTGTCATAAAATAATTACTGTTCTAGTCATATGCACTGCCTTTTTCACTGTTGACACCCAGATAAATTATTGAGCATTAAGCAATATTTGCATTTTGGGTAAAAAGTCTGTCTTAGGTGAGGTAGATATGGTTTACCAATCATCCATTTCCTCCCCTTATATCACAAAAAGAACTGAATAAACTAGACTAGACTGAATGTGCTTTTAATAAGGATATGGGGTGTCATTTTCTATATTAAGTTCACAGGCTGCACCTGCATATCTTCTCTTATCCCAATAAATGGTAATAAATTTCCCAGCAGATTTACTGGACACCTGTTTAAAGGTAAACAATGCACATGAAAGACTTAGCAATGGTTTTACGATGTCAGCATTAGTGTTTAACTTTGAAATAGTGTGAAATAAAATTGCAAAACTTTTCAAATAAAGCTATTTATTCAGGGCAAAGATCCTAAATTGTTGTGCATTTGGTCCAAACCTCACTTTTCTACTGCCAGGGGCAGAGGGTTGAGGACCACTGGAAGAGTCAGCCAGGATTAAGAGTGATATATAGAGGGTAATTTTGGGATTAGGTGGTGGGTCTGGTCAAGTCTACACTTGACTTGACATAGTTTCATATAAGCCCTGTCAGGTTGTGCAGACTTTCAAGCACTGCAAAGCTAGGCCCTGTCAACCACCTAACCAGCCTAACTCTGAGGAATTGTGCTGAGTAGCTTGGTCACATTTTACACACATAGGGCAGAAGTATCTCTGGTGGTAGATCAGTCATCAATGAACCCCAGGGTTGGTGGTTTGGTGTTTACACCAAAACACTACTTAACTAAATTTATAAACACCTGGAGGAGAGTAAAATGAATTGGTCTGCATGATTCTGATGGTGCTGGAAATCATGCTCCTTGATTGTTGTTTGTAGATTTCTCATCAGCATTTATTTCATTTTTTCATCCAGCCCCACTTGTTGGTAGAAAAAAGCTGTTTGGTTTGGGCAGAAATGTTGTTGGCTGCATCTTTGACTTGACCTTTGACTGTAGGACTCAGTTGGACCGACGCTGAATCTGTGCCACTTCTCTGGTGAGTTAAGAAACATGGTGTCGTCGTCTCTCTGGATTCATCAGCTTTTGTAGTTTCAGTATTTTGTTATGGATATGAGAGGTGAACGGTATTTTAGCTAATTCTTCTATATTGTGTAGAATAAATAGTTTATTGGGAGGCTGTGTGTCGAGCTAACTGCTTGCTTAATATTGCCGTTTTAACAAGTAACTAACGTTCATGGCGCCAAATCAGCTGCTTAATGTTTTTGTTACCGCTTGAGGTCAAAATGTCACTTTTTACTCAGGTTTAATTTTCATACATGTCTGGCTGTGTTGAGCTAAGTAGCTAACGGTGACATAGAGGCTCTGTGAAACGACCATGTTGAGACAGGAGTTGTAACATGTGCTTAGCTAAGTCTTTATAAATCATGTGAATTATAGGTTTGAATCAGTACAGTGAATAACCTGAGCGTCATTAAATGAAACAAGTTACGTTGTTGTTAAATCAAAGTCATTTCATATTTGGTGATATGATTTTTAAAATATTTTATTATGTGAAGTGTTGCGTATTTGTCATAAATGGTCAATTGTTTCTGTAGTGTAGTGTCAGAAGAGTTTTAACATTTCAATTTCGTTAAATTTTCTATATTCTCTCTTTAGGCTGAAAGTGAAGCACCTGTTTGGTGGAGTTTTTAATCAAGTAAGCTGTGTGCATTTTCAGTACAGAACACTGAAACCGATAAAATGACTTGGAGGTGCAAACTTTGTGTTACCACCATTGAGATTATATTTACTTTTCAGGCAAGAGGAGTAGAAACAATCCAGACAAACAAGCTCCCCATACTAACGTTAAAAGACCAAAGTGTATTTCCTTCCTAACTTCCCAAGAAGTGAAGATGCTGTGAGCCTTGAACAGCTGAGACTGCAAATTGTTGGAGAAGTTCAGAAGATTGAGAAAAATCTTCCTATGATCACTAAGCTAACGCAGACCACCTTTGCCCTGCTGCGGAAAGAGGTTGTCTGTGATGACCTGCCTGTTAATGACATACTGGAACGTTGGCCTGCCCTTAAACTGGAGTCACAGGTGAAAATGTTGTTCTTAGTTCATCTATTTGTCTAGGTAAATGTAATTATTTGTGTCAATAGTATCTTGGTCAGTTTCACTTAACACCTGGCATTTGAATTGTGCTAGTATAAAGATGGTTTTTATGTCTTCAGCCACCATTAGATATATTTTGGCAGTTTATCTTTCAGTTTTTACATTAAATAACTTATAACAAATGTTCAAATATATATATTCTAATATTCTGCTATGTGTGGTTTTTCAACACAGACCATACATTCTTCATTCGTTCAGGAAAAGTAGCTGAAGTTCTGGATCAGCTGTTCCGGATTTATGACCTTCAGGTAAGTTATTTAAACAAATTGGTACCTGAACATACTAACATTGGGAATCTTAGGTTTACCACACAAAGAAATGAAAGAGACATATTATTATACGTTTTTTTTTTTTTTTTTTTTTTTCTGTGACCTTTACCATCCATGCTGAAACAAGTTCTGTTCTCACACTCAAGGATCAAATTGATGTTGATGTGAGACGTGCTGCTGTCCTTCAAGCTCTTCCTGCATATCTGCATGAGGACGACTCAACATTTCTTAAGATGTGAGATGTAAGTTAGCACATTGTTTATAGTTTAGGCAACAGTTCATTTATATAAACAAATGTCATTATGCTAAAGAATAACGTGCAATAGGCCTGGTGTGATTAGGGCACATCATTAAACCTTCAGATTTTCATCACATTCAGATTAAAGTTGCATTTAATTATCAACAAGAGAGTTTTTTTTTCCTCATTAATTGGACTAATCCACCAACCTGGTTCATGGACTGTTTAACTAAAAGAGTATAATGTCATGGGAGTTTCTGAAGATTTGTTTACCCAAATGAATAGAAGTGATTGGAAGTCATGCTTTTCCTTCATGCAAGTACTTTTACCTAATTTTTACTTATTTAATGTGATCAATATGGAGGCATTAATGAGATGTTTATACAGTATGAGAGGATGTGGGAGATAAGCAACAATTTGTGTGTTGGGTCACTAAATCTTTAATATGAAAATGTTGTGAATTATTCCAGATAAACACATTTTAACAACTATAGCACATTTTGTGTCGACCTGTTAAGTAAGACAGCACTCTCTCTATCTGAATGGGTTGACCCTTACACCATTATTGTATGGCTCAATTTGATTGATACTGTCTACCTTTGGAGATACCATAGGCGATGTACCCCAAGTAAGGTAACCTTATTTTCTCTTCAGTTGTCACAGGTTGAACAACCAGACACAGGTGACCAGTTGGACTCCTCTTAATCAACTCAACCTCCAGCAACATTCTTCTCTCCAGATAGGATTTCAGTTGTGCTTGAGGGTAATGTAGTTGTTGATTGCACCACACTGGCTGATGCTTTTGTAATGCTTTTGGCACTTATTTAGGCCCTGCATCTGAGCTACCCAAATAAGTTGGCCAACACATTTAACTTTATCCAGAATGTGTTGATGGGCCTAGATGATGGGAAGTTAAGGCCCAAGGTGCTGAGTCTTAAAAAGGACCTTTTATCAGTGAAGTAATCTGATGTGACTTTATTATCTTGAAGATTGTACACATGCACTACAGTCACTTTTGTAATATAGTTAGCAATTGAAGTATTTTTTGTGATTTGATCATTTTTAAATTAGGTAAATGTGAAGAAGTTTAGCCATACTGTAGTATGTAATTACATTGATCACTGTGGGTTAATAGGTAATACTTATATATGTGTTAGAAGTTTTTTACAAGTATTTCTTGCACTGTTTTATGATGCTATTTTGTCATGCATGTTTGACTTGAGTGATGGTTACTTAATAAAGAAGTAACTTGTTCTGAAACGGCCTATTGTTCTGTTGTGTAATCTACTGTTAAAGTGTATGGGTTTAACAAATTGAGTTAAAACTATTTAAAAAAAACTTATGTAATCAGTTTCAAAAGAAATTTTAAGTATTGTGTTTTAATTTTTGAGTTTTAGTTAAGCAAAGCTTTAAGTTAGAGTAGAGTGCATACAACTTTATTTACCATGTATGCTTTACTTGAAAAATCTATTACTGAGCAACTAATTATTTTTTGTTACTTGTAATTGATATATAAGAGTTAACTATACTTAAATTAGTTCTGTATTCTGAACTTAAAATAACAAGTTAAAAACAATGATAAAAAGCAGTATTTAGAACTTACAAAGTCAAGTTAGTATCAATTAAAACTAATTTGTAGAACTCACTTGATAACATATGTTTTTTGGACTTATAAAAACAAGTTATGTTAAGTCAAAATTTCTTATGTAATCAGTTTCAACTAATTTTTTGAGTTCTATTAACTTAGCGGGTTTTACAGTGTGGTTCAACACAAGGCAGTGCTCTCTCTTCTTTCTTATACATCTTATAGAGTCTATAGTATAGACAAATGACTGTATCAGCAGGTTTGAAAATCATCATATCTTACTACTCCTACATTTCTAACTTGCATACAACACAGTGATAGTCAGCCTGCTGAACCCATGCAGTTTGCCTATAGAACTAAGATGACAATGAGCCCCCCTCTCCTAGCCCCCTTCCACTATGTACTTATTGTTAAATGTCTTTTTTGCCTGTGTCACAAGCTACTTTGCTGCTACAAAATTATTTGCCTCCTGGGGATAATACATTTGTGCTTTATTTACTTTATTTACTTTGTGTGTATGTTTGGTTTGGTGTGCTATTCTTTGGAAAAACCACCAGATGCTGGGCACAGTATATATACAGTCATCAGGATCTTATGAGCTTGGGTTTTGAGCTTGGGTTTACGCTGTGAAAGGCTTATTACATCAGACTTTCACCACTCCCGCTGCTAGCGTAGCCATGGAGGTGCTGCATGCTGCACAATGCAATAGGCACCCAGCAGAACTCTCATCCTGACGCAGTGTACATCATAGCTGGAGACTTTAATCATGCTGATTTAAGGTCAGTACTCCCCAAATTTGATCAGCACATTAAATGTGCAACAAGGGGTCCAAACAAACACTGAATAAAGCCTACAGCAGCATCCAAAAAGGCTACAGAGCAACCTCTCTACCACATCTGGGTTTGTCAGATCACACATCCATGTTGTTGATGCCAGCATACACCCCCGTCAGGAGGAAAGCCTCCCCAGTGACAAAGATTGTGAAAAGATGACCGGAGGGCGCTTCACAAAAGCTGCATAACTGCTTTGAGTACACAGACTGGAATGTGTTCGCGCACCAGGACCTTAAGAAGCATGCTACATCCGTGCTCTCTTACATCAACTTCTGCGTTGACAACGTTACTGTGGTCAAATGTCTCCGGGTGTACTCCAATCAGAAACCCTGGATGACTAAAGAGCTCCAGGTCCTGCTGAAGCAACGTGGTGTTGCCTTCAGATCCGGTGACAAAGCACAATACAGTGCAGCCAGAGCTAACCTCAAAAGAGGCATCAGAGAGGCCAAGGCAGCTTACAAGAGTAGGATTGAGGACCACTTCAGAAACAACAACACACAAGAGGTGTGGCAGGGGGTCCAGCACCTAACCAACCATAAGTCCTGCAACACCATGTTTACCATGATTACGTTTTTTTGTATGAAAGGTAATTGTAAGTTGTTTTATTATTATCATTATGTTGTTGTTATATTTTCTCTCTTTGCACAGTTTGCAATTTCGTTGTACTGTTGTACCAAGTGTGACTGTACAATGACAATAAAGCTTTATCTTATCTTATCTTATTTGTTATTGATTTATTGGATAGTATTTGGATGAAGGACACTGCTGCAGTGTGGATCTATATCTGACTTTTTACTGGAAAATTTTAAAATGCCACTACAGACAAGACTATAGAGGAGCTTAGCTGAGTAGCTGAGATAACAAAACAAATACAGAAACAGATTACATATGTTGATGCGCAATCTATAAATGCCTGGAGATGAGTAAAATCAACAACCTGTCTCCTATTTATCATGCTGCCCTTTCATCCATCCCAAGAAAGATCAGGCAGGGAGGACGCGCCTGTTTTTTCGTCTGAGAATATCGGAATTTTTGAACTCTATCCAACCTTCTCCAACTCAGGTACGTTAAAATGAGTAATATTGAGCTTGTTCAGTGTGTGGAGTGCAGGGTGTTTAGACAGTCTTCCTCCGTCGTTAGCGATAATTTTATCTGTGACAGGTGTGTGTTAGTTAGCACTCTGACGGAGAAGATAACAGCGTTAGAGGAGTGCATCCAGACTTTAGAGAGGGTTTAGAGAGAGTGAGAGGAGCGTTATTTCCGTAGCGGAAAGTCTGGGTGCCGCGGGCGGAGATAGCCAGTCCCCGACTCCGGCATTAGAGCCCTCACAGCGGCGCAAGTGGGTGACGACTCGGGGGCATAGGCTTACTCGCGCAGCCAAAGCTAAGGCTAAGGCAGGGGTGTCAAACTCAATTGCACAGGGGGCCAAAATCCAAAACACACTTTAGGTCGCGGGCCGAACAGGATAAACATTTATTGAACACACTAAAACTTTTAAAACTTATCTTTTTTTAACATAAACCTTAAATAACTTATACTATTTTGCTCTCTATAAAAATATAGCCTGTCTAAATGATACAAGTTAGACATAAAGTAAACATTAAAAGAACAAACATTCAAATTTCTTTAATCTTATGTCATTTTATATAAAAAATAAACTTAAATTTTAAATATCCCAAAAGATTTCACTCTCCATAAAAATATATCTTGTCAAAATTATACAAATTCAAAACATGAACATGCTGCATAAAAAAACCTGGAAATATAAATAAAATTGGTGCTTTTCAATCAAATCCTTCAGTCTTTGCTCTTATGTCATTTTATCAGAGCTGCATCTGTTTTTGTCAACAAGTTATTTTATATTTGGTGTGAGGTTCTGTGTTGTGGAGATTCTCAGGATGGACTGCAGGTTCTCACCAGTGAGACGACTCCTGTGTGCTGTTTTGTTAGTCTTCATCACTGAGAAGAGCTTCTCACTAAGATTTGTGCTACCAAACATAAACAAGGTTCGAGCCTCATGTGGACGGAGCTGGGACATTTCTGCGGGAATGGAGTGAATAAACTGTGCGGGTCCTGCAGTGTCCTACTTTATCTTCAGTCATTACACTGCAGCTAAATCAGCTCAATCTGAATCTGCACAGGTGCAGTTTCCAAATCGACGGCAAAATGATTTTCTTGTTCGTCAAAGTCACCAAAGCTCCGTGAGAACTCAGTTTATCAGCAAAGTGCGTATTTCTGAACACCGCTGTAACGATATGGTTCAACATTACTTGGCATGGTCAGGACTAGCTTCATAATAACCTGCAGCATCATAAACTAGACTTGATTAACGCGGAATGTTTTCGGCAAGGCAGCTGAAGCGCTGCATTATGGGATCTGTAGTTTATTGTGTTACCAGCGCTTCATATCGCCGGGCCATTAATAACAATAATATAGAAATGATCTCGCGGGCCGGATATAATTACACGCCGGGCCGGATGTGGCCCGCGGGCCTTGACTTTGACATATGGGGGCTAAGGCTAGCCCACCGGAGCACACCACCCCCGCGCTTCACGTGTCCAACAGGTTTGCCCCTCTCAGTGATCCACCCGCTGAGAAACCTCTCCCAATGAGATGAGGCGACATAACTTACAGCAGGTTATGGTCGCTGAACCGCTGGATGTCCAGGTAGTGCTCCAAAAATAATGTGGGCTTTATAGGCAATTGGAATACCTTTGAGGGCAAAGCTGGCCTGCTAGGGCGGGACGGTGTCCATCCCAGTCGGGAAGGTGCTGCTCTCATTTCTTGTAGCATAGCACATAGTCTAAGATCAGGCCTAGCTAGTCGGTGACTACCCAGAGTCCAGGCCAGGGAGCAGACAAACAGGCTAAACCAAGCGTCTGCTAGCTGCACCGAGTCGTCACTCAGGGTTCAGCATATTGAGACTGTTTCTGTTCCTCGAGCTAAACAAAAAGTCAGAAAAACCCAGAAAGTCTGTTTGAGTAATTTTAATTAACATGGAGACCTCAAATTCAGAGCACACTCTGATCTGAAGTTAGGACTGTTAAATATTAGATCACTTACATCTAGAGCTCTTACTGTTAATGAAACTATCACAGACCAGGAGTTTGATATACTCTGTTTAACAGAAACCTGGATCAAACAGGATGAGTATATAGCTTTAAATGAAGCAACTCCTCCTGGATACAGCTACATTCACCAGCCTCGTCTGACTGGTAGAGGAGGAGGCGTCGTAGTTATTTACAATGATAATCTGATAATTGTACAAAAACATGTACACAAATTTTATGCTTTTGAATGTCTTTATAGTAACATAACAAATATAGATACAAATATAAAGTCTGCTCAGCCGATCCCACTAATTATCATTTACTTATGATATAATAAAGCAAACCACACTTACTGCTGTGTTACTCTTAGCTGTAAATACCTTTATACTTGCTATGCAAAACAACTAGGCCTATATTACAAAAAGCAAGCTAAATTATGTTCATAATCATCATTGACAAAAATTACTAGTTAAAAATATTTAACCAACTTAGAGCCAAACTAATATTATCTTTTACAATTGACAAAGTGTACTTACAAACCAAAATAGACAGTCAGGATGCTTCATTAGAGTTCATGTTCAAGTCAAGAAAAAACAACTCCATACAATTTTTAGATGGTAGCAATAATAAAAGAAAAGGTTTGGGCTAGGCAAACTACTTAAGACAGATAAAACAGACAAGAATAAGCTGGGACAGGAGAACAGGTGTCTCTAAACCATGTATATTTTTTGAAGCACTCAATGATTTTAACAGTACAAGTTAACTAAAATCTGTTGCAGTAAAGACACAGAATTAAGGGAATTAACTATAGGTAGGCTAATATATTTTAATCAAACGCTGCCCAGCAAATGTTTGACTACAATTTAAATTTGATCTAGTTAAAGCAACGAAGAAACGGCTTCACCAACATCAGATATGTTTACATTGTTCTGTTAAAGCTAAGATTTCTTCCCAACAGATAAGCCAAAATTATTTTTAATGGGTAAAAAAATATTCATATCATATCACAGGTGTAGCAGATAAAGAATGACTAAATGGGTGCTGGTAGCAGGTGAAATGGTAAATGGTCTGCACTTATATAGTGCTTTTTTACCTAGCTGGTACTCAAAGTGCTTTACACTGCATCTCATTTACCCATTCACATACAGTGATGGCAGAGCTGCTATCCAGCTGACTTTACTCACCGGAGGCAACTTGTGGTTCAGCATCTTGCCCAAGGACACTTTGGCATGTGGCATAGCAGCCAGGAATCAAACCACCAATCCTGTGCTTGGCAGACAACTGCTCTACCTATTGAGCCACAGCCACCCCCAAGGAAAGCAGACAATAAGAATAATTGAAAATAAAAGCTTTAAAGGTTTTTCTTTAACCAGCTCAATTTTATCACAAATTACAATTGTGGGGCCTGAAGAGCTGATTGACAAGGCATGGAGACAATATCTTTATGTCATTCATGACATATTCTACTGGAGTATTTGATATTAATTATGTCTAATCGCCACTTACTTTATTAACGTTTTCAGTCTCCCTCTTACACCCTCATGCATTGCAAGATGCTCGTCCATGTGAAACTTAATAACAGTAAAACAGAAAATAAGATTTTGGTTTATTTCTTTATTTGATTCTTTATTATTCGATCAATTACTAACAAAAACATGCAAAGGCGCTGTCATATTTCCTCTTCCTGATTCCAACAAAAAAGGAAAAAACGAAATTCTGGTCTGTTCGTTTTTTGGATTCCTAAACTAAGACGTATTGAATAAACAGATGGTACATGGACCAACGTGCTGCCTCATGACACCACGTCATAGCGCCAAATAAAGCGAGTGGTTTGAGTCAGAGCAAAGTACACACGGGAAGCTACTTCTGTCCAGCTCTCTCTTAATAATTTCCTCTGCACGTTATAATGCAACGGTGTTATGGCAAAGTTCCGCCTCGGTTGTGGTCGCCGATCGGCATTTTATATTTTTCTACATTGTGGGTCGCACATGTAATGTTACACCCTCAGTGTCTAGATTTTAAGCCGCCCTTTCGGCCGTTAAGGGAGCTGGAGTTTTGTGTAATGTACAAGGATTTTGGTTGCTGTGATTACCAGAAAGACAAGGAACTGATGACTAAGTACTACCGGATTATGGATCATTTTGATTATTATGAATATGCCAACTGTGCGGGGTTCGTCATGGAGCTCCTCTGCCAGGTAGGCATGCGAGGACAAAGTTCACTTTTGTCCAAAGCGCCTCCGTCATCTAAAGCTTGACCATAGAGCAAAACACTTGTAGTTAAATAATTAGAGGAAGGCTTTCTGTTGATCTGATCAAAAGGACAGTCGTTTTTTCGTCTTTTTGTTTTACTAACAAAACACATAAACGATATAACGACTCAAATCTTCCTTTACTGGAATATAGGCCTATACAAAAATCAAATAAATAAAATCATAAATGATTATTATTAATAATAAATGATAATACATTATTATTGTTAATATTATTAGTTAATGACAGTAGCATAAATGAGAATTGTGTTCATTTGTTTTTCTTTATATTCCTTGATGGCCATAAAAGTCTAGGTGCTCTTGTCCTGTTGTTAAATAGTGTAGGCTATATGGCACTAAGGAAGCTCAGAAAATTGCATTTTCAAGAGTTATTGTTGGTCTTGGTTTGATCATCGGCTCTCCCTTTGAGAAAGCGAAAACACAAAAACAAGTTTGTGTACTACACAATAAGAAATCAAGGTACTCATGCTTTCTTGCTCCTGCTGTACCATAGGAAGATATGAGCACAGTACCTCAATATATTGGCACATTTTATTATCTATAAATGAACTTTTCTGCACCCCTAGTGGGAAAATTTAACCTTTATATCATGGGAGCATTTCAAGCAGTGGTCATTCATCATTTAGATGATTTTTTTGTCTCCTTTTTAGTAGGTCATGTTGGACAAGATACTGACAAACAAAACGATCCTGAAGAACATTTAAAATTTAGGCTAGATTAGATTTGGCATTACACAGTTACTGTACCATTAAAAACAATGCATAACAGAATAAACAGAGGTTGGCATTGCAGTGTGTAAAGCTAATGTATAATATTCAGTATACTTTCTGAGTGAAATACATGAGACTTCTCAAACACGTCGTGTGTGAGATGTATCCAGTTCAATGTTTGTATTTGTTACGAACATTAAATTAAAGAGACTACAAACAGAAGAGAGGCCATGCAAATACAACTATTACGGGGGAAAACAAAAAAAGGAGGAGAAAACTAAGGATACTCTGCAAAAGGCAGGCAAACTAATGACTATCGAAACCAGCCATACAAACAATAGAAAACACAGCGTAAGCTGACACTAACGATCAAGAAAACAAAATCAAAGCAAAGCTGGAACTGACTAACCAAACAAAACTACAGCTAAAAGCTAACAATACAAGATCAAATAAGAAAAAAAAGGAAACTAACAAGCTGACTATGCTGCAAATAACTTATAAACGGTGGAGTAACAAGCTAGAGGTCAGGGAAAAGCTGAATAGAGGAAGCAAGGAACAAACAAGATCGACAGTTGACACACTAGCAAATGACAAACAAACCGACAAGAACTTAAATACAAGACACACTAATGATTAATACAAAACACCTGCTAAAAACGGACACTTGCACTAACTCAAGCACGCTAAGACATGCCCCCAGAAGTAAGAGAAACAACTAAACCGGGTAACAAAAACACACAGACTTCTGGGGACACTGCCTCAGCTGGTCAGATGAGGGAACTGTAACAGTATTTGCAGGAGAGATGAGGAGGGGAAAGGGGTGTGTAGGGGAGTGAGGGGTCAGCGGGGACAGTTATGTAATGGCTGGAAGTGGAGTCCCTGTAATGCGTTGAGCAGTTTTCACCAACTGCCACAGTGCCTTGTGCTCAGTGGCACTGCTGGTTAGGATGCTGTCCTCAGGAAGAAGGCCCTTATTAACCAGACTGGAGGTATTGGTGGTCCAGGACAGGTCATCTGCGATATGGGTGCCCAGGAACTTGAAGCTGGAGTCATGTTCAACAGCCATCCTGTTGATGTGGATGGGGCCTCTGCTCTCCCTCTTAAAGTCCATGATGAGCTCCTTAGTCTTGATGCAATACGGAGTAGGTTATTGTCAATGCACCAAGCAGCCAGGTGCTGTACCTCCTGGTTGTACCTTGCCTGAATAATTTGTCTAATCTTGTACTATCTTTGTAACCTTAAAACAGTGATTCAGATGATACGACAAAGATGAATACTTAGCTTGCACTTCAGGGGAAAACACCTTTACGTATAACAAAGCTCCAGGCTTTACCTTAGTTCTCCATGTTCTAGGTCCTCTCTATCCTGCAATAAAACAACAGAGGAGAAAATGCTCCTGTGTATGTGAGGGCATCACCCGTCCTGTTAGAGCAGGATGGATGATGTGTAAGCCCCGGTGTTCTGTGAGCTGTTGCTCTTCATGCCATAAAAGCAAGCATCTAATTTAAACATATTGAAATTTGAATAAAATTGAAAAGTTACACAAGTTGTTGTCAGTAGCGCCCCCTCCAAGGGGTTTGCCAAGCATCGCAACTACATAGCACGTTAGCTCTGAGAAAGAGACCAGCATGCTAGGGTCACAAAGTTCAAAATGACTGTGCTCTCTTAGCTGTAACAAGATTATCCTTACCAAGCCACCAGGCTTGTCCAGGGGAGTGTATGTGCGATAGAGCAAATTTATGTTGGGGTTGATAGGCAAACTGGACGAGGTCAAGTGAGGGTTTGACCAGAGGTTGGAGGGACTCCAGGATCAGTCTCTCAAAAACCTTCATTCATATGTGAGGTCAGAACCACTGGTCCGTAGTCGTTGGGGACACTGGGAAATGGCTTCTAATTCATGGGAACTAGCCACAACTTTTTTTCACCCAAGAAGAACTCTCCAGACATAGGCTAAGATTGAACACATGTTGAATATAACACCACATAGCTGAGAAGCACAGGATTTCAGCACCCTTGAGCTGAATCAGACAGTTCTTTTGGGGTGAAGCCTGTTTAGGTGTCTCCTCACCTGATCTACTGAGATGGACATCATGTGGGTGGTGGCTGCATCGTGTAGGGGAATTGACTGAGGAGAATGTATTGAAGTGCAGGGGGTAATGAGGCTCAGCTTGGAATCTATTGAAAAATAATAATAATTATTATTATTATTTAAAAAAGCCTACACTTAACCATGAGAAAGTCTAGGTTAGTCTAGTAGCACTGCATCCTGTGTTCTATAGATCTCAGAGATGAGTCGCAGATTGGTGATAAAACTGTTGAAGAAGTAAAGTCTTAACGAACAGACCCGAAAATAGCAGAAACAATACTGCAATAATACTCACAATGGCCTCACAATGTGCTTGTGCTGCCATCTTGTCCTTGCTCTTGTTAAACCCACAAACCAACATTATGCTTGCCTTTGCCTTACCTCACTTTTAAGTTGCTTTGGATAAAAGCCATAAGCATGAGAAACTATATTAACTATTAAAAAATAAAACAACGTTATATTTCTTGGACTGATGTACAAGTAAATCAAATTTTATTACTTTTATATGGAAGAAAAAGGTCTATTGTATCTGCTGTTATTAACATTATTAACATTGTTCACTGACCACAAGCAAAACCACTAGCGGGAGACCCTCTCTTCACTTTTATTTATTTTGTTATCAAAAATGCATTTGTAATTTACCTGTCTGCAGAGGATCTTTGTACACAGCATGAGCAACCAAATAAGCGTGTGAATTTATTATTTTTTTTAATGTCATGGAAATTTCTGTGTTACAAACTCATTTAGCTCACAGTCTATGCCCAGGGTTTTCAAACCTTTAAGTTGCAACCCTTTGTAAAGGGTCCTGATCAGATGATCAGTTTCAAAATGGGTTTAGTCTAACATGGGAATGTATGCACCACAACAATTGTAGGACCTGGGTTTTTTTTTTTAATGGTTTCTACCTAACCCTAACCACCCAGACAAGGGCAGTACATGGCTACAGCTAAGGAACTACTGGTGCAGGAACCGCAAGCAGGCAGAACCTGGAATTTGGAGCACTCCCTTTAAGAGAGTTCTCCTAATCTCAGCTTGTTACCTGTAGAAAAGACACCAGAGAGACAGAAATATTGCTGATTGATGAGGGATCAAATACTTATTCCACTCACTAAAGTGCAAATCAATTTATAACTTTGTTTGATAAGCATTTTTCTGGATTTTATTTGTTGTTATTCTGTCTGTCACTGTTAAAATAAGCCTACTATTGATCATTTCTTTGTCAGTGGGCCAATGTACAAAATCAGCTGGGGATCAAATATTTTTCCCTTCACTGTAACATCAAACCCCTAAATGCAGTTAAGGGTTAATCCCTTTTTGAGCCAAAATCCATATTACAAAACAAGTCAGCGTTTTTAACTGACCCTGACAGAAGACACTTACTGTAGCAGGATCAACAAGTTAGTCCTTTGGCTAAAGCCAGTATAACTAATTTTTTCAGCTTTCAATAGATCAGATGACTATGTATAATGCAAAATAGGTGATAAAATTACAATCATGTTGGGTATAATACAAGGTGTAAATAAAAACGTATTTGCTTCTCTTTTTGGTTCTCTTCTCCTTATCCCCCTGTCTTTCCAGGAGTGTTCTCCCTATGCAGCTCACCTCTTTGATGCTGAGGACCAAAGTACCCTGGTCCGGACAATCCCTGGGCTCTGTCCGGACTACTGTTCCCAGTTTTGGAAGAAGTGCAATTCTACCATCCCTTTCATTTCTGACAATCCTCACATAGCCAAAATCAAAGAAGACCAGACTCGACTCTGCCATTACCTGGAGCTGGATGACATGGACTACTGCTACCCACACCTCCTCAGCAACCAAAAGCTTACCCAGAACTTGGGCCAGGTTCAGTCTGATTCAGATGGTTGTCTTCAGCTTTGTCTGGAAGAAGTGGCCAATGGTTTGCGGAACCCACTAGCCATGGTCCACACAAATGATGGCACGCATCGATTCTTTGTGGCAGAACAGGTGGGCTTGGTGTGGACCTACCTTCCTGACAGGTCAAAACTGGAGATGCCATTTTTAAACATTACCAAGGCTGTTTTAACATCATCATGGGAAGGGGATGAGAGAGGCTTCCTGGGACTCACCTTTCACCCCAAATACAAGTACAATGGGAAGTTGTATGTATATTATTCAGTGCAAGTAGGTTTTGATGAGAGGATCAGGATCAGCGAGTTCCGTGTGTCAGCCAACGACATGAATGTGGTGGATCATTCCTCTGAGCGGTGGGTCAGATTAGCTATCAGCAATGCGTGTTAGTAATCTTTAGCACAACTGCACAAGCATCCTACAAATACACTGTACACAAATATGGAATATATGTGGTCCTTAAAATTTTGTATTTTTCATGTCCACTATGTCTTAGGGTTATTCTGGAGATTGATGAGCCAGCATCAAACCACAATGGAGGGCAATTGCTATTTGCAGATGATGGCTACTTGTACATTTTTACAGGTGATGGTGGAATGGCAGGAGACCCATTCGGAAAATATGGGAATTCCCAGAACAAGTAAGAAAGTCACTAAAATAATAACTTGTAGAGTGATGAATGTTATTGGTCATGTGAAATAGATGAACAGTTCTACTTTATTTTAGGTCAACCCTCTTGGGTAAAGTTCTTCGTATCAATGTGGATGGCAATGAGAGAGGGCCATTGTACAAAATCCCTCCAGATAACCCTTTCATACATGAGCAAGGAGCCCGACCTGAGATTTATGCTTATGGTGTCCGCAACATGTGGAGGTGCTCAGTCGACCGGGGTGACCCTCTAACTAAAGAGGGCAAAGGGCGCATCTTCTGTGGGGATGTAGGCCAAAACAAGTTTGAAGAGATTGACATCATAGAGAAAGGAAGGAACTATGGCTGGAGAGCTAAAGAGGGGTTCTCCTGCTACGATAAGAAGCTGTGTGACAACAGTTCATTAGGTAGGCATACTGTAAATTACTGGAAGATGGGTTGGAAACCATCAGACAACAGTGGTCTTTAGTGATCAGTAATTTGTGCAGAAACATGGTATCAGCCCTCTAAAGTTGTGCAATGCCAACTGCAGAAATTGTCACAGAAATGGGCATACATGATATAATAAATATAATGTAATTTTTAAAAATAATAAAACTGATTATATAATTAACAAATGGTGAGGATATTAGTTGCACATCATGTAAAAAACTATTAAACCATTAACATAATAATATTTATTAGTAAAGTCGGTGAAGATTCTCAGTCGTCCAGGTGAAGTTATCTGAAAGTTGAGTCATGGCAACTGGACTTCCTTTAGTTAGTTGAAACGTTTTGCTACTCATCCAAGTAGCTTCTTTAGTCTGAAGATAGTTGGTTAGAGGCCACAAATTTATGCTCCAAGACTGGTTGCACTCCAACCCTTGACCTGAATAGGCTCGTTAGGTGAAACAAAAGATGGGGGAGATGTGAAGGATCACACCTCTGCCCACCCCGTCTTAACATCTAAATGGGTCGTTAAGTGTGTCCAACCTGGTGCAGGTGTGAACTGGTTCTGGCCTTTTTCGGGATAGATGAAAGGGCAGCAAGTCCTCCACCTCTGTTGAGAGAGGGAGTGTTGATTTGCACATGCAAGGCTTCCCTCACCCCTCTCTCAAACTACTTGTCCTCTTTGTCCAATATTTGAACGTCACAGTCCTTAAATGAGTGTCCTTTGTCCTTAAGATGAATGTATGAATGTGCTGATTCAGGACCTGAGGTGTTACTCCTCCTGTGCTGTGCCATCATCCTGTGTAGCGGCTGTTTGGTTTCTCCAATGTACAGTTCAGAACATTCTTCACTGCTTTGGATCGCATACACTATATTGTTCATCTTGTGTTTTGGAGTCCAGTCTTTGGGATGTACAAGTTTCTGTCTAAGTGTGTTAGTGGGTTTGAAGTAGACAGGTATGTTGTGTTCCCTTGTTCTTTACCTGGAACAGGTTGCTGCCTTGTTGAAGGCCCACTTGGAATATCCACAGGACCTGAGCGCTATCTTCAGATTCCTGTCTTCCTTCTTTTGGGCTTCTATGGAGGTGGGGATGTTTTGAGCTCTATGGTTCAATGTCCTGATGACTCTTATTTTGTGTTGTAATGCATGATGTGATTCGAACAACAGGTACTGGTCCGTGTGGGTGGGTTTCCTGTAAACCTCTATTTCCAGTCTTCCGCCTGTCTGCACAGTCCAGGAAGGCCAAACGGTTATCTTTGGTGTCTTCTCTAGTGAAACTGATGTTGGTGTCCACTGAGTTTATGTGGTCTGTGACAGACTGTACCTCCTGGATCTTGATCTTCACCCAGGTGTCATCCACATATCTGAACCAGTGGGTCGTTGTCGTCCCTGGAAAGGAATTCTCCACCTCTTCCATGTATTCCATGCGTGTTTCCAGGTTTGCTACAATGGGTGACACTGGGGAACCCATGGCACAGCCGTGTCTCTGTTTGTAGAAGTCACCTCTGTATGTGAAGTATGTGGTGTTGAGACACAGGTCCAGGAGCAAACAGATCTAGTCGGGACTGAGATTGGTTCTGGTGCTGAGGGAGCTGTCTTCTTCCAGTCTTCTCTTCCAGGATGTTAATGTGTAGTGGGGATGCTGGTGAAGAGAGACGTGACTTCAAAGGATACCATGGTTTCATCTGTATCCAGTTCCAGGTCCCTGACCTTCGCTGTAAAGTCCTCTGATTTGTGGATGTGGTGGTCCGTGTGTCCAACTAGTGGAGTACTGTGGCCAGGAATTTGGCAATGTTGTATGTGACCGAGTTAATACTGCTGACTATGGATCTGAGAGGGGTTGCCATGACTCAACTTTCAGATTTATTAGTAAAGTTTATATAGATTGTAATGTAATACACTGCTGAACACAAAACATAACAAAAACCTATTGCATTATGAATTTTAAGCCCCATTATGGCTAGCTATGTACCTACCTTCTTGTCAAATGACAGCTGGAACTGTGCTACTGCAAATCTTCTACAGTAAAAAAGAAAGTTCAGACGATTGATGGATGGATTTGTAGATATGGTTTAGTGGCAACATTTGTCATATATGATAATATTAGAACAAATGCAATTACACATTTTTGAATGTATTTTATTCAACCTGAAAAGTAGCTAAAGCACAAATACTCATTTATGAACACATATATAATACAGATTTTTTTCACAGAGGATGTCCTGCCTATTTATGCATACCCCCACAAGATGGGCAAGTCAGTTACAGGTGGCTATATCTACCGAGGCTGTGAATATCCTAACCTGAATGGCATGTACATTTTTGGAGACTTCATGAGTGGGTAAGTTTTGATCTGATAGATGGCATGTTTTGTTAATCAACACCAATATTTTAGCTGCATATACTGTCTAGATTTGTACAAGAACTTCATTTTAGTCCTTATCAAACACTTACTTTTATCCTTGTTTACCATGTTATCAACTGTAGTTTTCCTGTAGAAAGGACTACTTGTTCAGGATTGGTGAGGAGCTAATCACCAAATCAATGAGTGGTATAGATGTAGCACTACAAAGCTTCAGTGTTTCCTTTCTACAGTGAAGCCAGCTTGTGACTTGTCGACCATATGGCAAGTGATTTTCTACTTTCCTTTCTTCACCAAAGTCTTCTTCAGCTCATGATATTTGGTGTGATTGGTTCCACAGCATTACTATTGTGTGTATTGTTGAGGTCTGGGCTCTGACTGGGGCATACCAAATGGGAGATTTTGTGTCCTAGAATTCAGCTGTAGTAGATTCTAATTTGATCAAGGTTTCCCCTTAAGGAAATTCTTGTAGACAGGCAGCCGCATTAATGGCTTAGAGTTAGGGATTTAGTATCATGTTAGGGATACTTCAGCATATAGTCAAAAATCTAGGAAACTGGGAGATAAACCACAAACCCTGGGGTTGGAGCATAACTTTGAAGACACAAAAGCTTCCTTTTGGAGTGTCTCACTTGACATTAGCTGTTAGTTGATGATGCTACAGGATCAGACTTTCTCACAGTAAATGTCTGTGAAAATTCATTTGAGAAATAGTGATGAATAGATGTAACTCTTTGCTTTGGCTTTTCAAAACAAATGGAGGGATGGGACATACAGTACACCCTTTGCAAAGTATTTTACTGCAGTTTTCTTCAGTTGTTGTTGGGATTGGTGAAGCTGTTCCAGGAGCAGCCATGCCAAGTCCAAGCCGCGATATTGCCTCCACTGTGCTTCACAGATAATCTTCTAAAGTTTGGATTTGCTCTTGCACAGTTTGGCCACTCTATCACTTTGGTAGAGGTTATGCTTGGTCTCATAAGTCCATTAAACATTGTTCCAAAATGGTGTTTCCACCCAAAGCTTGTTTATAGCCAGTAAAAAAACAACACAACATCCCCAAGCCAGAGGTTCCGGTTAAATCTCTATTTGTACTGCGAAGGAAAGGGTCACTCTGCACTCACAAAACAACAAAAAGTAGCATTGTTTTAAAGTAGTGAATGCATTCTTTGCTTGGGTAGACACAGACCTCTTCTTGGCTGAAATTAGCATCAAAAGGACTGAGCCCCAAACAAATAATATAAATTTGCGACCTCTGGAGTTCTTTCAGGTTGGCCGGAGGCAGCAATGCTCAGACTGCCTCCACTTTTCCTGGGCATGACCAAATACCTGGGTGTTAATGGCACTCATCTCCCTCCCATATGTACATTTCCAAAGAGAATACACATTCTCAGAGTGCATGTCTACTGATAAGCTGAGGTCCTCCTCTCTTCTCTCATCTCCTATTCTATCCTCTCATCTATCAATTCACATGCTAACATTACATGACATTAACTTTGTCACTTCTATCTGCTGTATTTGTGCCTTCTCCTCACTGTCTCCCTTTCTGTGTACTCCTCTGCAGGTATCTCTCGGCCTGTATAGAGTGCAGTTACTGCCCTACCAACCTGCTTTTTCTGCTTGTTGTGATAGTAATCACAGTACATCTGTACAGTCTTCTATGTATCCCTGGCTTGGTACTTGGATTAGTTTAAATAAACCCACAGTTTTCATTAAACCTGCTCTCTTTTATGGTGAATAATACAGACATTGTGGATTTTATTCTGGTTGCAGCCGTTTGATGAGTCTGCAGGAGGACAGAAACACAGGGCACTGGAAATACAATGAAATATGCATGGGGATGGGCCTGACCTGTGCGTTCCCCAGACTGATCAACAACTACCACCAGTACATCATCTCTTTTGCAGAGGATGAAGCTGGTAACTTTCAAACAGCCTTGCACCTAGATGTGATACTGTTGTAACACTGTACTGTCTTGGCCATAACTTTTGAATGTTCCATTGCACTCTGATTGTGTGTGTGTGTGTGTTTTTTTGTTGTTGTTGTTTGTGTTGTTGTCTTTTGTTTTACCAGGGGAGCTGTACCTCATGTCCACTGGGATCCCAAGTGCTACATCACCTTCAGGAGTAGTTTATAAAGTGGTGGATCCATCAAGGTGACTACTACACAGAAAAACTCATTTTTGTTTTATTTCACTATAACTACACAGAGATAACTTACATACTGTAGCTGACTTTGCTCTCAGTATGTACACTTCTATTTCTGTAGTAACATGTGAAAAACACACAATTCATCCCTTATGGTTAACTCTTGTCTTTCCCAGTGCTGGTAGCATAAACTTTTCTGATTTTTTCTTGCATGTGGAGGTCATACTGCCTGTCTCTGTTAGGTTAAAGAAAAGATGAAGACATATTGAACGCACAATTAAATGTCCGCCATCCTAATTCTGCTATTTCTCACATGAATTCAGACAGCTCCTGGCTTTGGTCACTAGTGTTTCCCAGTCATTGAGCTAATTTAAAATATTGCTTTCCATGCTTGTGGTTAGAGGTGTACATGTGCTTTCTTAAGCAGAGGGATTTTGCAGGCACTGCAGGATTTCAGTCGTTCACAGCATAACAATTGTTTTCTTGTTGACTGCTATCCCAGCTGCACTGAGATCATTGACAAGATCCTCCCGTGTAGTTCTGGGCTGATACTTCGCTGTTCTCATGATCTCATGATCATGATCTTAACTCCACAAGGTGAAATTTTGCATGGGGCCCCAGACCAAGGGAGAATACATAGTTATATTGTGTTCCTTCCATTTAGAAATAATTGCACCAACTGTCGTCACCTTCTCACCAAGCAATAGTCTTGTAGCCCATTCCAGCCTTATGTAGGTCTACAATCTTGTCCCTGTTATTGTTGGGCTGCTCTTTGGTCTTGGCAAAATGTTGAGATAAGAATCTTATTGATTGATTACTTCTGGTAACAGGTGTTGTTTCGAGCTGAGATTAAGAGCACTCCCTTTAAAAAGACACCAGGGAGCCAGAAGTTTTGCTGAATAATGGTGGTCAAATATATATTTTTAGTCATCAAAATGCAAATCAATTCATAACTTTTTTTTATGTTTTACTGGATTTTTTTTTTTTTTGGTCATTCTTTCTCTCACTGTTAAACTAATCCTACCATTAAAATGATAGATGATTTCTTTGTCAGGGGACAAATGTTCAAAATCAGCAGGGGATCAAGTCCATACAGATACAGAATCCTTATGATAAATGAATGACTTACAGTCTGCTTAGAGAATGGAAAAGGGAAGCATACTGGCCGAGGTGGCAGAGTTGAACAATGGAGAACATTCACAGATGAGTACAAAGTGGATGGATGATCAACACAAGATGGAAGAGACTGAAGACCAAGATGGCCCAGAGTGTTGCTGTCCACCACGTGGCGATGTACTGAGAACAGAGTTAGTTAGTTGCATACTAGATTGTCCAGAGAGAGACAATGGTCAAGGCTTCATCTGTGCAACAGGTGGCAGCAGTCATCCAAACATTAAACCATACAAACAGTACAGTTCAAGTCGAGTTCAACTGAATATTATATTATTATATTATACTCATATAAGATATTTAACAAATAATTTTCTTCCTCAGAATAAATATTGAGAAAAATAATCACTCCTCAAAAGTCCAAATTTAAGTATTTCTACATTTTGTGGAATTACACTCACCGGCCACTTTATTAGGAACATTGTCCAACTATTCGTTAATGCAAATTTCTAATCAGCCAATCACCTGGCAGCAACTCAATGCATTTAGGCGTGTAGACATGGTCAAGACGATCTTTATATATATATTTTATATATATTTTAATTGTATAGCACCAAATCACAACAGAAGTTATCTCAAGGCACTTTACAGTGTAAGGTTTAAGACCTTACAGAAATTAATTATACAAAAAATGATACAGAAAACCCAACAATCCCATTTGAGCAAGCTTTAGGCAACAGTGGAGAGGAAAAACTCCCTTTAAAGGAAGAAACCTCCAGCAGAACCAGGCTCATAGTGGGCGGCCATCTGACAGCGACTGGTTGGGGTGAGTGGAAAGAGAAGAGAGAAAAGAACAAACGGCACAACAACAACAACAAGCAGCAAGAACATTGGGCAGGTCAACTGGATTCCGGAGATGTACAGCTCCAGGCCGAGGATACCTGCAGAAAAGTACAGACAGAGGGAGACAGACAGAAGGAAACACAACTACAGGAGAGAGAAGACACAAAGTTAATGATGTGCAGTGTCAGACTTGCGTTGATATAGGAGAAAGGAGAGAGGAGCTCAGTTTGTCAGTAGAGTTCCCCCAGCAGACTAACCTATAGCAGCATAACATAACTAACATAATAAGTGTGTGTGAATGGGTGAATGAGAAGCAGTGTAAAGCGCTTTGAGTACCAACTAGGTAGAAAAGCGCAGACCATTTACCATTTACCATAACTAAGAGATGGTTCAGAGTCACCTGATCCATCTCTAACTATAAGCTTTATAAAAAAGGAAAGTTTTAAGTATAGTCTTAAATGTGGAGAGGGTGTCTGCCTCCCGAACCTGAACTGGGAGCTGGTTCCACAGGAGAGGGGCTTGATAGCTAAAGGCTCTGCCTCCCATTCTGCATTTAGAAACTCTAGGAACTACAAATAAACCTGCAGTCTGAGAACGTAGAGTCCGGCTTGGAAAATATGGAACTATGAGGTCTTTAAGATAAGATGGAGCCTGATTATTAAGTGATTTATAAGTGAGGAGAAGAATTTTAAATTCAATTCTGGATGTTACAGGGAGCCAGTGGAGAGAAGCTAACGTTGAAGAAATATGATCTCTCTTACTAAGTCCAGTCAGAACTCTGGCTGCAGCATTCTGGATTAACTGGAGGCTTTTTAAGGAGTTATTGGGACATCCTATTAATATATATAATATATATATAAATAACAAATGCATGGACTAGTTTTTCACCATCACTTTGGGAAATTTTAACAATGTTTCTCAGGTGAAAAAATGCAGTTATAGAGATTTCTTTTATGTATGAAGTGAAGGAGATATCCTGGTCAAAGATAACTCTGAGATTTCTTACAGTATTCCTTGAGGCCAATACTAAGTCTGTTTTGTCTTTTAAGCATGCTTGAAGTGTAACTAATTGATTAGTTTTTCCTGGTTTCATAGATAGGTATAGCTGGGTATCATCTGCATAACAATGGAAATTTATAGAGTGTTTCCTAATAATAATGCCTAAAGGGGACATATATAAAGTGAAAAGAATCAGTCCAAGCACAGATTCCTGTTACAATTCCTCCCTTTGCCCCTGTCAGTGGGTTTTGTTTTGTTTTGTGCTCACTCTCCTGCCACACCATATATGGACTTCCTCTTCCTCCATTCTCCACTCACCTGACTAATTACTGACTTGTTTCACCTGTGCATCCATTTGCTTTATAAGCAACCCTCAGTGTTTCATTAATTGCTGGTTTGTTCACAATACTCCGTGTACTTTACATGGATCTCCTCCACTGTCTTGTTTGTTCGTTGGTCTTTGTCACTCAGTTATATTTGATTACTCTGGACTCATTTTGTTTCAGCCTGGACTGCACTTCAGTTTGTTGGACATTGGTTTCGTTAGTGAGTTTTTGTGTTGCCTGCCTTTTGCAGTGTATGTTCCGTTGTTACTTTTTCCTGTTAGCTTTGTATGTTTGTTCCTGTTTAGCCTGCCTTCCGCAGTGAGTGGAAGTTAAGTTTCTTGTTGTTTTCAGTTGTTACTTTGTATGTCAGTTTATGGTTTTGTTTGTATCTATCCAACATGTTTTCAGGTCTCTTTAAGTTGATACTTTGTTAGTGTTTGTTAGCTCTCTGTGTCCCCTGCCCTTGTTAATAAATACCTTTTTGTTTGTCTGATAGATATGATTTAAACCACTCTAGTGCTGTTCCTTTGATCCCAATTACATGTTCCAGTTTGTGTAATAAAATTTTATGTTATATCGTGACGAATGCAGCACTAAGATCTAACAAGACTAGTATAGAGAGACCATTGTCTGATGCTAATAGAAGATTGTTTGTGACCTTTACCACTGCTGTTTCTGTACCATGATGTACTCTAAATTCTGACTGGAAATCTTCACACAAGTTATTACTGTGCAGGTGGTCATAATTGCTTAGAAACTACCTTTTTTCAAGAATTTTTGAGATAAAGGTTAGATTAGATATATGCCTCTGAGTCGAAGAACTGGAACCAAGTTAGAACTGAACAGAGTTAAGCAGTCAGAAAAATTTCTTATCTGCCCTACCCAGGTTTGTTGACAGTTCTGCTCTAGGTATCTGATATTGATGTGGTGGCAGCTAACCTAGGTCATTTAGAGTTGAAGGGAGCTCTAAACAGCCAAGCTTATCTTTTAATTGGTCATGCATCTCTTGATACAAGGTGTTGTATAGGACTGGCTCATTTTAAGGGCCACAGTGCAAGCAATTTTACTGAATAGAGTACATGCTGTGAATCGAACTAGATGGTGAGCTACTGGTCTTAATGTCCTCCACTCCAATCACAGCAAACAGCTCCATGGGGAAGAGGGAGAGAGGCGGGGCTGGCAATTATAGCAGAGAGATTGAACCATTACAGCCAGTGACCTACATTACTACATTCTAACTATCTAGGGTAGTGCTGTAGGATGACTTTAAAATGTGGCTAACATGAATTCTGGGCACTATAATAAATAACTGGAGGCAGTGGAAACATCAAAAGACACTATGCACATAATAGACCTAAGGCAATATTTTATTCTGTTTTGTTTTTGTTGTGTGTTGTTTTCCAGACGTGCGCAACCAAGACAATGTCACTTTGACACGCTTCCAGTCAGAGTAAAAAGTAATCTCATCAAATTTGTTCCCCAGGAAAGTGAGTCCAATTACATAATACCCAACAGTAACAACAATGAACATGTGGAATATGTGGCAATTTGTTGAAATGCTCATCTTTGGTCTTGTGTTTTTGTTTTTTCTTCTGTTAGCATTGATTGGCCTTCAACCAGCAAGCAAAAACAAGCCTGAACCACAACCCACAGAATCATATGACTGGCTCCAGGTGCTCATTGACCAACTCAGAGCAGATCCCACAACCCCTTTACCAAGTGCAACCACATCCAAAGCACCCAAACATTCAAAACAGAAAGGTCGACGCAAGAAGGGCAAATCCAGAACAGAAAGTGCACCATTGCTCAAGAATGGAGCAGTGAGGTTAGTTGGAGATGAACCAGGCCACAGTGACCGTGGACGGGTGGAGATCTATGTTAATGGGGAGTGGGGTACTGTGTGTGATGACCTCTGGAGCACAACAAACGCAGAGGTGGTTTGTCGTCAGCTAGGTTACCGATACGCACTTAAGGCAGCCAAGAACTCAGAATTTGGTGAGGGAAAGCATTTGCCAATTCTTCTAGATGATGTTCAGTGTGATGGGACAGAATCCAGTCTTCTTTACTGCAAGCATGGTGGCGTGGCGACACATAACTGTGCCCATAGTGAAGATGCTGGGGTTATATGTGGCAACGAAGACTACACTGTAGTAGTCTAAAAATGTGTCTGCTATAAAGTCAGAACTATCATTAACTAAACTGCTGTTAAACAATATCAGTCTACTGTCATCATGAGAGTTGACTGATGTCCCATGAATGAGCAGCTGGTAGCTACAAATGTCATGGCAAAGTTAGTCAATGTAATCTAAAAGAAAGAGGGAAATTTTGTAAAATCTGCAGATGAATCAACACCTTTAAGTAATCACTAACTTAAAGCACATTTTAAAACTAGATGGTTATCTATGCTGACAGTTCTTTCATCAAATGATTCCAAATGTTATTAATAACATAACCTACAGTAACAACTGGAATTCACAGAAAATGTACTACACTGTAAGATCTTTTTTTTTATAGTATTGTCTTTCACTCGCCAGCCTTGCACTGAACTGATCAAAGTTAAATGCTTATGTTTAATGGCATTTTTTTTTTCAAACCTTAATATCTCATTTGAATGTACTCTTTGCTTTACAGTGATTTCATCAGCGATGTTAACAAATGTGATTATAAACATTTAAATGTTGTATAAAATTTTGAATATTCATTACCCATGGCTACATTGCGTTACAATTTTAACATAATAATAAATGTTGACAAATGCTTTCAAATCTTGCCTGGCTTTCCCCCATGCTAAGGGCTGTTAACGTTTTAAATGTGGCTAGATATGGGTAAGCTCCTCTTTGGTTGCACTTGCATTTTTGCAACAAACGAGTTTAGATGAGTGTAATGGTGCAGCTGCATAGCTAGATAGACACTGGTCACACATAGGTAGGGACACACAAAGCAAGTGGTCACTGGGGATAATGGATAACTTAAAAAATAACCTTACCTTTAGTTCTCTTTGGCATCACAAATGTCTGAATCCGATTCCCCTTTTTTTTAAACTTTATCAATATTTATTCCATCTAATATTCCCTGTTCTTGCCAATTTTAACACTTGTTTCACATCTAGCTTAATTAAATCCTAAAAGCAGACAAGTCTTGTTCTCATGCTGATATCACTCATTTTTATCAAGGATTGACTAAAATGCAATCTATCTGTATTTACACTAAAATCAGGAGCATGAATGTTTGAAAATACATTTTGAAAGGTGAAAATGTGATTTTAAAACTGAAGAATATGATCTAAACATTAGAAAATAAAATTTAAATATCGTATGTGTGTGTATGTATATATATATATATATATATATATAAATATGTGTGTATGTATATATATATAAATATGTGTGTATGTATATATATATATATAAATATGTGTGTATATATATATATAAATATGTGTGTGTATATATATATATATATAAATATGTGTGTGTGTATATATATATATATATATATATATGTGTGTGTGTATATTATATATATAGATATATATATATGTGTGTGTATATATATATATATATATATATATATATATATATATATATATATATATATATATATATGTGTGTGTGTGTATATATATATATATATATATATGTGTGTGTATATATATATATGTGTGTGTATATATATATATATGTGTGTGTATATATATATGTGTGTATATATATGTGTATGTATATATATATATATATATATATATATATATATATATATATATATATATATATGTACATATACATAAACTCCCTGAGAAAGCAACAGGAAGAAACCTTGAGAGGAACCAGACTCAACAGGGAACCCATCCTCATATGGGTGATTACATGCTATGTAGGCAGCAGGCAGTCCAATATAATAGTTAATGTCTTTAAGTTAATGTGGAGTCCAGTTAGTTAATTGCACGCAGACTTGTTCCATTCCTGGACTATCGAGCGTTGAGTCGAGACCTCAGAGAAACAGCTGCCGACGTCCGCCGAGGCCAAGACCGACTTCATAGTAGTGTGTGACCAACTCCAGTTTCCAAACGCATCCCATAGGGCAGACGGTGGATCCAAGCGACGAGATCTCCAGCCAGAAGTTGGGCATCAGGACGAGTCAGACAGGTCCAGAGGGCAGAGGGTGGAATGATGTGTAGCTCGACAGAGAGACAGGAAGAGGGAAATAGAGAGGTTGAGAAAGAGAGAGATGGCAGTTTTCTCAAATACCTTGAGAAAACTACAATTGTCTTTTAAGCGTTTCAGGTTCATTTTTGTTGTTTTACCTGAGCCATTTTTCAGATCAGACTCATCCAATTAGCTTCTTCCTCTTGGTTAGAGGCCACAAGGATTTATTCACTTATTTGTAAAGAACCATGATGCAATTCCCACTAAGAGTAAAGGGGTACTAGGCTCAGCTGTGATTCTTTGTGAGCCTGGCTACAGTGCTGAAAAGAAGTCTGGGGATGCTTAGTAGAGTAAACTCAAATGTTGGTCAAAATGGCCAGATAAAAGAGGGTTGTGATTAAAGCAGTTTGTGGGTTTATTGAGATTTTTGGTATAAGAAATGGAATCTAATACGGAATAAAATGCAGAGTTGAGGCAGTTATCATCAACATCTACATGCATGTTAAAGTCACCCACTATAATGATAGATAGAAAGCCTGAGAATTCAGTTAAAAACTCAGAGCAAAGGACAGGAGGACTGGTTTTTGAGTGAGCAAAGCTAGCAGACCTCAGATATTAATAATTAGACAATTGTGAAATAAGTCGTTTTAAAAATAGGTTCTTGACCTATACAAGCGTATGTTACAACTCTTACTTCAGTCACTGAGTAGTTAGTGACTTAAAGGGCTGAAATTACTTTGTTTGAACCATACACATAAACAACTCACATTTACCTCTGTGCAATCAAACACAAAGCATTCGTACATTGTAGTAGAACACATTGGAAACCCAGACAAATCAAAATAGTGCAGTGCAAATGAGTGTTTATTTGTATAATACAAATAAAAATTATTAATTATTAATAAAAATCTTTCAGACAGGGTACCGGTTCACCTTTTTTTTCAGCTGGAAAAGAAGAGGTGTGAATGTGTCAGGGCGTGTGCTCTTGTACTAATGCACACACTGAAGCAACATGGACATAAGACATCCTAATTCTGAATGAAAATTAAACAAACAGCAGAAACAGAAACAGAAGAATGGTGAAAATAGTAATAATGGTCAACTTACCATTACCAATACTAAGTCTTAACAATATTTTATATGTTTACAATTTCAACATATACTGTAAAACAAACAGTTTAAATGCAAACATATCACATCTTCTACATTACAAATCAGTTCAATAATTTTTTCATTCATTTTAGGTTACTTCACTTTACTGCAAGTTCAAACAAAAAAAACTCTGTCAGATATAGCAAATGGTAATAATGAAGGATCCTGACTTGTTTCCCACACCTGATTTGATCCATGTGTGACAGAATAAAAAAGATTTACATTTACATTTACAGTTATTTAGCAGACGCTTTTATCCAAAGCGACTTACAAGTGAGGAAAAAGGCAAGAAAAAAAATCTAATTCAAGGAGAAAAAAACATCAAAACAAAGTGCTATCAAAAAAGTGTTTCTGTTTCAAGAGATGTGAGTACAAGAGAGCAGAATTTTTTTTTTTTAAGTGAAAAGAAAGATGCAGAAACGTTCTGTTATCAGCAGTTTTTCAAATATTGAAAGTTAGGGGGCTGAGAGTGCAGAGTTTGGCAGCTCATTTAACCACCGTGGGATCATTTCCTTGGTGTCTACTGTGTGGTGCTGGTAACATTATACGTCGTTCACTGGTCGAGCACAGTGGACGGGAGGGGATGTAGACCTAAATTATTGAATTAAGATAAGTTGGAGCTGTAGAGTTGACCACTCTGTACGCAACAGACAGAGCTCTGAACTTAATCGTTGCAGCCACAGGAAGTCAATGCAAAGATCTGAAGAGTGGTATGATATGAGAAAAGATGACAAGGAATCCTAGGCTAGAGAGTGAAGTTCCAACAATGTGAGCTGGTCATGGCTGGCCGGCTATTAGATAGTTTTTCTACCCTCATATATTCATCATCACATATATTAATACAAAGAAAACCCGGATGATCACTTGTTGCACTTGCTCTCCCAAGAACACTAGAGCCTCATCTGTATAGTTAATGAAGCTCTGTTGATCATAGAAAGTGTAAATTATTCAGTATTCTTATAAGCAGTTATCCAGGGCAATCTAGATACACTCTTTGGTTTGGAACCAATTTTCTCTTATTTCTATTACTGCCATTCTTGGTCTGCTCCTTAGCTACACTACCTGTAGTCAAGAACATCTACCTGACCAGTTTAGTGGAAGAACTGAATACAAATGTTGACAACGGGAGACTAGCCATTCTACTATTGTTGCCCAGCAATCCACTCTTTCTGCTAAAAAGATTCAAGAATCAATATTCAAAAAACTTTATTAATCCCAGAGGGAAATTGTTTTGCCTCATTACAGTTGTTCTCAACACAGACAGAAAGAAAGGGAACCACAACCAGGAGAGATCTACACCAACATAAATACACATAACCAATAACATCAATACAGAAATCCAATATATGTACAGAATATGTAAAATAGATGAATGAAAATGGGTCCGTATTTATAGCCTATGGTGGCAAGTAAAGGATACAACTATCACTTTCCCTACTCCTTACAGAGGGGGGAGGAATTTTACAGCCACCTTCATGTTGTGGCCCCAGCAGACCACAGGATAGCAGATGACACTGGCCACCACAGACTCATAAAAAGAGAGGGAATGAGGGTTTGACCAGAGGTCGGAGGGACTCGAGGATCAGCCTCTAAAAGCCTTCATTATGTTTGATGTCAGAGCCACTGGTCTGTAGTTATTGAGGACTCTGGGACGTGGCACCTTATTCACTGGAACCAGGTGCAACTTTTTCCACCCAAGAGGAACTCTCTCCAGATGCAGGCTAAGGTTGAAGATGTGCTGGAGAACACCACATAGCCACATATCCATCTGGACCTGCAGCTTTTGTGGGGTGAAGCCTGTTAAGCTCTCTTCTCACCTGCTCAGCTGAGATCATTAAGGACGTGCAGAACGCCCAACCTGACGGACTGGTCATCATTGCCGGAGATTTCAACCATATAAATCTCAAGTTAGTACTCCCTAAACTCCATCAGCATGTGGACTTAGCACCAGCTACATCAGAAAGTGTGTTGATGATGTGACTATCTCCAAGACCATCACTAGACGCTCCAACCAGAAACCGTGGATGACTGCTAAGGTGTGTGCGCTGCTGAAGTCGAGGGACTCCGCCTTCAGAGCAGGAGACAGGACGGCCTTAAGAACAGCAAGGTCTGAACTTTCCCGAGCCATCAGAGAGGCGAAGCGCGCGCACGCCAGGAGGATCCACGGCCACTTTGAAGACAGCGGAGACAGCCGGCGCATATGGCAGGTGCTCTGTCTCTCCACAGCCGACGTGAGGAAGACTCTACGCAGAATCAACCCACGGAAGGCTGCTGGTCCAGACAACGTTCCTGGCAGGGTCATTCAATTCAATTCAATTCAATTTTATTTGTATAGCGCCAATTTACAACAGAAGTTATCTCAAGGCACTTTACAGTGTAAGGTTTAAGACCTTACAGAAAATATTTATACATCAGGGAATGTGCAGAACAGCTTGTGGATGTCTTCACTGACATCTTCAACATCAAGTCAACGACCATCGTGCCGTGCCGGTGCCGAAGACGTCTACTGTCTCCTGCCTCAATGACTACCGCCCTGTTGCACTCACACCCATCATCATGAAGTGTTCGAGAGGCTGGTCATGAGGTATATCAAGTCCCAGCTTCCACCTTCACTGGACCCTCTGCAGTTTGCATATCGTCAACAACAGAGACACATATGTTCGAATACTGTTCATAGACTTCAGCTCAGCATTCAACACCATCATTCCCCAGCAGCTGATTGGGAAGCTTAGCCGACTGGGTCTGAACACCCCCCTCTGCAACTGGATCCTGGACTTCCTGACTGGGAGACCCCAGTCAGTCCGGATTGGGAACAGCATCTCCAGCACCACCATGCTGAGCACGGGGGCCCCTCAAGGCTGTGTGCTCAGTCCACTGCTTTTCACTCTGCTGACTCACGACTGTGTAGCAATGCACAGCTCGAATCGGATCATCAAGTTCGCTGATGACACGACTGTGGTGGGTCTCATCAGCAAGAACGACGAGTCAGCGTACAGAGAGGAGGTACATCAGCTCTCAGCCTGGTGCAAGGCCAACAACCTGTCTCTGAACGTTGGGAAAACTAAAGAGATGGTTGTTGACTTTAAAAGAGCAAGGAGTGACCACTCTCCACTGACCATCGATGGAGCGTCAGTGGAGATCGTCAAGAGCACCAAATTTCTTGGTGTTCATCTGGAGGAGAACCTCACCTGGTCACGCAACACCCGCTCCATCAGCAAAAAGGCCTAGCAGCGTCTCTACTTCCTGAAGCTGAGGAAAGCCCATCTGCCGCCCCCCATCCTGACTATCTGCAATCCAAGTGTTTTCTTTTGTGTAGGAACTAGTCACTAGTTGTCCAGGCCAGCACACCTGGCCAATCTCTAGCTACATTCCTCTTAACTGTTGCTACAATTGTTGCCTTTCTAGCTAACCTTCCCTCATATGGCAAGGAGTGTTGTGGAATGTAAAGCTGGGTTTAGATCAGCATCATTATCATCATGAGGAAGAGTGGCATCACCAGCACTCCTCTCATGTAGGACTGCATCTTCTTCTTCTTTGTCAACTATTTTAAACCCTTATTCATCACTGTATCACACAGGACACAGTATGGATACTGCAGTTTAACCTTAATTTCTGCAAGGAACACTTCATGGTCTTGTCTGAGGAGATTTTAGATTATAGAGGCTTATACTGTGTACTTATTATATGTATGTGTTCAGTTTACTCATTTTTAGTGCACATTTATCATCAGCGAAATCCTTCTCCTAAGATATAAATCACTTAGTAGTCAAGCTCTATCAGACGTCATGGTTCCATATCTTACAAGCAGAACACTCAGTGCAGATCTACTTGTGGTTCCCAGGGTTTCCAAATGTAGAATGGGAGACAGAGCCTTTAGCTATCAAGCCCCTCTCCTGTGGAACCAGCTCCCAGTTCAGGTTCACAAGGCAAACACTCTCTACATTTAAGACTAGGTTTAACACTTTCCTCTTTAAAAGCTTATAGTCAGAGATGGCTCAAGTGTATATAGATTAGTCTGTACTAAGTTGCATGCCACAGTTGCACTCATATCCTAGTTGTAAAAAAAAAAAGAAAGAAATACAGTCTTCATAGCAATACACACACTGGAATGTAAATACTTAAACCCACATACACTCACTGGCCACTTAATGAGGTACACCTGTAGAATTTATTGCAACCCAAACAGCAGCTCTGCCATGAATTCTACAACATGATAATTTCTCTGTTTTTGTTGTGTTGGAAAGGTGTTAATTCTGGTATGTGATTATATTGAGAGGTGGTTCTAATATTTTAGCCCCCTTATTAATTTTTAATATGTTGAACACCCACTTTGATTTCAAAAATAAACATATAGTGGAATTATCACCTTTTTGACAGTTTCAACAAAGACTAAAAAACCATCTGTAAAAGCAGAAGTCACAAAGAGCTGCTGCATTGGAGCGTATTAGATTGTACAGTGTACAGTATTCTTAACCTACACCATTGAAAATAAAGCAACCATCTCACAGTAGACTTGACAAAGCATTAGATTACATTTCAAGCAGGGTTTTTTAATGTTTGTAATTTGGGTTTTAGTTCACTGTGGCCCAACATGAGAAGTACCTGCTGGATGAACTGGAATGTGCCCTTCATAGACTTAGGGTAGTTGAGATGCAGGGCATATGCAAGTCCAAACAGAATGCACATAGCTTTTGGCAGGTCATTAATGTTGTTCATCACAATCACCTTAATGATGATCTTCAGTGAGACTGGAATGATGTGGTGGGCTGAATCATTCATCATCATCTGAGTCCTAAAACATAACATAAGTGCATTAATGGAATTAAATGTACACAGGCATTCTTGATGTAAGCAGGGAAACTGTACAGTTCTGGTGTAGCTCCCATGTTTTAACTTGTAATGTTTTAACATTTAACCCCTTTTGTCACACATAAACTCATAATACTTGCAGGTCTATTGCATCTTAACAGAAAACCTTGAAACCAGAATATAAGTAGACTTTAGCTCGTCAGCTCAATTGCAGCTACATTAGGGGTGGCTGTGGCTCAATAGGTAGAGCAGTTGTATGCCAATCACAGGACTGGTGGTTCGATTTCAAGCTGACATGTCACAAACCAAAGTGTCCTTGGACAAAATACTGAACCCCAAGTTGCCCCCGGTGAGTCAGGTCAGCTACATAGCAGCCCTGCCATCGGTGTATGTGACTGACTGGGTGAATGAGACGCTGTGTGTGCTTCTCTTGCTTTTGTTTATAAACATTGCTTGTACACTACACTACACACATGTCTATGCTGTTGTGCTTCTCTTGACGAGAGAAAGCGTTTGCGACCATAATAAGGATTTTGTATTGGAGAAATACCTTAGTTGCTGCACAGAATCAGAAGCAGTTAGAAAGGAGTTTCCTGCTTATAATTAGTCTAAATGCAACATATTTGATAACTAATTACCTTTTGTTTATAAACATTGCTTGTACACTACACTACACACATGTCTATGCTGATGTGTTTCTCTTGACGAGAGAAAGCGTTTGCGACCATAATAAGGATTTTGTATTGGAGAAAAGCAATAGTTGCTGCAGAGATACAAAAGGAGTTAGAAAGGAGTTTCCTGCCTATATTTAGTCTAAATGCAACATATTTGATGGCAAATAACCTTTTGTTTATAAACATTGCTTGTACACTACACTACACACATGTCTATGCTGATGTGTTTCTCTTGACGAGAGAAAGCGTTTGCGAGCATAATAAGGATTTTGTATTGGAGAAAAGCAATAGTTGCTGCAGAGATACAAAAGGAGTTAGAAAGGAGTTTCCTGCTTATATTTAGTCTAAATGCAACATATTTGATGGCAAATAACCTTTTGTTTATAAACATTGCTTGTACACTACACTACACACATGTCTATGCTGAAGTGCTGCTCTTGACGAGAGAAAGCGTTTGCGAGCATAATAAGGATTTTGTATTGGAGAAAAGCAATAGTTGCTGCAGAGATACAAAAGGAGTTAGAAAGGAGTTTCCTGCTTATATTTAGTCTAAATGCAACATATTTGATGGCAAATAACCTTTTGTTTATAAACATTGCTTGTACACTACACTACACACATGTCTATGCTGAAGTGCTGCTCTTGACGAGAGAAAGCGTTTGCGAGCATAATAAGGATTTGTATTGGAGAAAAGCAATAGTTGCTGCAGAGTTACAAAAGGAGTTAGAAAGGCGTTTCCTGCTTATATTTAGTCTAAATGCAACATATTTGATGGCAAATAACCTTTTGTTTATAAACATTGCTTGTACACTACACTACACACATGTCTATGCTGAAGTTCTGCTCTTGACGAGAGAAAGCGTTTGCGAGCATAATAAGGATTTTGTATTGGAGAAAAGCAATAGTTGCTGCAGAGATACAAAAAGAGTTAGAAAGGAGTTTCCTGCTTATATTTAGTCTAAATGCAACATATGTGATGGCAAATAACCTTTTGTTTATAAACATTGCTTGTACACTACACTACACACATGTCTATGCTGAAGTGCTGCTCTTGACGAGAGAAAGCGTTTTGCGAAGATACAAAAGGAGTTAGAAAGGAGTTTCCTGCCTATATTTAGTCTAAATGCAACATATTTGATGGCAAACAACCTTTTGTTTATAACATTGCTTGTACACTACACTACACACATGTCTATGCTGAAGTGCTACTCTTGACGAGAGAAAGCGTTTGCGAGCATAATAAGGATTTGTATTGGAGAAAAGCAATAGTTGCTGCAGAGATACAAAAAGGAGTTAGAAAGGAGTTTCCTGCTTATATTTAGTCTAAATGCAACATATTTGATGGCAAATAAGCTTTTGTTTATAAACATTCCTTGTACACTACACTACACACATGTCTATGCTGAAGAGCTTCTCTTGACGAGAGAAAGCGTTTGCGAGCATAATAAGGATTTGTATTGGAGAAAAGCAATAGTTGCTGCAGAGATACAAAAGGAGTTTAGAAAGGAGTTTCCTGCCTATATTAGTCTAAATGCAACATATTTGATGGCAAATAACCTTTTGTTTATAAACATTGCTTGTACACTACACTACACACATGTCTATGCTGAAGTGCTGCTCTTGACGAGAGAAAGCGTTTGCGAGCATAATAAGGATTTTGTATTGGAGAAAAGCAATAGTTGCTGCAGAGATACAAAAGGAGTTAGAAAGGAGTTTCCTGCTTATATTTAGTCTAAATGCAACATATTTGATGGCAAATAACCTTTTGTTTATAAACATTGCTTGTACACTACACTACACACATGTCTATGCTGAAGTGCTGCTCTTGACGAGAGAAAGCGTTTGCGAGCATAATAAGGATTTTGTATTGGAGAAAAGCAATAGTTGCTGCAGAGATACAAAAGGAGTTAGAAAGGAGTTTCCTGCTTATATTTAGTCTAAATGCAACATATTTGATGGCAAATAACCTTTTGTTTATAAACATTGCTTGTACACTACACTACACACATGTCTATGCTGAAGTGCTGCTCTTGACGAGAGAAAGCGTTTGCGACCATAAAAATAGCTTTAGTTGCTGCAGAGATACAAAAGGAGTTAGAAAGGAGTTTCCTGCTTATATTTAGTCTAAATGCAACATATTTGATGGCAAATAACCTTTTGTTTATAAACATTGCTTGTACACTACACTACACACATGTCTATGCTGAAGAGCTTCTCTTGACGAGAGAAAGCGTTTGCGAGCATAATAAGGATTTTGTATTGGAGAAAAGCAATAGTTGCTGCAGAGATACAAAAGGAGTTAGAAAGGAGTTTCCTGCTTATATTTAGTCTAAATGCAACATATTTGATGGCAAATAACCTTTTGTTTATAAACATTGCTTGTACACTACACTACACACATGTCTATGCTGAAGTGCTTCTCTTGACGAGAGAAAGCGTTTGCGAGCATAATAAGGATTTTGTATTGGAGAAAAGCAATAGTTGCTGCAGAGATACAAAAGGAGTTAGAAAGGAGTTTCCTGCTTATATTTAGTCTAAATGCAACATATTTGATGGCAAATACCTTTTGTTTATAAACATTGCTTGTACACTACACTACACACTTCTATGCTGAAGTGCTGCTCTTGACGAGAGAAAGCGTTTGCGACCATAATAGGATTTTGTATTGGAGAAAAGCAATAGTTGCTGCAGAGATACAAAAGGAGTTAGAAAGGAGTTTCCTGCTTTATTTAGTCTAAATGCAACATATTTGGATGGCAAATATCCTTTTGTTTATAAACATGCTTGTACAATACACTACACACATGTCTATGCTGAGTGCTGCTCTTGACGAGAGAAGCGTTTGCGACCATAAAAATAGCTTTAGTTGCTGGCAGAGATACAAAAGGAGTTAGAAAGGAGTTTCCTGCTTTATATTTAGTCTAAATGCAACATATTTGATGGCAAATAACCTTTTGGTTATAAACATTGCTTGTACACTACACTACACACATGTCTATGCTGAAGTACTTCTCTTGACGAGAGAAAGCGTTTGCGACATAATAAGGATTTTGTATTGGAGAAAAGCAATAGTTGCTGCAGAGATACAAAAGGAGTTAGAAAGGAGTTTCCTGCTTATATTTAGTCTAAATGCAACATATTTGATGGCAAATAACCTTTTGTTTATAAACATTGCTTGTACACTACACTACACACATGTCTATGCTGAAGTGCTGCTCTTGACGAGAGAAAGCGTTTGCGACCATAAAAATAGCTTTAGTTGCTGCAGAGATACAAAAGGAGTTAGAAAGGAGTTTCCTGCTTATATTTAGTCTAAATGCAACATATTTGATGGCAAATAACCTTTTGTTTATAAACATTGCTTGTACACTACACTACACACATGTCTATTCTGAAGTGCTTCTCTTGACGAGAGAAAGCGTTTGCGAGCATAATAAGGATTTTGTATTGGAGAAAAGCAATAGTTGCTGCAGAGATACAAAAGGAGTTAGAAAGGAGTTTCCTGCTTATATTTAGTCTAAATGCAACATATTTGATGGCAAATAACCTTTTGTTTATAAACATTGCTTGTACACTACACTACACACATGTCTATGCTGAAGTGCTTCTCTTGACGAGAGAAAGCGTTTGCGAGCATAATAAGGATTTTGTATTGGAGAAAAGCAATAGTTGCTGCAGAGATACAAAAGGAGTTAGAAAGGAGTTTCCTGCTTATATTTAGTCTAAATGCAACATATTTGATGGCAAATAACCTTTTGTTTATAAACATTGCTTGTACACTACACTACACACATGTCTATGCTGAAGTGCTGCTCTTGACGAGAGAAAGCGTTTGCGAGCATATAAGATTATTGGAGAAAAGCATTAGTTGCTGCAGAGATACAAAAGGAGTTAGAAAGGAGTTTCCTGCTTATATTTAGTCTAAATGCAACATATTTGATGGCAAATAACCTTTTGTTTATAAACATTGCTTGTACACTACACTACACACATGTCTATGCTGAAGTGCTTCTCTTGACGAGAGAAAGCGTTTGCGAGCATAATAAGGATTTTGTATTGGAGAAAAGCAATAGTTGCTGCAGAGATACAAAAGGAGTTAGAAAGGAGTTTCCTGCTTATATTTAGTCTAAATGCAACATATTTGATGGCAAATAACCTTTTGTTTATAAACATTGCTTGTACACTACACTACACACATGTCTATGCTGAAGAGCTTCTCTTGACGAGAGAAAGCGTTTGCGAGCATAATAAGGATTTTGTATTGGAGAAAAGCAATAGTTGCTGCAGAGATACAAAAGGAGTTAGAAAGGAGTTTCCTGCTTATATTTAGTCTAAATGCAACATATTTGATGGCAAATAACCTTTTGTTTATAAACATTGCTTGTACACTACACTACACACATGTCTATGCTGAAGTGCTGCTCTTGACGAGAGAAAGCGTTTGCGACCATAATAAGGATTTTGTATTGGAGAAAAGCAATAGTTGCTGCAGAGATACAAAAGGAGTTAGAAAGGAGTTTCCTGCTTATATTTAGTCTAAATGCAACATATTTGATGGCAAATAACCTTTTGTTTATAAACATTGCTTGTACACTACACTACACACATGTCTATGCTGAAGTGCTGCTCTTGACGAGAGAAAGCGTTTGCGAGCATAAAATAGCTATAGTTGCTGCAGAGATACAAAAGGAGTTAGAAAGGAGTTTCCTGCTTATATTTAGTCTAAATGCAACATATTTGATGGCAAATAACCTTTTGTTTATAAACATTGCTTGTACACTACACTACACACATGTCTATGCTGAAGTGCTTCTCTTGACGAGAGAAAGCGTTTGCGAGCATAATAAGGATTTTGTATTGGAGAAAAGCAATAGTTGCTGCAGAGATACAAAAGGAGTTAGAAAGGAGTTTCCTGCTTATATTTAGTCTAAATGCAACATATTTGATGGCAAATAACCTTTTGTTTATAAACATTGCTTGTACACTACACTACACACATGTCTATGCTGAAGTGCTTCTCTTGACGAGAGAAAGCGTTTGCGAGCATAATAAGGATTTTGTATTGGAGAAAAGCAATAGTTGCTGCAGAGATACAAAAGGAGTTAGAAAGGAGTTTCCTGCTTATATTTAGTCTAAATGCAACATATTTGATGGCAAATAACCTTTTGTTTATAAACATTGCTTGTACACTACACTACACACATGTCTATGCTGAAGTGCTTCTCTTGACGAGAGAAAGCGTTTGCGAGCATAATAAGGATTTTGTATTGGAGAAAAGCAATAGTTGCTGCAGAGATACAAAAGGAGTTAGAAAGGAGTTTCCTGCTTATATTTAGTCTAAATGCAACATATTTGATGGCAAATAACCTTTTGTTTATAAACATTGCTTGTACACTACACTACACACATGTCTATGCTGAAGTGCTTCTCTTGACGAGAGAAAGCGTTTGCGAGCATAATAAGGATTTTGTATTGGAGAAAAGCAATAGTTGCTGCAGAGATACAAAAGGAGTTAGAAAGGAGTTTCCTGCTTATATTTAGTCTAAATGCAACATATTTGATGGCAAATAACCTTTTGTTTATAAACATTGCTTGTACACTACACTACACACATGTCTATGCTGAAGAGCTTCTCTTGACGAGAGAAAGCGTTTGCGACCGCTTTCTCTCGTCAAGAGAGCACTTCAGCATAGACATGTGTGTAGTGTAGTGTACAAGCAATGTTTATAAACAAAGGTTATTTGCCATCAAATATGTTGCATTTAGACTAAATATAGGCGGAAACTCTTTCTAACCCTTTTGTATCTCTGCAGCAACTATTGCTTTTCTCAATACAAAATCCTTATTATGT